>NC_137337.1:607500-1121244 GCF_965287045.1 Carcharhinus amblyrhynchos
CAAACCAAGCCCTGTTGACACTGCAAAGTCCTTCTTACTAACAACTGGGGGCTTGGGCCAAAATTGGGAAAGCTGTCTCACAGACTAGTCAAGCAACAGCCTGACATAGTCAAACCCTCAGAATCATACCTTACAGATAATGTTCCAGACACACTATCGCCATTCCTGAGTATGTGTTGTCTCACTGGCAAGTCAAATGCAGCAGAGATGTTGGCACAGTGGTATATGGGAGGGAGTTGCCCTGGGAGGGCTGAACATTTACCCTGGACCCCATGAAGTCAGTTTCATGGCTCCAGATCAAACAAGGGAAAGAAACCTCTTGTTGATTACCATGTATCATTTCCCCTCAGTTAATGAATCAGTATACCTCCATGCTGAAGACACTGAGGGTGACAGAATGTACTCTGGGTGGGGGACCTCAATGTCCATCACCAGGAGTTAACAAAGAACAGCACAATACAGGAACAGGCCCTTCAGCCCACAAAATCTGTGCTGACACAGATGTCTCTCTAATCTAATATTTTCTTGCCTCTATGTGGTCCATATCCCTCTATTCGCTGTCTATTCATGTATCTATTCAGATGCTTCTTGAACATTGTTAGAGAATCTGCTTCCACCACCTCCTCTGGCAGCAATCATCATCCTGTGTGTGAAAAACTTGCCCCTTACATCTCTTTTAAACTTTCTGTCTCTCAGTCTTAACCTGTGCCCCTGAGTAACTGACCCTTCAACCCTGGGAAAAGGACTCTGACTTGTGGCTTGGTAGTACCATTACAAGAGTTGACCAGATCCTAAAGGACATAGCTGCTAGTCTGGGACTGTGGCAAGGGAGTGAGGGAACCAACAAGAGTGAAAAACATACTTGATTTCATTCTCATGATTCATTTTGGTAGGACAAACTTGAATGCGGATTACAGGGTCAACGGTAGGGTTCTGAGGAATGTGGAGGAACAGAGAGGTCTTGGGGTTCATATCCACAGATCTCTGAAGGTTGCCACTCAAGTGGACAGAGCCGTGAAGAAGGCTTATAGTATGTTAGCGTTTATTAACAGGTGGTTTGAGTTTAAGAGCCATGGGGTTATGCTGCAACTATACCGGACCTTGCTGAGACCACATTTGGAATAGTGTGTGCAGTTCTGGTCACCTCACTATAAGAAGGATGTGGAAGCGTTGGAGAGAATGCAGAGGAGATTTACCAGGATGTTGCCTGGTTTGGAGGGTAGATCTTATGAGAAAAGGTTGCAGGAGCTAGGGCTTTTCTCTTTAGAGTGGAGGAAGATGAGAGGCAACTTCATAGAAGTTTATAAGATGATAAGGGAGATAGATAGTCTCTGAACGTCCACTCTATTTCCTCGGGTGGATTTAGCTGTTACTAGGGTGCATAACTATAAAATTCATGGTGAGAGATATAGGAGGGATGTCCGAGGTAGATTCTTTAATCAGAGTGGTTGGGCTGTGGAATGCGCTGCCTGCTGTGGTAGTAGAATTGGACACTTTAGGAACTTTCAAGCAGTTATTGGATAGGCACATGGAGCACACCAGAATGACAGGGAGTGGGATAGCTTGATTTTGGGTTCAGAAATAGCTCAGCATAATGAGTGCCGAAGAGCCTGTACTGTGTTATACTTTCTATATGTTGTCACCAACCTGCTTGCCACAGATGTATCTTGTCCATGGCAGTATCTGTTGGAGTGACTACAGCACAGTTCCTGTGGGGATGAAATGCCACGTTCACATTGAAGATACCCTGCATCCTATTGTGTGGCACTATTACTGTGCTAAATGGAAAAGACTTTGAACAGATCTAGAAACTCTAGATTGGGAACCCATGAGGCACTGTGGGCCGTCTGCAGCAGCAGAATTGTACTGGACCACAATCTGTAACCTCACAGCCCAGCATATCCTCCCTCCACCATTACCACCAAGTCAGGGGATCAACTCTGGTTCAATGGAGTGTGCAGCGGGGCATGTCAGAAGCAACACCAGGCATACCTAAAAATGAGGTGTCAACCTGGTGAAGCTGCAACACAGGACTATTTGTATGTCAAACTGCAAGTAATAGACAGAGCTCAATAATTCCTCAACCCATGGATCAGATCTAAGCTCTGCAGTCCTGTCACATCCAGCCCTGAATGGTGGTGGACAGTAAAACGAGTCACTGGAGGAGAAGATGCCGCAAATCTCCCCATCTTTAGTGATGGAGGAGCCATCAGAGCGTAACGTTGAAGCATTCATAACATTCTTCAGGCAAAAATGCTGAGTGAATAATTCATCTCGGCCTCCTCCTGTGGTCCCCAGCAACTCAGATGCCAGTCTCCAGCCAATTCGATTCACTCCCCCAGATATCAAGAAGCAGCTGGACGCACTGGATGCTGCAAAGGCAATGGGCCCTGATAGTATTCCAGCAATAGTACTGAAGGCTAGTGCTCCAGAACTTGCCACTCTCCTAACAAGTTGCTCCAGTACAGCCACAACACTGACACCTACCCAGCAATGTGGAAAATTGCCCAAAGATGTCCTGTACACAACAAACAGGACAAATCCAACCCAGCTAATTACCACCCAATCAGCCTAGTCTCAATCATCAGTAAAATGATGGAAGAGGTTCATCAACAGTGCTATCAAGCAGCACTTAGCAATAACCTGCTCACAGATGATTGTTTAGGTTCTGCCAGGATAACTCAGCTCCTGACCTCAGTACAGCCCTGATTCAAACATGGATAAAAGAGCTGAATGCCAGAGGTGAGGTGAGAGTGACAGCTCTTGACATTAAAGCAGCATTTGACCGAGTGTGGCATCAAGCAGCCTTAGCGAAACTGGAGTCAATGGGAATCAGGAGGAAAACTTTCTGCTGGTTAGCCTGGCATATGGAGATGGTTATGGGGGTCAGAAGTCAATTATCTCAGCTCCACAACATCGTTGCCAAAGTTCTTCAGGATAGTGTTCGAGGCCCAACCATCTTCAGCTGCCTCATCAATGACCTCCCTTCCATTATAAGGTCAGAACTGGGGATGTTCGCCAATGATTGCACAAAGTTCAGCATCATTTGCGACTCCTCAGATACTGAAGCAGTTCATTTCCAAATGCAGAAAGACCTGGACAATATGTAGGCCTGGTCTGACAAATGGCCAGCAACATTCATACCACACATATGTCAGGCAATGACTATCTTCGACAAGAGAGCATGTAACCACGATACTTGACATTCAGTGGCATTACCATAGATGAATCTCCCACTCTCAATACCCTGGGCATCACTAATGGCCAGAAACTGAAGTGAACTAGCCATATAAATACCGCAGCTACTAGAGTAAGTCAAAGGCTAGGAATCCTGTGATGAGTAACCCATCTCCTAAGTCCCCAAAGCTTGTCCATCATCTGCTAGACACAAGTCAGGAGCATAATACTCTCCACTTGTCTGGAAGGGTGCAGCTCCAAAAACACAAGCAACTGAACAGCATCCAGGACAAAAATGCCTGCTTGATTGCTACCAATCCACAAACATCCAATCCTTCCACCACCAACAAACAGTGGCAACCATGTGTACCTTCTACAAGATGCACTGCAGGAACTCACCAAGGTTCCTTAGGCAGCAACTTCCAAATGCATGATCACTAGAAGGACAAGAGTAGTGGATACCTGGGAACAGCACTTCTTGGAGTTCCAAGTCACTCACCATACTGACTTGGAAATGTATCGCTGTTTTTTCAATTTTGCTGGGTCAAAATAGTGGATTCCCTCTCTGACTGCACGGTAGATGCACTTACACCTCAGGGTCTGATTCAAGAAGACAGCTCACCAGCACCATCTCAAGGGCAACTAGAGATGGGCAATGAATCCTGGCCCAGCCAACAAAGCCCACATCCGGAATGATAAAAAAAAACACCCTCTTGACTGCCCAAAATCTGTCTATTACCCACAAGGCACAAATCAGGAGTGTGACTGAATACTCTCCACTTGCCAGGATGAATACAGCTCCAACAGCACGCAGTAAGCTCAATGCCACCCAGGACAAGCAGCCCAATTGATTGACACCCAATCTACAAACATTCTCTTTAAACACAACCGACAGTCGCAGCAGTGTGTACCATCTACAAGATGCACTGCACCATCTCAGTAAAACTCCTTGGACAGTACCTTTGAAATCCTCGACTGTTACCATCTAGAAGGACAAGAGCAGCAGATACCTGGGAACATCACCACCCAGAGGTTCCCCTCCAAATCACATACCGTCCTGACTCAGAAATATATCTTCATTCCCTCACTGTTGCTGGATCTCCCTTGACAGCAGGGTGGGTGTACCGACTGCAGCAGTTCAAGCTGGCAGCTCACCACCACAGTCTCAGGGACAATTAAGGATGGGCAATAAATGTGGATTTGCCAGCGACACACATATCCCATGACTGAACAAAGCAATCCCCATTTCTTCCTGGGGGGGGTCCACAATCCCCACTGCCCCCTGAAAGGGGGGTTCCACAATCCCCATTGCCCAGTGAGAGGGGGTTCCACAATCCCCATTGCCCCCTGACAGGGGGGTTCCACAATCCCCATTGCCCCCTGAAAGGGGGGTTCCACAATCCCCATTGCCCCCTGACAGGGGGGTTCCACAATCCCCATTGCCCCCTGAGGGGGGGTCCACAATCCCCATTGCCCCCTGAGGGGGGGTCCACAATCCCCATTGCCCAGTGAGAGGGGGTTCCACAATCCCCATTGCCCCCTGACAGGGGGAGTCCACAATCCCCATTGCCCCCTGACAGGGGGGTTCCACAATCCCCATTGCCCCCTGAAAGGGGGGTTCCACAATCCCCATTGCCCCCTGACAGGGGGGTTCCACAATCCCCATTGCCCCCTGAAAGGGGGGTTCCACAATCCCCATTGCCCCCTGACAGGGGGGTCCACAATCCCCACTGCCCCCTGAAAGGGGGGTTCCACAATCCCCATTGCCCCCTAACAGGGGGGTCCACAATACCCATTGCCCCCTGACAGGGGGGTCCACAATCCTCATTGCCCCCTGAGGGGGGGTCCACAATCCCCATTGCCCCCTGAGGGGGGGTCCACAATCCCCATTGCCCAGTGAGAGGGGGGGGTCCACAATCCCCATTGCCCCCTGAGAGGGGGGGGTCCACAATCCCCATTGCCCCCTGACAGGGGGAGTCCACAATCCCCATTGCCCCCTGACAGGGGAGTCCACAATCCCCATTGCCCCCTGAGAGGGGGGGGTCCACAATCCCCATTGCCCCCTGAGAGGGGGGGGTCCACAATCCCCATTGCCCCCTGAGAGGGGGGGGTCCACAATCCCCATTGCCCCCTGACAGGGGAGTCCACAATCCCCATTGCCCCCTGACAGGGGGGTCCACAATCCCCATTGCCCCCTGACAGGGGGGTCCACAATCCCCATTGCCCCCTGACAGGGGGGTCCACAATCCCCATTGCCCCCTGACAGGGGGGTCCACAATCCCCATTGCCCCCTGACAGGGGGGTCCACAATCCCCATTGCCCCCTGACAGGGGGGTCCACAATCCCCATTGCCCCCTGACAGGGGGAGTCCACAATCCCCATTGCCCCCTGACAGGGGGAGTCCACAATCCCCATTGCCCCCTCAGGGGGTGACTCGCGGCCTCGCCTTCTTCACTCACCTCCCGCTCCAGTGATGGAGCCGCAGCTTCAGCACCAAATACCCGAGCCCCGCCGGAAATACCCGAGCCCCGCCGGAAATACCCGAGCCCCGCCGGAAATACCCGAGCTCAGCCGGAAATGCCCGAGTTCCACCGGAAACAGCTTCCGAATTGGAGCCAGTTAGCAACAAGAATAATTCGAAATGTTCCAAATCTGAACTATTTCCTCTGATCTTGAACGCAATCTGGTTATTTATCGGCTTGAGAATGTGGGATCCTGCTATGCATTAAAACAGGCTGCTTTTCAGTCTCTTTATGGCTGCGAGGCGTTAAATGCTAATCTTAAACACAGATCCTAACTCCTAATCACTATTAATAAACATTAGCCTAATTCCTAATCCTAAATACCCTATATCCTAATCCTGAACAATCACTCTAAATAGTAAACTTCAAACCTTTGAAACCCAGTGCTAATCATAATACTAATCCTGAATCCCAGACTAAACATTAACCCTATATTGAAATTCTATCCACCAAATTTAAATCCTAATCACATACACCAACCTTAATCCTAATCCTAACTATTAGCCCGAAACAACACCAATGCCAATCCTATGATTGATTCTTCCTCTGCTGTGCATTCCAGAACGTTAGCACTTGCTGTAGAAAATGTTCTTCCTCCTATTCCCATTCGTTCTTTTGTCATTCACCTTAAACCATGCTGTCTGGTTGCAACCCTTCCATCAATGAGATCATCTACTCTGCCCAGGTCCCTCATCATTTTGAGCACCTCTTACCAATTCCCACAACCTTCTCCTTCAAGGAGAACAGTCCCTAGATTCTCCAATCTATCCAAGTAACTTATCCTGCATCCCTGGAATCATTCTCGTGAATATTTTAGAAACGTAGAAACTAGGAGCAAGAGTAGGCCATTTGGCCCTTTGAGCCTGCTCCACCATTCATTTTTATTATGGTTCATCATGAAATTCAATATCCTGATCCCTCCCTTCCTCCCACATCCCTTGATCCCTTTAGTCCCAAGAGCTATATCTAATTTCTTCTTGAAAATCAGACAACATTTTGGCCTCAACTACTTTCTGTGGTAGTGAATGCCACACATTCATCATCTTATGGATGAAGAAATTTTTCCTCACCTCAGTTCTAAAAGGTTCACCCCTTATCCTCAAACTATGACCCTTAGTTCTGGACTCTCCCACAACTGGGAACATTCTTTCTGAATATACCCTGTCTAACACTGTTAGAATTATATAAGTTTCTATGAGATCTCCTCTCATTCCTCTAAACTCCAGTGAACATAAGCCTAACCGACTAAGTCTCCCCTCATATGACACACCTGCCAGCCCAGGAATCAATCTGATAAACCTTTTCTGTACTCCCTCTATAGCAAGGACATCCTTTCTCAGATAAGGACACCAAAGCTGCATACAATACTCCAGATATGGCCTCAACAAAGCCCTATACAATTGCAGCAAAACATTTCTTTACCTATACTCAAGTCCTCCCACTATGAAGGCCAATATATCCTTTGCCTTCTTCACTACCTGCTACACCTGCATGCTTATTTTCAGTGACCAATGCACAAGGACTCCAAAGTCTTGTTGTGTATCCATCTCTCTCAGTTTACGCTTATTCAAGTAATAATCTGTCTTCCTATTATTGTTGTCAAAGTGGATAACCTCGCATTTATCCACATTATACCACATCTGCCACGCAGATGCCCACTCACATGACACCTGTCCAACTCACATCGAAGCATCTCTGCATCCTCCTCACAGCTCACCCTTTCACCCAACTTTGTATTATCTGCAATTTTGGAGATAATACATTCAGCTCCCACTTCCAAGTCATTCATATATAATGTCAACAGTGGAGGTCGTAACACAGATCCCTGCGGAACTCCACTAGTCACTGACTGCCAATCAGAAAAAGACGTGTTCATGCTAACTCTTTGTTTCTGATCTGCTAACCAGCTTTCCATCCATCTCGAGATATTACCTGTAATGCCGTGTGCTTTAACTTTACACAGTAGTCTGTTATGTGAGACCTTGTCAATGGCCCTCCAAAAGTCTAAATTAATCATGTCCATTGGTTCTCCTCGGTCAACTCCATTTTCAAAGAATTTTGTGCACCGTCTCTAATGCTGTCACATTCTTTCTGAAGTGAGGTGCCCAGGATTGGACACAATTTTTTTTATTCTTTATTCCAATTCAATCCAATCAAATCAAATCCAATTCAGAGTCCCAACAAGTTGAGACATTCCCAATCCAAGCTGACAAGACAGGGCTCTCACCTCCTGTCTTGGGCTTGATCTATATGATCCAAGCTAATTGGAGTAGGTATAGCTCCTCCTCCAAGGCTTGATCTCATTTGCATCTTAGCCAAAACACCGAAATGCCACTTTTAAAAATTGCTTCAAATGAAGCTGAAATATAACCTAATGACTTTAACCAAGGACAGCATGTCGGTATTAGGCTTTTTTTAATTTCAAAAATATACTTTATTCATAAAAGTCTCAATTTAACCATTGCAAACCTATATGTCTATAAATTACAAACAGTGCAGAACAAGAACATTTTTACAGTCCTATACAAATTACAGTCATTACATTTCAAAACTTAAAGCTATATCCATGCCTCAGATTTTACTGTGTGCCGTTATTGATCAGATTGGCACACAGTTGCACAGGTCGAGGGTATCCTGCAGTTCCTGGGCCCTCGGTCTGCCTCCGTTAAAAGGCCTTACAGTGTGGCCTTTCCCCACTGTGCCTTTGCGGCGGCTGCTCCAAGCTTCAGCGCGTCCCTCAGCACGTAGTCCTGGACCTTGGAATGTGCCAGTCTGCAACACTCGGTCGAGGACAGTTCTTTCAGCTGGAAGATCAGCAAGTTTCGGGCGGACCAAAGTGTGTCCTTCACCGAGTTGATGACCTTCCAGCAGCAGTTGATATTTGTCTCGGTGTCTGTCCCCGGAAACAGCCCGTAGAGCACAGAGTCCTGTGTCACCGAGCTGCTCCGGACAAACCTTGACAAATACCACTGCATCTCACTCCAGACCTTCTTTGCAAAGGCACATTCCACAAGGAAGTGTGCGACCGTCTAATCAGCCCCGCAGCCGCTTCGAGGGCAGCGTGTGGTTCTGCTGAGATCTCGAGCGTGCATAAAGGATCTGACGGGGAGTGCCCTTCTCACCACCAGCCAAACCAGATCTTGGTGCTTGTTTGTCAGTTCTGGTGATGAGGCGTTCTGCCAGATGACACTGACATTTTGCTCAGGGAGCCATCCGACAGGATCCGCCGTCTCCTTTTCTCTCAGGGCCCCAAGGACATTACGCGCTGACCACTGCTTAATCGCCATGTGGTCAAAGGTGCGTTTGCAGAAAAATTTCTCCACGAAAGACAAGTGCTGCGGTACGGTCCAACTACTCGGAGCGTTCCGCGGCAGTGTGGCCAGACCCATCCTCCGCAACACTCGGGACAGGTAGAACCTCAAAAGGTAATGGCACTTGTTAGTGTACCGAGGATCTACGCACAGCTTGATGCAGCCGCACATAAAGGTGGCCATCAGGATGAGGGCAGCGTTGTGAACGTTTTTCCCTCCATTCTCTGGAGATTTTTGCATCGCCTCCCTCCGGATGCGATCCATTTTTGATCTCCAGATAAACTTGAAGGTGGCCTGGGTCACTGCTGCAGCGCAGGATTTGGGGATAGGCCACACCTGCGCCACGTACAACAAAACAGACAGCACCTCGCATCTGATCACCAGGTTTTTTTCCTGTGATGGATACGGAGCATTGCTCCCACAAGCCCAATTTCTGCCTCGCTTTCGCGATGCGCTTGTCCCAGTTTTTGGTGCATGCCCCTGCCGCTCCAAACATATCCCCAACACAGAACAGCTGCAGAATTCCAAAGTGCAGAGAACAAAGAAAATTACAGCACAGGAACATGCCCTTCGTCCCTCCAAGCCTGTATCTATCATGCTGCCCGACCTAAGTAAAAACCTCCACTCTTCCGGGGACCATATCCCTCCATTCCCATTCTATTCATGCATTTGTCAAGACACCCATTAAAAGTTATTATCGTATCCACTTCCACTACATCCCCCAGCAGCGAGTTCCAGGAACCCACTGTGTAAAAAAACTTGCCTCATACATCTCATTTAAAGCTTGCCCCTCACACCTGAAACCTCTAGTAATTGACTCTTCTATCCTAGGAAAAAGCTTCTGAATCTCCACTATGTCCATGCCCTTCATAATCTTGTAGACTTCTATAAGGTTGCCCATCAATCTCCGTCGTTCCAGTGAGAACTAACCAAGTTTCTCTAACCTCTCCTCATAGCTAATGCCCTCCATGGCAGGCAACATCCTGGTAAATCGATATCCTCCTGTATCCTCTGATGGTCCTCATCGCTATCCACAAATCTACCAACCTTTGTGTTCTCCACAAACTTACTAATCAAAAGAGTTACATTTTACTCCAAATCATTTATATATATTACAAACAGCAAAGGTCCCAGCACGGATCCTTGAGGAATGTCACAGCCGTCCATTCAGAAACACCCCCTTCTCCTGCTACCCTGTCTTCTTTGACTGAGTAAGAAGTCCAACAGGTTCGTTTGGTAACAAATGCCACTTTGTCTGAGCCAGTTCTGTATCCATCTTACCAGCTCATCTCTGATCCCATGCGACTTTACCTTCTGCACCAGTCTGTCATGATGGACCTTACTGATGTCCATGTAGACAACATTCTCTGCCCTACCCTCATCAATCATCTTCATTAGAACATAGAACACTACAGCGCAGAACAGGCCCTTCGGCCCACGATGTTGCGCCGACCAGTTAAAAAACAATGACCCTCTAACCTAAACCAAACCCTTTCCATCCATAACCCTATCCACGGATCTCTTAAACGCCCCCAAACTAGGCACATCCACAATTGCAGCAGGCAGGGCATTCCAATCCCTCACCACCCTCTGGGTAAAGAACCTACCCCTGACATCCATCCTATAATACCACGCCTTAATTTAAAGCTATGCCCCCTCGTGCTAGCTTTCTCCATCCAAGGAAAAAGGCTATCACTGTCCACCCTATCCAAACCTCTGATCATCTTATATGTTTCAATAAGGTACCCTCGCAGCCGCCTTCTTTCTAATGAAAACAACCTCAAATCCCTCAGTCTCTCCTCATAGGACCTCCCCTCCATACCAGGCAACATCCTGGTAAACCTCCTCTGCACCCTCTCCAAAGCCTCCACATCCTTCCTATAATGTGAGGACCAGAACTGTACACAATACTCCAAGTGCGGACGCACCAGAGTTTTGTACAGTTGCAACATGACGCTGCGGCTCTTAAATTCAATCCCCCTACCAATAAACGCCAAGACACCGTATGCCTTCCTAACAACCCTATCTACTTGATTCCCAACTTTCAGGGATCTATGTACACATACACCTAGATCCCTCTGTTCATCCACACTATTCAGAGTCCTACCCTTAGCCCTATACTCTACACATCCATTATTCCTGCCAAAGTGAATTACCTCACACTTTTCCGCATTAAACTCCATCCTCCACCTCTCGGCCCAGCTCTGCAACTTAACCAAGTCTCCCTGTAGACTAAGACACCCTTCCTCACTATCTACCACACCTCCAACTTTGGTGTCATCAGCAAATTTACTAATCCACCCAGCCATACCCTCATCCAGATCATTTATAAAAATTACAAACAGCAGTGGCCCCAAAACAGATCCCTGAGGCACACCACTCGTAACTGAACTCCATGACGAATACTTACCATCAACCACCACCCTCTGTCTCCTATCTGCTAGCCAATTCCTGATCCAATTTCCTAGATTACCCTCAATCCCATACATCTGCATTTTCTGCAGAAGCCTACCATGGTGAACCTTATCAAACGCCTTACTAAAATCCATATATACCACGTCAACTGCCTTACCCCCATCCACCTCTTTGGTCACTTTCTCAAAAAACTCAATAAGGTTAGTAAGGCATGACCTACCCGCTACAAAACCATGCTGACTATCTCCAATCAATTCATTACTCTCCAAATAACTATAAATCCTATCCCTAATAATTTTTTCTAAAACCTTGCCCACAACAGAAGTAAGACTCACGGGTCTATAATTCCCGGGGAAGTCTCTGTTCCCCTTCTTAAACAATGGGACAACATTCGCTAACCTCCAATCTTCTGGCACTATACCGGTGACCAACGACGACCTGAAGATCAGAGCCAGAGGCTCTGCAATCTCCTCCCTTGCCTCCCAGAGAATCCTAGGGTAAATCCCACCCGGCCCAGGGGACTTATCTATTTTCAAACCCTCAAGAATATCTAGCACATCCTCCTTGTCAACTGCAATACTGTCCAGTTTACAACCCTGTAACCCAGTGTTCTCCACAGCTACATTTATGTCCCCCTGCGTGAACACCGAAGAGAAATATTGGTTCAATGCCTCTCCAATCTCTTCCGGTTCCACACATAAATTCCCACTGCTGTCTCTAACTGGCCCCAATCTTGCCCTAACCAACCTTTTGTTCTTAACATATCTATAGAACACCTTAGGATTCTCCGTAATCCTATCAGCCAAAGTCTTCCCATGTCCTCTTTTAGCCCTTCTTAACTCTCTCTTTAACTCCCTCCTAGCCAATCTAAAGCTCTCTAGTGCACTATCTGAGCCCTCAAGTCTCATCCGGACATAAGCCTCCTTTTTCTTTTTAACCAGCGAATCAACTTTCCTAGTGCACCACGGTTCCCTAGCTCGACCAATACCTCCTTGCCTGACAGGGACATACATATCAAGGACTCGCAGTAGCTGCTCCTTGAAAAAACTCCACATTTCGGACGTTCCGAGACCCTGTAGTCTCCTAGTCCAACCTATGCTTCCTAATTCTCTCCTAATAGCCTCATAATTACCCTTCCCCCAGCTAAAACTACTGACCCGAGGTTCCTGCCTATCCCTTTCCATCACTAAGGTGAACGTAACCGAATTGTGGTCGCTATCACCAAAATGCACACCAACTTCCAAGTCTAGCACCTGGTCTGGCTCATTTCCCAGCACCAAATCCAATATAGCCTCACCTCTAGTTGGCCTATCAACATACTGAGTCAAGAAACCCTCCTGCACGCTTTGTACAAAAACTGACCCCTCTAAGGAGTTAGAGCTATAGCTATTCCAATCAATATTAGTAAAGTTAAAGTCCCCCATAACAATTACCCTATTACTTTCACTCCTATCCAGGATCGTCTCTGCAATCCTTTCCTCAACCTCTCTAGAACTTTTAGGAGGTCTATAAAAGACTCCCAACAGGGTGACCTCTCCTCTCCTATTTCTAACCTCAGCCCATACTACCTCAACAGACAAGTCCTCATCAAACTTCCTCTCTGACACCGTGATACAATCCTTGACTAATAATGCTACCCCTCCCCTCCTTCTACCTCCTTCTCTGCTCCGACTGAAGCATTTGAACCCCGGAACCTGAAAAGCTCCTTAAGTTACTTTCTTGAAAAGCTCAATCAAATTAGTGAGACATGATCTCCCCTTCACAAAGCCATGATGCCTCTCACTAATACATCCACTTATTTCCAAGTGGGAATAAATCCTGTCTCGAAGAATCCTCTCCAATAATTTCCCTACCACTGATGTAAGCTCACCGGCCTGTAATTACCTGGATTATCCTTGCTACCCTTCTTAAACAAAGGAACAACATTGCCTATTCTTCAATCCTCTGGGACCTCCCCTGTAGCCCCAGTGAGGATACAAAGATTTCTCTCAAGGCCCCATCAAATTCCTCCCTTTCCTCTCTCATTATTCTGGGGTATATCCCATCAGGTTCTGGGGACTTGTCTACTTGAATGTTTCTCAAGACCCCCAATACCTCCTCATTTTTGATCTCAGCATGATCCCCATATTTTCACACCCATTTCCAGATTCATCATCCACCAAGTTGACACCACGGTAGCACAGTGGTTAGCACTGCTGCCTCACAGCGCTCGGGTCCCAGGTTCAACTCCGGCCTCGGGTCATTGTCAGTATAGAGTTTGCACGTTCACCTCGAATCTGTATGGGTTTCCTCCGGGTGCTCCGATTTCCTCCTCCAGTCCAAAGATATGTGGGTTAGCTTGATTGGCCATGCTAAATTGACCCTAGTATCACATTACAGCACAGTACAGGCCCTTCAGCCCTCGATGGTTCCACTGGTCGGTGCAACAATCTAATGACCCTCTAACCTAAACCATTCCAATGTTATCCATATGCCTATCCACTGACCATCCGAATGCCCTTAAAGTTGGCGAGTCCACAACTGCTGCAGGCAGGGCATTCCACACCCTTACTACCCTCTGAGTAAAGAACCTACCTCTGACATCCGTCCTATAATTACCACCCCTTAATTTAAAGCTATGTCCCCTCGTGTTAGCCATCACCATCCGAGGAAAAAGGCTCTCACTATCCACCCTATCTAACCCTCTGATCATCTTGTATGCCTCAATTAGGTCACCTCTTAACCTTCTTCTTTCTAACTAAAACAACCTCAAGTCCCTCAGCCTTTCCTCATAAGACCTTCCCACTATACCAGGCAACATCCTGGTAAACCTCCTCTGCACCCTTTCCAATGCTTCCACATCTTTCTTATAATGCGGTGACCAGAACTGTACACAATACTCCAAGTGCGGCTGCACCAGAGTTTTGTACAGTTGTAACATGACCTCACGGCTCCAAAATTCAATCCCTCTACCAATAAAAGCTAACACACCATACGCCTTCTTAACAACCTTATCAACCTGGGTGCCAACTTTCAGGGATCTATGCACATGTACACCGAGATCTCTCTGCTTGTCAACACTACCAAGAGTCCTTCCATTAGCCCTATATTCTGTACCCCTGTCACTCTTACCAAAGTGAATCACCTCACACTTTTCCGCATTAAACTCCATTTGCCACCTCTCGGCCCAGCTCTGCAGCTTATCTATGTCCCTCTGCAAACTGTAACATCCATCCTCACTGTCTACAACTCCTCCGACTTTGCTGTCGTCAGCAACTTTACTAACCCATCCTTCTACACCCTCATCTAGGTCATTTATAAAAATGACAAACGGCAGTCGCCCCAAAACAGATCCCTGAGGTACAATACTTGTAACTGTCAGGGGGATTTGTAGGGTAAATGCGTGGGGTGCAGGAATTAGACCTGGGTGGAATTGTGGTTGGTACAGACTCGATGGGCTGAATGGCCTCCTACTGTACTGTAGTGATTCTATGGTCTTCTATGACTTAAGTCCTTCTCTTTGGTGAATAATGACACCAAATACTCATTTAATACCTCACTCATTTCCTCTGGTTCCACGCATAGATTCTCTCCCCTGTCCTTGAGTGGGCAATCCTCTCCCTAGCTACCCTCTTGCTCTTTATATATGTATAAAAAGCTTTGGCATTTTCCTTAATCCTGCTGGTCAATGACTTTTTGTGGACCTTTTTAGCCCTTCTTACTCTTTGCTTAAGTTTTTTTTCTACTTTCCTTGTATTCCACACTTGCTTCATGTGTCCCCAGCCTCCTAGCTTTGACAAATGCTTCCTTTTTCGCTCTGACTAGGCTCACAATATCTCTCGTTGTCCAAGGTTCCTGAAACTTGTCATACTTATCCTTCATCCTTACAGGAATGTCAGTCCTGAATCCCTATCAACTTACACTTGAAAGCCTCCCACATGCCAGATGTTGATTTGCCCTCAAACATCTGCCCCCAATCTACATTCTGAAGTTCCTGCCTAATATTGTTGTAATTAGCCTTCCCCCAGTTTAGCATCTTCACTTGAGGACTACACCTATTTTTATGTATCAATACCTTCATGCTTAGTGAATTGTGGTCACTGTTCCCAAACTGCTCCCCTACTGAATCATCAACCACCTGGTCAGGCTCATTCCCCAATACTAGGTCCAGTACGGCCTCTTCCCTAGTTGGATTATCTACATACTGTGAAACAGTATGTAGATAATCACTCTGATAATCCTCCAGAATGCTCTTCTTCTTTGTTAGCCTTGTCCTGGCCCCAAGCCAAACACAAGTGTTTTGGGAGGGTTTAAACTAATGTAGCGGGGGGGTGGGGATCAAAACAGTAGGTCAGTAAGCACAGAGGCTGGGGACAAGCTTGGGGCCAGGACAAGGCTAGCTAAGAAGAAGAGCATCTGGAGGAGGATGACCTGAGTGGGCCTGGAGGTCTGGAGTGCATCTGCTTCAATGCGAGGAGCGTAACGGGCAAGACAGACGAACTTAGGGCCTTAATGCTTACACGGAATTTGGATGTGGTTGTGGTAACGGAGACATGGTTAAAAGGACAGGACTGGCAGCTGGTGAGACAGAGGAGGGGTAAAAGAGGTGGGGGAGTAGCGATATTAGTTAGGGAGCATATTACAGTGGTGCAGAGGGTGGACACTTTAGAGGGGTCATATAATGAGTCACTGTGGGTGGAGCTCAGAAACAGGAAGGGTGCAGTCACAATGCTGGGGATACACTACACGCTACCCAACAGCCCATGGGAAGTGGAGGAACGGATATGCAAGGAGATTCTGGATAGGTGCAGAAAAAATAGGGTTGTTGTAGTGGGAGACTTTAATTTCCCTGGTATAGACTGGAAAGTGCTTAGGGCTGGGGGTCAGGATGGGGAGGAGTTTGTAAAATGTGTACAGGCAGGTTCTTTGGAACAGAATGTAGATAGCCCAACTAGAGAGGGGGCTATACTGGACCTAGTTCTGGGAAATGAGCCTGGTCAGGTCGTCAAAGTTTCAGTAGGGGAACATGTGGCAAATAGTGACCACAATTCTGTTAACTTTAGGATAGTAATGGACAAAGACGAGTGTTGTCCTACAGGTAGGGTGCTGAATTGGGGGAAGGCTAACTATAACTGGATTAGGTAGGAATTGGTGGCTGTTGATTGGGAGAGGCTGTTCGAGGGTAAGTCCATGTCTGGCATGTGGGAGTCTTTTAAGGAACAGTTGATAAGGCTGCAGGACAGGCATGTGCCTATAAAAAGGAAGGATAGGAAAGGTAGGATTCGAGAGCTGTGGATAACCAGGGATATTGAGGATCTGATCAAAAAGAAAAGAGAGACGTACGTTAGGTCCAGGCAACTGAAAACAGATGGAGTTCTGGAGGAATACAGAGAAAGTAGGAAAGAACTCAAACAGGGAGTTAGAAGGGCAAAAAGGGGTCACGAAATGTTCTTGGCAATCAGGATTAAGGAGAATCCTGAGGCATTTTATTCATATGTCAGGAACAAAAGAGTTGTCAGGGAAAAAAATCGTACCTCTCAGGGAAAAAGGAGGGGAATTATGCTTAAAGCCCAAGGGAATAGGGGAGATCCTAAATGAATACTTTGCATCAGTATTCACAAAGGAGAGGGACGTGTTGACTGGGAGTGTCTCAGAGGGAGATGTTGACCCGTTAGAGACAATCTCCATTACAAGGGAGGAAGTGTTAGGTTTTTTAGGGAACATTAAAACTGACAAATCCCCAGGGCCTGATAGCATCTATCTTAGACTGCTCAGGGAGACAAGAGATGGAATTGCTGGGCCTCTGACAGAAATCTTTGTCTCTTCATTGGACACAGGTGAAGGTTCCAGAGGACTGGTACCGTTATTTAAGAAGAGTGGCAGGGATAACCCTGGTAATTATAGGCTGGTGAGCTTGACATCCGTGGGAGGGAAATTGTTGGAGAGGATTCTTAGAAATATGATGTATGCGCATTTAGAACAGAACAATCTCATTAGTGACAGACAGCATGGTTCTGTAAGAGGGAGGTCATGCCTCACAAATTTGGTGGAGTTTTTTGAGGAGGTGACAAAAACGATTGACGAGGGAAAGGGCATGGATGTCGTCTATATGGATTTTAGTAAGGCTTTTGACAAGGTCCCTCATGGCAGGTTGGTGAAAAAGGTTAAGGCTCATGGGATACAAGGAGAAGTAGCTAGATGGGTAGAGAACTGGCTTGGCCACAGGAGACAGAGGATATCAGTCGAAGGGTCTTTTTCCAGCTGGAGGTCTGTGACCAGTAGTGTTCCGCAGGGCTCTGTAGTGGGACCTCTGCTATTTGTGATATATATATACTTGGAAGAGGGAGTACGTGGTGTGATCAGCAAGTTTGCAGATGGCACAAAGCTGGCTGGACTTGTGGATAGTGATGAACATTGTCAGAGAATACAGCAGGATATAGATAGGCTGGAAAATTGGGCGAAGAAATGGCAGATGGAATTTAATCTAGATAAATGCAAAGTGATGCATTTTGGTAGGACTAATGTAGGGAGGAGTTATACAATAAATGGCAGGGCCGTCAAGAGTATAGAAACACAGAGGGACCTAAGTGTGCAAGTCCACAAATCCTTGAAGGTGGCAGCACAGGTGGAGAAGGTGGTGAAGAAGGCATATGGCATGCTTGCCTTTATAGGACAGAGTATAGAGTACAACAGCTGGAGTCTGATGTTGCAGTTGTATAGAACGTTGGTTAGGCTACATTTGGAGTACTGCGTCCAGTTCTAGTTGCCACACTGCCAGAAGGATGTGGAGGCTTTGGAGAGAGTGCAGAGGAGACTTACCAGGATGTTGCCTGGTACGGTGGGTCTTAGCTATGAGGAGAGATTGGGTAAACTGGGGTTGTTCTTCCTGGAAAGATGGAGAATGAGGGGAGACCTAATAGAGGTGTATAAAATTATGAAGGGTATAGATAGGGTGAATAGTGGGAAGCTTTTTCCCAGGTCGGAGGTGACGAACATGAAGGGGTCACAGGTTCAAGGTGAGAGCGGCGAGGTATAACTCAGATATCAGAGGGATGTTTTTTACACAGAGGGTGGTGGGGGCCTGGAATGCACTGCCAAGTAAGGTGGTGGAGGCAGACACGCTGGGATTGTTTAAGACTTATCTGGATAGTCACATGAGCAGACTGGGAATGGAGAAATACAAACGAATGGTCTAGTTGGACCAATGAGTGGCGCAGGCTTGGAGGGCCGAAAGGCCTGATTACTGTGCTGTATTGTTCTTTATTCTTTGTTCTAAGAAGCCCTCCTGGATGCTCCTTACAACTCTGCCCCATCCACGCCCCTAGCATTAAATGAGTCCCAGTCAATATAGTAAGAAGTCTCATAGCACCTTCCTATATCAGCATCGGTGCCAGGCCACCAGACAGAACTTCTAATATGCATTTTCACCGCCACATACCTGGATGGGCACTGTGCAATCAAGCAATAACTCTCTTCCTGCTCTGGAGACAACCACTCTCCTTCTCCAAAGGAATGTACAATCTTCACAATGAGCTCTTGATTCCTCAGCTGATAAAGCTCCAAAACGCTCTCATTCAGTGCTGAATTTGCTGTTCTGTCATAGGTAATGGGAGTAAAAAGTCTGACAACACCAGGTTTTAGTCCAACCTATTTATTTGATAGTATACTCGCAAGCTTTCGGGTTAGCCCCTTCTTCAGGTGAATGGAGAGTTCTGGCCTCAGACAGAGCATATAAAGCACAGACAGTTTAGAGATTACTGATTAGAATGCGAATCCTTACACCTAACCTGCTGTTCAAGACCTGAAGTGGCTGATAATGTGAGTGGAAGGAGCACTGATCACAGGTTACAGAGATGTGTATTGTCTCCAGACAGTACAGTAAGTGAGGTTTTGCAAACCCAGGCAAGTCACGGGGGTTACAGATAGTGCGACATGAACCCAAGATCCCTGTTGAGACCGTCCTCATGTGTGCGGAACTTGGCTATCAGTCTCTGTTCAGCGACTCTGCGCTGTCGTGTGTCGTGAAGGCCGCCTTGGAGAATGCTTACCCGAAGGTCAGAGGCTGAATGCCCGTGACCACTGAAGTGTTCGCCAACAGGAAGGGAGCAGTCTTGCCTGGTGATTGTCGAGCGATGTTCATTCATCCGTTGTCGTAGCGTCTGCATGGTCTCCCCAATGTATCATGCTTCGGGACATCCTTTCTTGCAACGTATCAGGTAGACAATGTTGGCCGAGTTGCCAGAGTATTTACCATGTACCTGGTGGATGGTATTCTCACGTGTGATGATGGTATCCATGTCGATGATCCGGCCACTTCAGGTCTTGAACAGCAGGTTAGGTGTAAGGATTCGCATTCTAATCAGTAATCTCTAAACTGTCTGTGCTTTATATGGTCTGTCTGAGGCCAGAACTCTCCGTTCACCTGACGAAGAGGGAAACCTCGAAAGCTTGTGAGTATATTATCAAATAAATCGGTTGGACTAAAACCTGGTGTTGTCAGACTTTTTACTGTGCTTACGCCAGTCCAACGCCGGCATTCCCACATCATAGGTAATGAGTCCAGAAAGTTTAAAGGCATGACAATCTCTCGTGGTATTAGAGGGGTGGCCTGCTTTCTGATAATGGAAGACAGCTTAAAGCATTAATTGCATTGGCTATGTGGGCCTCTGGCCGATGTTTGAAGGCATATCCATTAGCTGATAAGAACAGTAGCCATTGTTGAATTCTCGCATACTTTAGTGGAATCGTCTTGACCTCCTTGAAAAGCTCCACAAGTGGCTTATGGTCTGTGAAATGTCTCCCGGAAATGTATTGATAAAACTTCTTGATGCTGTAGATAACAGTGCAGCCTTCCTTTTCTATCTGGGAGTATCTTCTTTCTGTGGTTCTTGTTACGTATCCAATGGATCTCTCAGATCCATTGTCCATTGTGTGGGGATATTGCAGCCCCAACCCCACGTGGCAATGCATCACATATAAGTACTATCATCTTAGAGGGGTTGAAATGCACAAATAAACTTGCTGACTGAAGTGCCTGTTTAATTTGGTTAAAAGCCTCTTTTTGGGGTGCTTTCTAATTCCATCTCTGGCACTATTTAACAAGTCTGACAACACCAGGTTTTTGTCCAACCTATTTATTTGATAATAGACTCACAAGCTTTCGAGGGACACCCTCTTCGTCAGGTGAATGGAGAGTTCTGGCCTCAGACAGAGCATATAAAGCACAGACAGTTTAGAGATTACTGATTAGAATGCGAATCCTTACACCTAACCTGCTGTTCAAGACCTGAAGTGGCTGATAATGTGAGTGGAAGGAGCACTGATCACAGTTTAAAGAGATGTGTATTGTCTCCAGACAGTACAGTAAGTGAGGTTTTGCAAACCCAGGCAAGTCACAGGGGTTACAGATAGTGCGACATGAACCCAAGATCCCTGTTGAGACCGTCCTCATGTGTGCGGAACTTGGCTATCAGTCTCTGTTCAGCGACTCAGCGCTGTCGTGTGTCGTGAAGGCCGCCTTGGAGAATGCTTACCCGAAGGTCAGAGGCTGAATGCCCGTGACCACTGAAGTGTTCGCCAACAGGAAGGGAACAGTCTTGCCTGGTGACTGTCGAGCGATGTTCATTCATCCGTTGTCGTAGCGTCTGCATGGTCTCCCCAATGTACCATGCTTCGGGACATCCTTTCTTGCAACGTATCAGGTAGACAATGTTGGCCGAGTTGCCAGAGTATTTACCATGTACCTGGTGGATGGTATTCTCACGTGTGATGATGGTATCCGTGTCGATGATCCGGCATGTCTTGCAGAGGTTGCTGTGACAGGGTTGTGTGGTATTGTGGTCACTGTTCTCCTGAAGGCTGGGTAGTTTGCTGCGAACAATGGTCTGTTTGAGGTTGTGTGGTTGTCTGAAAGCAAGAAGTGGGGGTGTGGGGATAGCCCTGGCGAGATGTTCGTCTTCATCAATGGCCACTTCAGGTCTTGAACAGCAGGTTAGGTGTAAAGATTCGCATTCTAATCAGTAATCTCTAAACTGTCTGTGCTTTATATGCTCTGTCTGAGGCCAGAACTCTCCATTCACCTGACGAAGAGGGTGTCCCTCGAAAGCTTGTGAGTCTATTATCAAATAAATAGGTTGGACAAAAACCTGGTGTTGTCAGACTTTTTACTGTGTTTACGCCAGTCCAACGCCGGCATACCCACATCATGACTATTTAACAACACATGTAATAATGCTAGCAATGTTGATAGATTTGAGAGGAACCACCGTAACAGTGGACTATCCCAGTGATAGAGCTCAGTTCTGAATTCTAAGAAGACCATTGCCTCCTTAATCACTCTCACTTTATCTTCTATGGGGCATAATCCCAATGAGTACACATGATAACCAAGATAACACAGCTCATTCACTTGGAAGGTGCACTTTTCTCTTTTTAGGCACACTCTGCCTCCTGAAATCTTATCAAAATTTCATCCAAATTGGCTGAATGTTTCTCTTCATTGGATCCTGTTATTAAAACATCATCCAAATAGACAACAAGACAACTGTGGGCAAACCCTGCAGCAAGCTCTCTACAGTTTGCTGGAAGATGGCGCAAGCTGACAAAACTCCAAACAGTTGATGTGTATATTGGTAAATTGACATATTCTCCTGATGTATTGTCCAGTTCTAACTGCGGTGAGCGTGGCTCATGTCTAATTGAATATATGTCAGACTGCCCAGCCAACTTTGCATACAGATCCTCTATTTTGGGATGGGATACCTATCCAGCCTGGTTCAGCTTGTAGTCCCATAGATATAGACAATCTTGTCTGGTTTAACTACAGGCACAATTGGCACTGCCCACTCTGCAAATTGTATGGGCCTGATGATATCCAAGTCTTCCTGTCATTTTCGCTTTGTCTCTACCTCCTCTACTACAGGGCACAGGTCTTGCTTTAAAAGAATCTCAGGCTGGTTTCTGGATCTACATGGATTTTGTTTGCAATCCTTTGATCTTTTCCAATCTCCTGGAGCCAGTCATGCCCCATTAAATCTGGTCTTTTGTCTGACACCACTATCAATGATAGCTGTGCAGACTGCAACCTACAGATCACTAGAGTCATGGTTGTCCATACTATTTTGATGATCTCTCTGGTATAGGCAGCCAGTCTAGCTGCAGTGCTCTTTAATCTCAGCGACTGAACCCTTCTTGGAGATACCCGAAGATCTACTCGCTCACAGTAAAAAGCAACGCCTCTGTGTCTACTTCCATTTCCAGTGGCTGACTGTTCACTGACACCGCCATTGTGATTGGGCTACCTTACCTTGTCCAAATCATGCTGAAGCATCTCTGCATCCTCCTCACAGCTCTAATCTCCCACCCAACTTTATATCATCTGCAAATTTGGAGATAATACATTTAGTTTCCACTTCCAAACCATTAATATATAATGTGAACAGTTGGGATCCTAGCACAGATCCTTGAGGAGCCCCACTAGTCAATGATTGCCAATCAGAAAAAGACACATTTATGCCAACTCTTTGCTTCCTCTCTACTATCCACCTCAAGACATTACCTGCCATCCCATGTGCTTTAACTTTGCATAGTAGTCTGTTATGTGAAACCTTGTCGAAAGCCTTCTGAAAGTCTAAATAAACCACATCCACTGGTTCTCCCCGGTCAACTCTACTAGTTTGACAAAGTACCTCATAAGAGGTTATTGCAGAAGGTCAGGGGACTTGGAGTTGGGGGTAGGGTGTTAGCGTGGATAGAGGATTGGTTGTCAAATAGGAGGCAGAGAGTGGGGGTCAACGGGTGCTATTCGGATTGGCGGATGGTGACTAGTGGAGTGCCCCAGGGGTCGGTGCTGGGGCCTCAGCTTTTTACCATTTATATAGATGATCTGAAGGAGGGAACCGAGTGTAGGGTGTCGAAATTTGCTGATGACACCAAGATTGGGGGAACAGCAAATTGTGCGGAGGGTGTGGAGAGTCTGCAGAAGGATCTAGATAGGCTGGGCGAATGGGCCAGGAAATGGCAAATGGAATTTAATGTTGGCAAGTGTGAGGTGGTCCACTTTGGTAGGAAGAATGGTAGGAAGGACTATTACTTACGGGCGAAAAACTGCAGCAGGCGACGGTGCAGAGGGACCTCGGGGTCCTTGTGCATGAGTCGCAAAAACCCAGCTTGCAGGTGCAGCAGGTGGTCAGGACGGCGAATGGGATGCTGGCCTTCATAGTGAAGGGGATTGAATATAAAAGTAGGGAGGTCTTGCTGCAGCTGTATAGGGCATTGGTGAGGCCGCAGCTGGAGTACTGTGTGCAGTTTTGGGCGCCGCACCTGCGCAAAGATATTTTGGCCTTGGAGGGAGTGCAGAGGAGGTTTACTAGGCTGATACTGGAGTTGAGGGGGTTGAGCTATGAGGAGAGGCTGAATAAACTAGGCTTGTACTCGTTGGAGTTTAGAAGAATGAGGGGAGATCTCATTGAGACGTATAAGATGATGAATGGGATGGATAGGATAGAGGTGGAGAGACTCTTCCCGCTCAAAAAAGACAGTAGGACTAGGGGGCACAGCCTCAAGATAAAGGGGGGGCGTTTTAGAACAGAGTTGAGGAGGAACTTCTTCACTCAAAGGGTGGTGAATCTCTGGAATTCTCTACCCGTTGAAGTGGTGGAGGCTGCCTCGCTAAATATTTTCAAGAAGCGGGTTGATGGGTTTTTGATAAGAGAGTGGATTAAGGGTTATGGGGAGAGGGCCGGAAAGTGGAACTGAGCCACGACAGATCAGCCATGATCTTATTGAATGGCGGGGCAGGCTCGAAGGGCCAGATGGCCTACTCCTGCTCCTATTTCTTATGTTCTTATGTTCTTAAAAAACTCAATAGATTCATCAAGCATGATTTCCCTTTTGTAAATCCACGCTGACTTTGTCTGATTATCCCACTGCCTTCCAAACACTAAGTTATGAAATCCTTGATATTGGACTCTAGCAACTTCCCCAGTCACTGACGTTAGGCTCACTGGTTTATAGAACATAAACATAAGAACATAAGAAATAGGAGCAGGAGTAGGCCATCTAGCCCTTCGAGCCTGCCCCGCCATTCAATAAGATCATGGCTGATCTGTCGTGGCTCAGTTCCACTTTCCCGCCCTCTCCCCATATCCCTTAATCCCCTCTCATCAAAAACCCATCAACCCGCGTCTTAAAAATATTTAGCGAGGCAGCCTCCACCACTTCAACGGGCAGAGAATTCCAGAGATTCACCACCCTTTGAGTGAAGAAGTTCCTCCTCAACTCCGTTCTAAACCGCCCCCCCTTTATCTTGAGGCTGTGCCCCCTAGTCCTACTGTCTTTTTTGAGCCGGAAGAGTCTCTCCACCTCTATCCTATCCATCCCATTCATCATCTTATATGTCTCAATGAGATCTCCCCTCATTCTTCTAAACTCTAACGAGTACAAGCCTAGTTTATTCAGACTCTCCTCATAGCTCAACCCCCTCAACTCCAGTATCAGCCTAGTAAACCTCCTCTGCACTCCCTCCAGGGCCAAAATATCCTTGCGTAAGTGCGGCGCCCAAAACTGCACACAGTACTCCAGCTGCGGCCTCACCAATGCCCTATACAGCCGCAGCAAGACCTCCCTACTTTTATATTCAATCCCCCTCGCTATGAAGGCCAGCATCCCATTAGCCTTCCTGACCACCTGCTGCACCTGTAAGCTGGGTTTTTGCGACTCATGCACAAGGACCCCAAGGTCCCTCTGCACCGTCGCATGCTGCAGTTTTTCGCCACGTAAGTAATAGTCCTTCCTACCATTATTCCTACCAAAGTGGACCACCTCACACTTGCCAACATTAAATTGCATTTGCCAGTTCCTGGCCCATTCGCCCAGCCTATCTAGATCCTTCTGCAGACTCTCCACACCCTCCGCACAATTTGCTGTTCCCCCAATCTTGGTGTCATCAGCAAATTTCGACACCCTACACTCGGTTCCCTCCTCCAGATCATCTATATAAATGGTAAAAAGCTGAGGCCCCAGCACCGACCCCTGGGGCACTCCACTAGTCACCATCCGCCAATCCGAATAGCATCCGTTGACCCCCACTCTCTGCCTCCTATTTGACAACCAATCCTCTGTCCACGCTAACACCCTACCCCCAACTCCATGTCCCCCGACCTTCTGCAATAACCTCTTGTGAGGTACTTTGTCAAACGCCTTCTGAAAATCCAGAAAGACCACATCCACCGGCTCTCCTCTATCCACTGCCCTAGACACATCCTCATAGAACTCCAGTAAATTTGTCAGACACGACTTCCCATTAATGAAACCGTGCTGCGTCTGCTCTATCAAGCAATTCCATTCAAGATGCCTTGCAACAAAGGAGGTGAAGGAAAGTGTTAAATTAAAAGCGGAGGAATTTAGAGTAGCTAAGAGTAGTGGGCGAGAAGAGGAATGGGAGAGGTTGAAATGTCAACGAAGACTGACAAAGAAGTTGATAAAGAAGGGTAGGAGAAACTGTGAAGCTGGGCTAGCGCTTAATATAAAAAAGGATAGCAAGAGTTTTCATAAATATATAAAAAGGAAGAGGCTGGCTAGGGTGAACGTTGGTCCTTTAGAGGATGAGAAAGGGGACCTAGTGGTAGGGGATGGGGATATGGCTAAGGTCTTGAATAACTTTTTTGTTTCTGTCTTCACAGAGGAGGACGTGAATAATTTGCGGGGTGTTAGCGATGGAAAGGTGGTAGGACTGGAGGGTCTTAATGACATTACTGTTACTAGAGAGGCGGTGCTCGACAGACTGGAGGGGCTGATTGTGGACAAGTCCCCAGGACCGGATGGAATGCATCCGAGGGTTCTGAAAGAAATGGCGGAGGTGATAGTGGATGCCTTGGTGGTTATTTTCCAGACGTCGCTGGATTCCGGGGAAGTGCCGGAAGATTGGAAAACGGCTAATGTTACGCCGTTGTTTAAGAAGGGTGCCAGGCAGAAGGCGGGGAATTATAGGCCGGTTAGTTTAACGTCTGTGGTAGGTAAAATGTCTCTCCACCTCTCTTTTTGAACAGCGGGCTTACATTAGCTACCCTCCATTCAGAAGGAACTATTCCAGAGTCCAAAGAATTTTGGAAAATAACCACCAATAGATCTACTATTTCCAAGTTCACTTCCTTAAATGCTTAGGGATGAAGATTATCAGGACCTGGAGATTTATCCACCTTTAATCTCATCAATTTCGCAAAACCATTTCTCTACTGATGCAGATTTCCTTCAGCTCCTCACTAAAACATGTTTCTCTCAGCACTTCTGGTACATTATTCATGTTTTTCTTTGTGAAGACTGAAGCAAAATACAAATTTAATTCCTCAGCGATTTCTTTATTCTGATCATAAGGGACCTACATTTGTTTTTATCCATCTTTTTCTCTTTAAATATCTATAGAAACTTTTACATACAGTTTTTATCTTCCCCTTTAACTTACTTTCATTTTGCTTTGTGTCAGGAACATTTGGGGACATTAAACTTTGGGTCAAGTTATACGTCTGGATCCCCCATTCCAAAAGCTTGTGGCATTTGCTACAAGTAAACCTGTTGGACTTTAAGCTGGTGTTGTGAGACTTCTTTCTGTTCCCACATGCAGTCAGTAATATAACTTTCTTCCTATCCTTCCCCCAATTCCGTTCACAGGAAAAAAAATTCCAAACGCTCCATACAATAAAATGCTCTGTAGCAACAGTGAAAGCTTCTAGTTTTTTGAAGAGAGGCATGTCTACTTTTTTCTGTTTTGCAGGCTAGACACAACTTGTTCTGCAACTTTTGCAAATGAAATTTCCTTCAATTTTTCATTGCAATCTGAGTGGCTGTTGTTTCCTCATCACCAATGTAGTAAATTCAATGATTGGTGACTAGTTAACTCACAAATAGCAGCTTTATTGTCCCGACTGCTTTGCACTGTACTAAGGCAGCAAATAACTCTTTTCCTGCAGTGAAAACACACTCTCTCCTTCACACTGAGAACGTTCTTCCATCCCTGATGTTGAACTACCACTCTCAGGTTCTGCTGTGCCCTCACCTGGGCCGTTCCTCGCAGCAGCCATTTCCCATCACACATAGTTCACCTATTTGGACACACTTTGTAATTCATTCACGCTTTGTTCAGCACATTCAGCCATCTGGGCCAGTTCTGTCGCTTTTTCCGAAGAGATTTCTGTCTCAGTCTGCAGCTTTTTTTGTATAGCAAGGCTGTTGATCCCGCAGACCAAACAGTCTCTTAACATCTCCCCCAAAGCTGGGCCAAAATCACAGTGCTCTGCCAAATATCGCAGTCTAGCCATAAAGCTGGAGACTGTCTCTCCTAGTTCAGCAAAATGAAACTTATATTTCAACATGATGATTGAAAGTCAGGGGTTAAATTGATCTTTGATCAGTCACACTATATGATTGTAAGATTTTGTGTTGGGAGTGTCAGGTGATGTTAGGCTCCTCACACGCTGTAAGTTTGTGGACCACTGACCGTTTTTCCTCTGTAATGATTTTTGTTAGTAACAAACTTATCAGCCATGATCGAAGGGTGAAGCAGTCTTGATGGGCCGAATGGTCCAATTCTGCTCCCATATCTTATGGTCTTCTGCACAAAGAAATAACACACCATTTCAATACATTGCTGCAGCTCTCAACTTCCGAGTCAAATGATTCTATCTTCCTGATTAAAGACATCTTAAAGGCTTCAATGATCACTTTCCTCCCCCTCTAACTGTGCACTGTCAATTTCCAATGAGTGACATGGATCTTTATCATTGCCAGTGTAGTAACTGGCGGTGACTCAATGTGGCTCCAACGACATGAAGGGTTTATTAAACTATAACAACTATTTACACACTAAGGATTTGACAGAACTTTTGCACAGGTCTACACTCTTCTCCTTCCTGGCTCCAACTGAGGTCCTCCCAGTCCTAGAACTCACGCCCTCGCTTCCGACTGGCCAGACTTCCCACACTTCCGCTCCACAGATCCAGCCTCTTCATGTGGCCCATGCAAGATCACCCTTGAAGAAACCACTTTACCACAACAGGAGGATAAAGACAAAATACTGTGGATGCTGGAATCTAAAACAAAAACAGAAAATACTGGAAAAACTCAGCAAGTCTGGCAGCGTCTGTGAAGAGAAAATAGAGCCAACATTTTGAGTCTGGATTAACTGATTAGACTTCAGGAGGGTATAGACAAAATGGTGAAATGGGAAGTCACATGGTCAGTCAAATCTAAAATAGAGAAAAGTGAAGTAATTCATTTTGGTTGGAAGAATGAGGAGAGAAAATATAAAATCAAGGGAACAATTCTAAAGAGGGTGGTGGAGCAGAGGGACCTGGGAGTAAAGGTATATCCTGGCACTTACGAACAGAGGAATAGAGTACAGAGTAGGAAGGTATGCTAAACTTCACAAAACACTGCTCTTTCAGCACCAGAGACCTGTGTTTGATTCCTGGCTTCGGTCATTGTTTGTGTGGAGTTTGCACATTTTCTCCTTGTTTGCTTGGGTTTCCTCTGAGTGCTCCGGTTTCCTCCCACAGTCTGAAAGACATGTTGGTTAGTTAGATTTACCAGAACAGGTGCTGGACTGTGGTGACTAGGGGAAATTCAGAGTAACTTCATTGCAGTGATAATGTAAGCCTTACTTATGACTAATAAATAAACTTCAACTTTCTCGACTAGAATACTGTGTCCAATTCTTAGCACACTACCCAATCTTCTAGTTTCCCAGTAATCTTTGCCACTTTGTATGCATTTTCTTTCAATTTCATACCCTCCTTTATTTCCTCAAATATCCTTGGCTGATTATCTCTTTTTCTACAGTCCTTCCTTATCACTGGTATATACTTTTGCTGAGCATTGTGAAAAATTGCTTTGAAATTCCTCCACTGTTCCTCAATTGTCCCACTATAAAGTTTTTGCTCCCAGTTTACCTGAGCCAACTCCCCCCTCATCCAATTGCAGTCTCCTTTGTTTCAGCACAAGACGTTGGTATTAGATTTTACCTTCTCACGCTCCACCTGTATTTTAAATTCAACCATGTGATTGCTCCTTCCAAGAGGATTCCTAACTGTGAGATCATTAATTATTCCTGTCTCATTACACAGGACCAGATCTAGGATAGCTTGCTCCCTCACAGGCTCCATTACATACTGTTCAGGGAAGCTATAATCCCCCATAATAATTGCTGTAACAGTTTTCCAAGCATCAGTTATTTCCTTCTTTATTGCCCTCCACTGTTCCTCAATTGTCCCACCATAAAGTGCCACCATGTGATGGTACTGTGCCTTTAACAGATATATTTTAATCATGTTTCTCTGTAGGATTTTCAAGCAGGTCCCAGCATTTTATTGGCATCATTTTGTCTGTAGCGGGTGTTTTTTAATGGTTACTGATTCAGTATGAATAATATCATGTTTATTTTTAATCTGGCCTAATGCAGTGTTTTATGGTCTTTGGGGATTGCTGAGTGGAGCCTGATTTGGGATGAATGACAGGTCAGCAATGACTGGAATTAGTATTTTCACAGAAAAGTCCAAGTTTTAGTTTGAGTTTAGTTGCTGTTTGAAGTTGGTCAGAGGAGACAGCATCTCTGTCTCTATTTCTCTCTCTCCAGAGGCATGTTGGAAATTCCAGGACTGGGAAGCCTCAGAGATTTAATCCAACAGTCAAAGGACCAATTCACAGCAGGTGTTAAAAGCTGAAAACCCAGCATCATGTGAGCACACTTGCTTGTTATGCCAAAGGGTATAGAAAGGGTATAGGTTTGTGGGATGTTGTTTGACTTGGAACATTATAGATAGCTAGCTGTTAAGGTTTATACTTTATTGTGTTTGAATCTTGCAGTTGGTAAAAGTTACACTAATTCTTTTTATTTTATTTTAACTGTATTATTAAATAGACTTTGTTTGATAAAAGCTTCTTAGTAGGTCACTTGAATTATACCTGGAGTGAAACACCTTATGTTCACCCTTCTTGACAGAAGCCAGACAGTGGTTGTAGAAGTTGTTTTTTCAAACTGGAGGTCTGTGGCCAACGGGCCTCAGGGGTCAGTGCTGGGCCCAATGATATTTGTCATTTATATTAATGATTTGGATGAGAATATAAAAGGCAAGGTTAGTAAGTTTGCAGATGATACTAAGATTGGTGGCATAGCTGATAGTGAAGAAAGTTATCTCCAAATGCAGCAGGATCTTGATCAATTGAACCAGTGGGCTGACGAATGGCAGATGGAATTTAATTTAGGCAAATGCAAGGTGATGCATTTTGGTAGATTGAACCAGGGCAGAACTTACTCAGTTAATGGTAGTGCGTTGGGGAGAGTTACAGAACAAAGGGATAAGAACATAAGAACATAAGAACATAAGAAATAGGAGCAGGAGTAGGCCATCTAGCCCTTCGAGCCTGCCCCGCCATTCAATAAGATCATGGCTGATCTGTCGTGGCTCAGTTCCACTTTCCCGCCCTCTCCCCATAACCCTTAATCCCTTCTCTTATCAAAAACCCATCAACCCGCTTCTTAAAAATATTTAGCGAGGCAGCCTCCACCACTTCAACGGGCAGAGAATTCCAGAGATTCACCACCCTTTGAGTGAAGAAGTTCCTCCTCAACTCCGTTCTAAACCGCCTCCCCTTTATCTTGAGGCTGTGCCCCCTAGTCCTACTGTCTTTTTTGAGCGGGAAGAGTCTCTCCACCTCTATCCTATCCATCCCATTCATCATCTTATACGTCTCAATGAGATCTCCCCTCATTCTTCTAAACTCTAACGAGTACAAGCCTAGTTTATTCAGCCTCTCCTCATAGCTCAATCCCCTCAACTCCGGTATCAGCCTAGTAAACCTCCTCTGCACTCCCTCCAGGGCCAAAATATCCTTGCGCAGGTGCGGCGCCCAAAACTGCACACAGTACTCCAGCTGCGGCCTCACCAATGCCCTATACAGCTGCAGCAAGACCTCCCTACTTTTATATTCAATCCCCCTCGCTATGAAGGCCAGCATCCCATTCGCCTTCCTGACCACCTGCTGCACCTGCAAGCTGGGTTTTTGCGATTCATGCACAAGGACCCCGAGGTCCCTCTGCACCGTCGCCTGCTGCAGTTTTTCGCCACGTAAGTAATAGTCCTTCCTACCATTCTTCCTACCAAAGTGGACCACCAGAGATACATGTTCATAGCTCCTTAAAAGTAGAGTCACAGTTGGACAGAGTGGTGAAGAAGGCATTTGGCATGCTTGGTTTCATCGATCAGAACATTGAATACAGGAGTTGGGACGTCTTCTTGAAGTTGTACAAGACATTAGTAAGGCCACACTTGGAATACTGTGTGCAATTCTGGTCATCCTATTATAGAAAGGATATTAATAAACTAGAAAGAGTGCAGAAAAGATTTAGTAGGATGCTACCGGGACGTGATGGATTGAGTTATAAGGAGATGCTGGGTAGACTGTGACTTTTTTCTCTGGAGCGTAGGAAGCTGAGAGGTGATCTTATAGAGGTCTATAAAATAATGAGGGGCACAGATCAGCTAGATAGTCAATATCTTTTCCCAAAGGTAGGGGAGTCTAAAACTAGAGGGTACAGGTTTAAGGTGAGAGGGGAGAGATACAAAAGTGTCCACAGGGGCAATTTTTTCACACAGAGAGTGTGAGTTTCTGGAACAAGCTGCCAGAGGTAGTAGTAAAGGTGAGTACAATTTTATCTTTTAAAAAGCATTTAGATAGTTACAAGGGTACAATGCGTATAGAGGGATATGGGCCAAATGTGGACAATTGGGATTAGCTTAGGGGTTTTAAAAAAAGAGTGGCATGGACAAGTTGGGCCGAAGGGCCTGTGTTCATGCTGTAAACCTCTATAACTCCATGACTCTAATGCCAAAATCAAATGTAAAAATTTAGGATCTAGGCTAACTTCAACAAAACACTTTGGAGTTCCTGACCTGGGTCTTAACAACTGTGCATGGTGATCCCTCCTCTGTCTCTATCACTCTCTCTCTGCTCCTCTATCTGTACTTCTCATTTTTTTCCCATAGCTAGGTGCTATGACCTAGCATGTGCTCCCTGAAAGGGTGACTGAAGCAGATTCCGTGGTAACCTTCAGAAGACACATGCTGGAGGAGGAAAATAAAGTACAGAGCTAAGGGAAAAGAGCAATAGATGGGATTAATTAGTCGCTCATTCCAAGGGCTAGCATAATCATGATGGATCAAATGGCCTCTTTTTGTGCTATTTGATTTGATGATTCTATAGATGTGCTGATCCTGTACTCTGTGATCAAAATGGCAATATTACAGGTTAGATTCTGTAACAAAAAGGACAGGATAATGTTGCAGAGGAGACTGAGATGGGTTGGTTGAATTGCGGATCAGTGAGAGCTCTGTGTGCTGACAGTGATTCAAGTCATTGGCAGCACAGAAACTGCAGTTGTGGTAGCAGCCAGTTGGGGAGCAGCGAGCGGAACACAGGGCCCAACAGCAAGGGCACCGATTGCAGGGCAGGAGGACCTTAGCTGCAGCATTCAAACCCAGACCAGATCGAGACAAGAAAGGACACCGAACACATCCCAGATCCAGGTACCACATCAAACAAATGATTCACACATCAGCAGGGAGGGTAGAGAGAGGAGCTGTATTATCACCACCACTAATATTTATCCATTGCTCTTTCAAAAGGCACCGTGATTCGTATCATCTGTCGGCTTCGGCAAGACTGAGAGTCTGTGCAAGGACCAGATATGGCAGAGAGAGAGAGAAAGAGAGAGAACAATAGAAGCATTCTGGCAGAATACAGACTGACTGAAATCAAAAAGAGTCACTCACAAAGGCAGCCGCATGCAGAGAAATAGAGAGAGAGAGAAAGAGACAGAGCGAAATAAAGAGAGGGAATTAGAAGAGACCATGAAAGATACTCAGACATAGAGAGAGATGAGAGAATCAGACAGAGGGAGAGAGAGAGAGACAAAGAGAGAGCAACAGACAGAGAGTCATAGACACAGAGAGAGGGACAGGGTGAGACAAATATACAAAGATAGTGAGAGAGAGAGAGAGAGGGGCTGTGGGGGAGAGAGAGAGAGACAAAAGCAGAGAGTCAAAGATAGAGAAAGAGCATAGAAAGACAGACAAGATGGACAAAGAGAGGGACATACAGATACAGGGGAAAAGAGGGAGAAATACTGAGTGACAGAGGGGCAAAGAGGTAAAAATACAGATAGAATACAGAGACAGATAGAGGGACAGAGAAAGAGAAAGAGATAGAGCGATAGAGCAGAGAGACAAAAGAAGAACAGAAACAGAGACAGAGATAGAGTGAGAGAGAATGCGTGACACAGACAAAGGGACACAGAGAGAGACATGGAGAGAGAGACAGACACAGAGACTGACAGAGGGAGACAGAAAGAGACAGATAGAGTCACACACACACACACACACACACACACACACACACACACACACACACACACACACACACACACACACAGTCACCATTAACAACGTTGACTAGTGATCTTGCTCACCATAAATTTTGTTCACTAAATAACCTTAACCTTAAGGGAGCAGATACACGTCCCTTGCCCCCTTGTGCTCAATGACTTACCATGTGCCAATGCTAGCTTTGATGTGTCCTCTATATTAGACACAGTTGACAGAATTTTATGCTCTCCCACCCATGGAAGCTCAGAGGCGGAGGTGAACATAAAACTGCATAGGCTTCCTGTGCATGCCAACATTGCAGCGATTCAACGCTGAGATCCAGTGACACTTTGTTCACTTGTCCTGCCTTCTGACCGTATGTCTAGAGGACCTCCTGGGCCCCTGACAGTGCAGGACATCTCTCCTCTCTAGCTTCTCCATCAAGGGCCCCAGTGTGGGAAAAGCTCAGAGCACCCCCAGAGATTTGCAGGGGAATGGGAACCAGACTGCCAGAACAGATAGTGGAGCAGGGGTGAAAATAAATGATGTTAATAGTTCATGCAAAATCACAAATGGAAGGGTCGTGTGTGGTGGTAATAATCTTCTGATTATACATTATACATTATAGGAAGGATGTGGAGGCTTTGGAGAGGGTGCAGAGGAGGTTTACCAGGATGTTGCCTGGTATGGAGGGGAGGTCCTATGAGGAGAGACTGAGGGATTTGAGGTTGTTTTCGTTAGAAAGAAGGCGGCTAAGAGGGGACCTTATTGAAACATATAAGATGATTAGAGGTTTAGATAGGGTGGACAGTGATAGCCTTTTTCCTCGGATGGAGAAAGCTAGCACGAGGGGGCATGGCTTTAAATTAAGGGGTGGTAGTTATAGGATGTCAGGGGTAGGTTCTTTACCCAGAGGGTGGTGAGGGATTGGAATGCCCTACCTGCTGCAGTTGTAAATGCGCCTAGTTTGGGGGCGTTTAAGAGATCCGTGGATAGGTTTATGGACGAGAAGGGATTGGTTTAGGTTAGTGGGTCATTGTTTTGCAACTGGTCGGCGCAACATCGTGGGCCGAAGGGCCTGTTCTGCGCTGTAATGTTCTATGTTCTATGTTCTAGGTGTGTCTATTTCAAGGCCAGGAGTATTGTGGGGAAGGCAGACGAGTTGACAGCGTGGATTGACACATGGAAATATGACATTATAGCCATTAGTGAAACTTGGCTACAGGAGGGGCAGGACTGGCAGCTCAATGTTCCAGGGTTCCAATGTTTCAGATGTGATAGAGGCAGCGGGATGAAGGGTGGGGAGTAGCATTGCTACTCAGGGAAGATGTTGCAGCAGTGCTCAGGCAGGACAGATTAGAGGGCTTGTCTACCGAGGCCATATGGGTGGAGCTGAGAAACAAGAAAGGTATGACCACATTAATGGGGTTTTATTATAGACCACCCAATAATCAGTGAGAACTGGAGGAGCAAATCAGCAGAGAGATAGCAGACAAGTGCAGGAAACATAAAGTTGTGATAGTAAGGGATTTAAATTTTCCACATATAGATTGGGAATCCCACGCTGTTAAAGGTCTAGATAGGTTAGTGTTTGTAAAATGTGTTCAGGAAAATTTTCTAAATCAATATATAGAGGTGCCAACTACAGAGGATGCAATATTAGATCTCCTATTAGGAACTTAAGAGGGAAATCAGGAGGGCTAAAAGAAGACATAAGGTTGCTTTGGCAGACAGAGTGAAGCAAAGAGCTTCTATAGGTATGTAAGGAGCAAAAGGATAGTGAGGGATAAAATTGGTCCTCTTGAAGACCAGAGTGGTAGACTGTGTATGGAACCAAAAGAGATGGGGGAGTTACTAAATGGGTTTTTTACACCCGTATTTACTGAGGAAACAGGCATGGAGTCTACGGAAGTAGGGCAAACAGGTAGGGAGGTCATGGAACCTTTACAGATTAAAGGGGAGGTGGTGCTGGCTGTCGTAAGGCAAATCAGAGTGGATAAATCCCCAGGACTGGAGATGGTATTCCCATGGACCTTGAGGGAGGCTAGTGTTGAACTTGCAGGGGCCCTGGCAGACATATTTAAAATAACAGTATTCACAGGGGAGGTGCCGGATGATTGGAGGGTGGCTCATATTGTTCCGTTGTTTAAAAAAGGTTCCAAAAGGAATCCAGGAAATTATAGGCCAGTAAGTTTGATGTCAGTAGTAGATAAATTATTAGAAGGTGTGATATGGGATAGGATCTACAAATATTTGGATAGACAGGGACTTATTAGGGAGAGTCAACATGGCTTTGTGCATGGTAGGTCATGTTTGACCAATCAATTAGAGTTTTTCGAGGAGGTCACCAGGAAAGAGGATGAAGGAGAGGCGGTGGATGTTGTCGACCTGGATTTCAGCAAGGCCTTTGATAAGGTCCCTCATGGGAGGTTAGTTAGGAAGGTTCAGTCACTAGGTATACATGGGAAGGTTGTAAATTGGATTAGACACTGGCTCAACGGAAAAAGCCAGAGAGTCATTGTGGAGGATTGCTTCTCTGAGTGGAGGCCTGTGACTAGTGGAGTGCCGCAGGGATCGGTGTTGGGTCCATTGATGTTTGTCATCTATATCAATGATCTGGATGATAATGTGGTAAATTGGATCAGCAAATTTGCTGATGATACAAAGATTGGAGGTGTAGTAGACAGTGAGGAAGGTTTTCAAAACTTGCAGAGGGACTTGGACCAACTAGAAAAATGGGCTGAAAAATGGCAAATGGAATTTAACGCAGTCGAGTGTGTGGTATTTCACTTTGGAAGGACAAACCAAAGTAGAACATACAGGGTAAATGGTAGGACTCTTTCAGAGTGCAGTTGAACAGAGGGATCTGGGAATACAGGTACAGAATTCCCTAAAAGTGACATCACAGGTGGATAGGGTCGTAAAGAGTGCTTTTGGTACATTGGCCTTTATAAATCGGACTATCAAGTATAAAAGTTGGAGTGTTATGGTAAGGTTGTATAAGGCATTGGTGAGGCCGAATTTAGAGTATTGTGTACAGTTTTGGTCACCTAGTTACAGGAAGGATGTAAATAAGGTTGAAAGAGCACAGAGAAGGTTCACAAGGATGTTGCCGGGACTTGAGAAGCTGAGTTACAGAGAGAGATTGAATAGGTTAGGACTTTATTCCCTGGAGTGTAGAAGAATGAGGGGAGATTTGATAGAGGTGTATAAGATTTTGATGGGTACATATAGAGTGAATGCAAGCAGGCTTTTTCCACTGAGGCTAGGGGAGAAAAAAAACCAGAGGGCATGGGTTAAGGGTGAAAGGAGAAAAGTTTAAAGGGAATATTGGGGGGGCTTCTTCACACAGAGAGTGGTGGGAGTGTGGAATGAGCTGCCAGATAAAGTGGTAAATGCGGGGTCACTTTTAACATTTAAGAAAAACTTGGACAGGTTCATGGATGAGAGGGGTGTGGAGGGATATGGTCCAACTGCAGGTCAGTGGGGCTAGGCAAAAAATGGTTCGGCACAGACAAGAAGGGCCAAAAGGCTTGTTCCTGAGCTGTAATTTTCTATGGTTCTATGGAAATGAGTTAGGGCAAGTAACGGAAGTGTGTATAGGGGAACACTTTGGTTCCAGTGATCATAACACCATTAGTTTCAACGTGATCATGGATAAAGATAGATCTGGTCCTCAGGTTGAGGTTTTAAATTGGAAAAAGGCCAAATTTGAAGAAATGAGAAAGGATCAAAAAGCATGGATTGGGACAGGCTGTTCGCTGGCAAGATGTGATTGGTAAGTGGGAGGCCTTCAAAGGAGAAATTTTGAGAGCGCAGAGTTTGTATGTTCCTGTCGGGATTAAAGGCAAAGTGAATAAGAATAAGGAACCTTGGTTCTCGAGGGATATTGGAACACTGATAAAGAAGAGAGAGATGTATGACATGTATAGGCAACAGGGAGCAAATAAGATGCTCGAGGAGTATAAAAAGTGCAAGAAACTACTTAAGAAAGAAATCAAGAGGGCTAAAAGAAGACATGAGGTTGCTTTGGCAGTCAAGGTGAAAGATAATCCTAAGAGCTTCTACAGGTATATTAAGAGAAAAAGGATAGTAAGGGATAAAATTGGTCCTCTTGAAGATCAGAGTGGTCGGCTATGTATGGAATCAAAAGAAACAGGGGGAGATATTAAATGGATTTTTTGCATCCATATTTACTAAGGAAACCGGCATGGAGTCTACGGAAATAAGGCAAACAAGTAGGGAGGTCATGGAACCTATACAGATTAAAGGGGGAAGGAGGTGCTTGCTGTCTTGAGGCACATCAGAGTAGATAAATCCCCAGGACCGGACAGGGTAATCCCTCGGACCTTGAAGGAGACTAGTGTTGAAATCACAGGGGCAGGTATATTTAAAATGGCAGATATATTTAAAATATATTGGTATCCATGGGTGAGGTGCCAGATGATTGGAGGATAGCTCATGTTGTTCTGTTGTTTAAAAAAGGCTCAAAAAGTAATCCAGGAAATTATAGGCCGGTAAGCTTGACATCAGTAGTAGGTAAATTATTGGAAGGAGTACTAAGAGATAGGATCTATAAATACTTGGATAGACGGGGACTTATTAGGGAGAGTCAACACGGCTTTGTGCGTGGTAGGTCATGTTTAGCCAATCATTTAGAGTTTTTCGAGGAGGTTACCAGGAAGGTGGATGAAGGGAAGGCAGTGGATGTTGTTTACATGGACTTTAGTAAGGCCTTTGACAAGGTCCCACATGGGAGGTTAGTTAGGAAGGTTCAGTCGCCGGGTATACATGGAGAGGTAGTAAATTGGATTAGACATTGGCTCAATGGAAGAAGCCAGAGTGTGGTAGTGGAGGATTGCTTCTCTGAGTTGAGCCTGTGACTAGTGGAGTGCCACAGGGATCAGTGCTGGGTTCATTGTTGTTTGTCATCTATATCAATGATCTGGATGATAATGTGGTAAATTGGATCAGCAAATTTGATGATAATACAAAGATTGGAGGTGTAGTGGACAGTGAGGAAGGTTTTCAAAGCTTGCAGAGGGATTTGGACCAACTAGAAAAATGGGCTGAAAAATGGCAAATGGAATTTAACGCAGACAAGTGTGAGGTATTGCACTTTGGAAGGACAAACCAAAGTAGAACGTACGGGGTAAATGGTAGGACTCTGAAGAGTGCAGTTGAACAGAGGGATCTGAGAATACAGATACATAATTCCCTAAAAGTGGTGTCATGGGTAGATAGAGTCGTAAAGAGTGCTTTTGGTACATTGGCCTTTATAAATCAGACTATTGAGTATAAGAGTTGGAATGTTATGGTGAGGCCGAATTTAGAGTATTATGTGCAGTTTTGGTCACCTAATTACAGGAAGGATGTAAATAAGGTTGAAAGAGTACAGAGAAGGTTCACAAGAATGTTGCCAGGACTTGAGAAGCTGAGTTACAGAGAGAGATTGAACAGGTTAGGACTTTATTCCCTGGAATGTAGAAGAATGAGGGGAGATTTGATAGAGGTGTATAAGATTATGATGGATATTGATGGAGTGAATGCAAGCAGGCTTTTTCCACTGAGGCTAGGGGAGAAAAAAACCAGAGGGCATGGGTTAAGGGTGAAAGGAGAAAAGTTTAAACGGAATATTAGGGGAGGGATTCTTCACGCAGAGAGTGGTGGGAGTGTGGAATGAGCTGCCAGATAAAGTGGTAAATGCGGTGTCACTTTTAACATTTAAGACAAACTTGGACGGGTTCATGGATGAAAGGGGTGTGGAGGGATACGGTCCAGGTGCAGGTCAGTGGGACTAGGCAGAAAAATGGTTCAGCACAGACAAGAAGAGCTGAAAGGCCTGTTTCTGTCCTGTAATTTTCTATGGTTCACCCGCTCGCTCTGATTGTCACACATTGATGATTCTTTCACAGCTCAATATTCTGAATGTCCTCACACCACAAACAGCCATAATTAATTCTAAAAATCCAGATGTGGGAACCTGAAATAAAAATAGAAAATGCTGGAAATACTCAACCGTCAATCAGCATCTGCAATAAGCACAGCACAGTAGCTGAGTGTTAGCACTGCTGCCTCACAGTGCCAGGGACCCAGGTTTGATTCCCAGCAACATGGTAGCACAGTGGTTAGCACTTCTGCCTCACAGCGCCAGGGACCCAGGTTTGATTCCTGTGGCAAAGTGGTTAGCACTGCTGCCTCACAGCACCAGGCACCCGGGTTTGATTCCAGCCATGGATCACTGTTTGTGTAAAGTTTGCACACTCTCCCCATGTCCGCCCCAGGTTTCCTCTGATTTCTACCCACACGCCAAAGATATGTGATTTGGCCATGGTAAATTACCCCCTAGCATCCCAAGATGAATATGTTAGGAGGGGTTAGTCAGGCAAATATGTGGGGTGATGGGGATAAGGCCTGGGTGGAATGCTCTGTCGGAGAGTGTGTGTATATTCGATGGGTCGAATGTCTTCCCTAGGCCAAATGTTCTCCCTTTGCACTGTAGGGATTTTATGAAATTACCATTTAAAATTAAAGGGTTGCCCATTTATGACAGATGAGGAGAAATTGTTTCTCTGAGGATAGTAAAGTTTTTGAACACTTCCTCAGAAGACAGTGGAAGCAGAATCTTTGAATATTTTTACATCAGAGGTGGACAGATTCTTAAAAAACAAGGTGGTGATAGGTTATCAGGAGGAAGCTGGGAATCTGGAGTTGAGGTTACAGTGAGATTAGCCTGTTGAATGGCAGAGCATGTTTGGGGGACTGAGTAGCCTACTCTTGTTTCTAATCCATACATTCAGATGTTGGTGGCTAGAGGGGGTGTGAAATTGTGAATCGTGAACTGCTGTCTAAAAGCAAAAACAAGACAAAAACGAGGGTAAAGCCAAAACCTACAAAAGAAATGAAACTGAAAGGGAGATTACAGTCTGAAATTTTCAAGGACATTGTTGAGTCTGGGTGCTGTTCACTAAACAATATAGGAGGCCAAGGGAGAAGAGATTAGTACAACAGCAAGGCAGAAAATTCAAATGACAAGAAGCATATAGTCATACTTCCAAACTGAATGTTGCATTCTGGAAAACGGTCACTCAGTTTGCATTTGGTCTCCCCAGAGACCAAAGAGGAAACTGCATCGTAAGTAGTGAATACATTATACTAAATTAGAAGAAGTGAATCACTGCTTCACTTAGGAGTATTTGGGGCCTTGGACAGAGTTGGAGTGTCATTTTGAGTACAGAGTGTTGTTATAAGCCTTTCCTGTATTTAATTGTTTTAACTGGTGTCTGTTGAGAGTTCTGAGCATGTGTGGGTTTTGGAAGACTTTTCAGTCTGTAACAGTGTTCTGCAAGATCTGTTTTACTAGTACTCCTGTTTTCATAGTTATTACAGTTCTGCTACATTGCTGTTAGTGTTATTTTACTATATAAAGAAGATCCTTTTAAACAACACATTTGATTACCTTTATTGTTACCACATCTTTTTGGCCTCTTTTAGATACCACATCTTTTTGGTGACAAGGGGAAAACGGAAAAAAAAAACAAAGTTTTTTCATGTTCAGCATAGCCATACAATTACATACAGTAAATAGCTAGTTTACATCATGCATTTATTCAACAGGATTTCAAATTGGCAGCACCATGTTCACAGTGGTCTGTGAGTTCATTGAGAGAAGCGACATCTGGTAGAATATGCAGAGGTGCAGCATTTCTTTTTAGCAAATGGAACAGAAGATGAAGTAAAGTAGCACTTGATTCTCCAGAGTGTGTGTGGGGCAAAGACTTATACATTGATGAGAAATCTGGCCATGCCATGGACTCTGGGGGAGATGTAATTTATAGATTTAGTTGCTCTGAGCCAGAATCTCTAACCTGAAGCCCACAGTGACTGTTCGAATATTCAAATTTCATAGTTCATTCAAATTTTCAAGAAGCAGGGCAATAAATAGCTAACTTTGTGGCAGAATTACACAGCTTTCAGATCACTGTGATTTCGGAGCAGTTTTAGGAGATGTGCTCAGAGCTAGGCTGGTCTGCGGCACTAACAAAGACAGCATTCAGTGTTAGTTGTGGGAGGAAGTCACATGGATTTTTAAAAGGTTCCAGAAATTTATCAGCTCATGGAAATGGCTGTCAGTAATGTTAGATATTCAAAGGTTAATGCTGGTGCCCAGGTAGGGCTGCTGCACCAAGCATAATAAGAAGCTATAAGCAGAAAGGTGAAAGCAGTTTTTGATAAGCAAGGGGATTAAGGGTTATGGGGAGAAGGCGGGAATGTGGAACTGAGACACGACAGATCAGCCATGATCTTATTGAATGGCGGGGCAGGCTCGAAGGGCCAGATGGCCTACTCCTGCTCCTATTTCTTATGTTCTTATGTTCAGTGGAGTGTTTTAGGTCTGGTGGGCCACAGTACGTGAATTATTGCAAGAGGTAGAAGTGGTTGTTTTCACTGGCCGATGAAACCAGAAGTAGCAAGTATAGCCTCAAAATAAGGGGGAGCAGATTTAGGACTGAGTTGAGGAGGAACTTCTTCATGCAAAGGGTTGTGAATCTGTGGAATTCCCTGTCCAGTGAAGCAGTTGAGGCTACCTCATTGAATGTTTTTAAGGCAAAGATAGATTATTGAAAAGCAAAGGAATTAAGGGCTATGGTGAACAGGCGGGTAAGTGGAACTGAGACCACGAAAAGATCAGCCATGAACTTATTGAATGGTGAAGCAAACTCAAGGGGCTAGACAGCCTACTCCTGCTCTTAGTTCTTATATTCTTATAACATTCCACCCCCTTACTGATCAAGAATCTATCTACCAGTGTCTTCAAAACATTCAAAAGCTCTCCTTCTACCAGCTTCTAAGGAAAAGACACAAGCCCCTTAGAGAAAGAAAAATCTCCTCATCTCTGTCAGGTCACCTCTTATTCTTCTACAACCTCAGTAGATGAGGGAGTTATAACTGCTATTTTGCAATCTAAATGAAACATTCCTAAAACTAGGGAATTTCAAAAAGTTAAAATCAATGCAGCAACTATCTCCCCATCCACTTCTTTTCAGACCTGAGAAAGAAGTCTATCAGGAGTTGTCAGCCTGCAGCTCCAACAACTTGCTCACTGCCACTTCCCTGGTGATTATAATTTTCCTGAGTTCCTCCCTCCTCTTCATTTCCTGATTTGCAGCTACTTCTGAGATGTTGTATCCTCTGTAGTAAAGACTGATTCAAAATACCTGTTCAATTCATCTGCCATCTCCTTATTTTCCATTAATTGCCCAGGCTCATTTTCTATTGAACCAATGTTAATTTTTAAAAGTCATTCCTTTTTCATAATCTATTGAAACTCTTACCATCTGTCTTTATCTTTCTAGCTAGTTTTCTGTTGTTCTCTACTTTTTCCTTTCTCATCAATCTCTTTTTAGTCATTCTTTGCTGTTTTTTATCTTCTGTTCAGTATTCTGACCTGCCATCCAAGTTTTGCATCTAAATGCTATTTTTAAATCTGACACTATCTTTAGCTTTTTTAGCTAACCACAAATGGTGTGTCCACACCTTGGAATTTTTCCTTCTCATTAGGCTGCATCTACTCTTGGGTGTTTGGGAATATCTCCTTAAATGTCTGTCACTGCATCTCTATGGACCTAATTTTCCATTTCATTTTAGCTAGCTGTGCATTCATTACCTCATAATTGCCCTTATTTAAGTTTAAAATACTATTCTTGGACTCACTCTTCTCTCCCTCAAACCAGATGTGAAATTCAATCAAATTATGATCACTGCCACCTCCTGGTGCCTTCACTATCAGGTGATTAATAACTTCCATCTCAATGCACAATACCAAGTCTAGTATAGTCTGCTCTCTGATTGGCGTCAGAATGTGCTTTGCTAAGAAATTATCTGGAAAACATTCTATGAATTCCTTATCAAGCCTACCTTTGCAATCTGATTTTTCCACTACACAGATTAAATTCCCTCATAATTATCACTGTACCCTTCTGACATTATTATTATTCTCTCTCATTATTTCCTGCTACCACGTGATTACTATTAGGGAGCCTGTACTCGACTCCCACAATGATTTATTGCTGTTATCATTTCTCATCTACTCAAACCGTTTCAGTATCCTGGTTTCCTGAACTTAGGTCACCCCTCTCTGTGCAATTACCATCCTTAATTAAGACAGCCACCAATCCAATTTTTTCTGGCTTCCTGTCTTTCCTTCAATAGTTCAATTCTAATCTCATCATCCTGTAGCAATGTCTCTGTGGCTTTTGTACTTACTATTTCTATTAGGCTGTCAGTTAATTTATTGTGATTCAAATGCTATGTGCTTTCAGATACAGAGCCTTTGGTTTTGTCCTATATTATTTTTGTAACATCCAGCATTATCTGTTAATTTAGTCTTAGATTTGTACTTTCGATCCATTCTATCATGGTCTGTTTATCATTTCCCACTTTAATGCCTTTCTCTCCTGCCTTGTTGCTCCTCTTTGATTTAACACATCTTCCCAGATTTGATCCTTTGCTCCCATTATTTAGTTCAAAGTCCTTTCTACTTCCCTAGTTATGCAGCTGACTTGAACACAATCTCAACATAGCTCAGACTATCCCAAAAATATAGCCCCCACTTTCTGTAGTCCAGGTGCTAGTGTCCATGAACTGAACCCGCTTCTCCCAGACCAGTCTTTAAGCCATGCACTCATCTCTCCTCAACTTTTCTGCTTTTTAGTTTGGTGCCTTGCTTCTCATACTGAGTTTGCTGAACCTCTTTCCACCAATGTTATTGGCATCTACATGGACCACAACAATGGCACCCTCCCCCCTCCACTGGAAGTTCTTCTCCAGCTCTGAGCAGATGTCCCAAAACCGCCATCTGAATACCGGCTCTTTGCTGTATAGTGTGAATCCCCCTCGCCATACTGTCCCCTACTGCTACTATATTCCTTTTTTCTCCCCCCAACTTGAATGGATTTCTGTACAATGGTACCATGGTCAGTCAGCTCATCCATCCTGCAATCCCCATTTCATCCAAACGAGTTGAGAGATTTTCAGACCTATTGGTCAACTGCAAAGGCTGAAGATCCTGCACTCCTGCCCTCTGGGTTCTCACTCACAGTCACACCCTCCTGTCCCTGACCACTGACCAAATCAGAAGACCCTATCGTCAGAGTGGTGACTGCCTCCTGGTACAAACATGCAAGAAATATTCCCCCTTCCTCTGTTGGAGCATCTACAGTTCAGCCTCCAGCTCACAGACTCTGAGCCAAAGCTTCTCCAGTCTCAAATATTTAATACAGATGTGATGTGGAGATGCCGGCTTTGGACTGAGGTGGTCACAGTCAGAAGTCTCACAACACCAGGTTAAAGTCCAACAGGTTTATTTGGAATCATGAGCTTTCAGAGAGCTGCTCCTTCATCAGGTGAGTACATCTGTATTTAATACAGATGTGTTTGCTCTCAATCAGACTGACAGCCAGGAACTCCTACATGCATCTAGAGTTTCTGAAGTTATGCTAACAGATCACAAGAACCACCTGCTCTCTCTCCCACTATAACTAGGTGTTCCGGGTCCCTCCAGCTGGGAGAGGTAAACATAGAAACATAGAACATTACAGCGCAGAACAGGCCCTTCGGCCCACGATGTTGCGCCGACCAGTTAAAAAACAATGACCCTCTAACCTAAACCAAACCTTTACCATCCATAAACCTATCCACGGATCTCTTAAACGCCCCCAAGCTAGGTGCATTTACAACTGCAGCAGGCAGGGCATTCCAATCCCTCACCACCCGCTGGGTAAAGAACCTACCCCTGACATCCGTCCTATAACTACCACCCCTTAATTTAAAGCTATGCCCCCTCGTGCTAGCTTTCTCCATCCGAGGAAAAAGGCTATCACTGTCCACCCTATCTAAACCTCTAATCATCTTATATGTTTCAATAAGGTCCCCTCGTAGCCGCCTTCTTTCTAACGAAAACAACCTCAAATCCCTCAGTCTCTCCTCGTAGGACCTCCCCTCCATACCAGGCAACATCCTGGTAAACCTCCTCTGCACCCTCTCCAATGCCTCCACATCCTTCCTATAATGTGGGGACCAGAACTGTACACAATACTCCAAGTGCGGACGCACCAGAGTTTTGTACAGTTGCAACATGACGCTGCGACTCCTAAATTCAATCCCCCTACCAATAAACGCCAAGACACCGTATGCCTTCCTAACAACCCTATCTACTTGATTCCCAACTTTCAGGGATCTATGTACACATACACCTAGATCCCTCTGTTCATCCACACTATTCAGAGTCCTACCGTTAGCCCTATACTCTACACATCCGTTATTCCTGCCAAAGTGAATTACCTCACACTTTTCCGCATTAAACTCCATCCTCCACCTCTCGGCCCAGCTCTGCAACTTGTCCAAGTCTTCCTGTAGACTAAGACACCCTTCCTCAGTATCTACCACACCTCCGACTTTGGTGTCATCAGCAAATTTACTAATCCACCCAGCTATACCCTCATCCAGATCATTTATAAAAATTACAAACAGCAGTGGCCCCAAAACAGATCCCTGAGGCACACCACTCGTAACTGAACTCCATGTTGAATACTTACCATCAACCACCACCAGCCCAATTAGTTCATGTTAACATTTTTTTATTTATTCTTTCACAAGATGTGAGCATCATTGCGCATCCCTAACTGTTCTTGAGAAGGTGGGGATGAACTGCCTTCTTGAACAGCTGCAGACCATGTGGTATAGGTACACCCCCAGTGCTTTTAGCAAGAGAGTTCCAGGATTTTGACCCAGTGATGGTGAAGGAACAGTGATACATTTCCAAGTCAGGATGGTGAATAACTAGGTGGGGAACTTGTAGGTAGTGGTGTTCCCATGTGCCTGCTGCTCTTGTCCTCTAGGTGGTAAAGCCTGTGGATTTAGATGGTGCTGCAGAAGAGGCCATTGGTGAGTTGCTGCAATGCATCTTGTGTCTAGTACACACTACTGCCACTGTGAGTCGGTGTTGAAGGAAATAGATGAAGGCAATGGATTGAGTGCCAATCAAGCAGGCTGCTGAGGACTGAATGGTGTCAAGCTTCTTGTATGCTATTGGAACTGCACTTATCCAGGCAAGTTGAGAATTATCCATCACACTGCTGCTTATGCCTTTTAGATGATGCACAGGCTTTGGTGGTTTTGGAGATGAGTTAGTCGTTGCAGAATTTCCAGCCTCTGATCTGTTCTTGTAGCCACAGTATTTATATGACTACTCCAGAGATAACTGCTCAGTGATAACCCCCAAGATATTGATAATGGGGACTCAGTGATGGGAATGTCATTGACTGTGAGGGGGATGTGGTTAGATTCGCTCTTGTTGAGTATGGTCATTTTGTCATGTGGCATCTGTTGGGCGTAAAAATTACTTTACACTTATTAATACATGTCTGAATATTATCCAGGTGTGTTCACTGACTAATTCAGTATCTCAGGAGTCACAAACAGAACTGAACATTGTGTATCATCAGTTAACATCCTCATTTCTGACCTTGTGATGTAGAGAAGATCATTGATGAAGCAGCTGAAGGTGGTTGGACATGGGCACTACGTGAAAGAACCCCTGCAGTCATGTCCTGGGACTGAGATAATTGTTTTGCAATGGATCCCTGAAACCACTCTAAATCAAATGCTGCACCGATGTCAAGGCCAGTCACCCTCACCTCACATACGGAGTTCAGCTCTTCTGTCCATGTTTTTACTGAGGCTGTAATGAGGTCAGGGCCCAAGTGGCCCTTGTGGAATCCAAATTAAACATAAGAGATCAGGTTATTGCTATGTAAGTGCCACTCAATAGCACTGTTGATTCACTTTGCTGATGAGGTGATAATTGGCTGGGTTGGATTTGTGCCAGGGCACACCTGGGCAATTGTCAACATTGTTATGTAGATGCCAGTGTTGTAACTGTACTGGAATAGCTTGGCTAGGCACACAGTAGTCCTGGAGCACAAATCTTCAGGACTATTGCCAGAATTTTATCAGGGTTCATATCAGGTGGAATGAATCAAATTGGCAAGAGACTGACAATCACAATACTGGGGACCTCGAGAGGAGGCAGAGATGGACCAGCTGTTCGGTATTTCTGGCTGAAGATTGTAGCCTTGTCTTTTACACAGATGTGCTGGGTTCCTCCATCATTGAGGATGGGGATATTTATGGAGCCTCCTCCTCTGATGAGTTGTTTAATTGTCCACCACCATTCACCTGGATGTGGCAGGTCTGCAGAGTTTAGATCTGATCCACTGGTTGTGCGATCACTTAGTTTTGTCTATCACTCGTTGCTTATGCTGTTTGGCACTGTCCTGTGTTATAGGTTCAGCAGGTTGACACCTCAATTTTAGCTATGCCTGATGTTGCACCTGGCATGTCCCCTTGCACTTTTCATTGAACTTGGGCTGATTCCTCAGATTGATGCTAATGAGAGTGAGGGGTATGCCAGGCTATGAGGTTGCAGGTTTAGTCATGTACAATTCTGCTGCTGCTGATGGTCCACCACAGAGTCTGGGAATGGTGTCCCTGCAGGCAGCGTCACAGTGAAACATAAGAACATAAGAAATAGGAGCAGGAGTAGGCCATCTAGCCCTTCGAGCCTGTCCCGCCATTCAATAAGATCATGGCTGCTCTGAAGTGGCTCAGTTCCACATTCCCGCTTTCTCCCCATAACCCTTAATTCCCTTGTCTATCAGAAAACTATCTACCCATGACTTAAATATACTTAGCGAGGTAGCCTCCACCACTTCAACAGGCAGAGAATTCCAGAGATTCACCACCCTTTGAGTGAAGAAGTTCCTCCTCAACTCCGTTCTAAACTGCCCCCCCCTTATCTTGAGGCTGTGCCTTCTAGTCCTGCTATCCTTTCTGAGCAGGAAGAATCTCTCTACCTCTACCCTATCCATCCCCTTCATTATCTTATACGTCTCTATAAGATCCCCCCTCATCCTTCTAAACTCCAACGAGTACAGACCCAGTCTATTCAGTCTCTCTCAAACAGTCTGGGAATGGTGTCCCTAAAGGCAGCGTCACAGTGAAGCAGTCTGGGAATGGTGTCATAAGAACATAAGAAATAGGAGCAGGAGTAGGCCATCTAGCCCTTCGAGCCTGCCCCACCATTCAATAAGATCATGGCTGATCTCAAGTGGATCAGTTCCACGTTCCCGCTTTCTCCCCATAACCCTTAATTCCCTTGTCTATCAGAAACCTATTTACCCGTGACTTAAATATATTCAACGAGGTAGCCTCCACCACTTCAATGGACAGAGAATTCCAGAGATTCACCACCCTTTGAGTGAAGAAATTCCTCCTCAACTCTGTTCTAAAGAGCCCCCCACCACACCCCCCCGCTAATTTTGAGGCTGTGCCCTCTAGTTCTGTTTTCCTTTCTAAGCGGGAAGAATCTCTCAACCTCTAAGGAGTGCAGGAAGGCAGGGAGTGCCGGAAGGCAGGGAGAGAACTCAGGGAGTTCCAGAAGGCGGGGAGTGCCGGAAGGCAGGGAGTGCCGGAAGGCAGGGAGTGCCGGAAGGCAGGGAGTACAGGAAGGCAGGGATTACCGGAAGGCAGGGATTACCGGAAGGCAGGGATTACCGGAAGGCAGGGATTACCGGAAGGCAGGGATTACCGGAAGGCAGGGAGTACCGGAAGGCAGGGAGTACCGGAAGGCAGGGAGTACCAGAGGCTCCTATGGCCACCCTACTTTCGATGTGGGTATGCCGGCGTTGGACTGGCGTAAACACAGTAAAAAGTCTGACAACACCAGGTTTTAGTCCAACCTATTTATTTGATAATATTCTCACTAGCTTTCGAGGGGACAGCCTCTTCGTCAGGTGAATGGAGAGTTCTGGCCTCAGACAGAGCATATAAAGCACAGACAGTTTAGAGATTACTGATTAAAATGCGAATCCTTACACCTAACCTGCTGTTCAAGACCTGAAGTGGCTGATAATGTGAGTGGTAGGAGCACTGATCACAGTTTAAAGAGATGTGTATTGTCTCCAGACAGTACAGTAAGTGAGGTTTTGCAAACCCAGGCAAGTCACGGGGGTTACAGATAGTGCGACATGAACCCAAGATCCCTGTTGAGACCATCCTCATGTGTGCGGAACTTGGCTATCAGTCTCTGTTCAGCGACTCTGCGCTGTCGTGTGTCGTGAAGGCCGCCTTGGAGAATGCTTACCCGAAGGTCAGAGGCTGAATGCCCGTGACCACTGAAGTGTTCGCCAACAGGAAGGGAACAGTCTTGCCTGGTGACTGTCGAGCGATGTTCATTCATCCGTTGTCGTAGCGTCTGCATGGTCTCCCCAATGTACCATGCTTCGGGACATCCTTTCTTGCAACGTATCAGGTAGACAATGTTGGCCGAGTTGCAAGAGTATTTACCATGTACCTGGTGGATGGTACTCTCACGTGTGATGATGGTGTCCATGTCGATGATCCGGCATGTCTTGCAGAGGTTGCTGTGACAGGGTTGTGTGGTATTGTGGTCACTGTTCTCCTGAAGGCTGGGTAGTTTGCTGCGAACAATGGTCTGTTTGAGGTTGTGTGGTTGTCTGAAAGCAAGAAGTGGGGGTGTGGGGATGGCCCTGGCGAGATGTTCGTCTTCATCAATGATATGTTGAAGACTCCGGAGAAGATGTCGTAGCTTCTCCGCTCCGGGGAAGTACTGGACGACGAAGGGAACTCTGTCCACTGTGTCCCGTGTTTGTCTTCTGAGGAGATCGGTGCGGTTTTTCGCTGTGGCACATCGAAACTGCCGATCTATGAGTCGAGCACCATATCCTGTTCTTACGAGGGCATCTTTCAGGGTCTGGAGGTGTCTGTCACGATCCTCCTCATCTGAGCAAATCCTGTGTATACGGAGGGCTTGTCCATAGGGAATGGCTTCTTTAACATGTTTAGGGTGGAAACTGGAGAAGTGGAGCACTGTGAGATTGTCTGTGGGCTTGCGGTACAGTGAGGTGCTGAGGTGACCGTCCTTAATGGAGATGCGTGTGTCCAAGAATGCAACTGATTCTGGGGAATAGTCCATGGTGAGTCTGATGGTGGGGTGGAATTTGTTGATATCATCATATAGTTGTTTCAGTGATTGTTCACCATGAGGCCAGAGGAAGAAAATGTCATCGATGTATCTAGTGTACAGCATCGGTTGAAGATTCTGTGCAGTGAAGAAGTCTTGTTCGAACCTGTGCATGAAGACGTTGGCATATTGAGGCGCAAATTTGGTCCCCATGGCTGTTCCATGTGTCTGGATGAAAAACTGGTTGTTGAAGGTGAAGACATTGTGGTCCAGGATAAAGTGGATGAGTTGTAAAATTGCATCTGGAAACTGGCAGTTGTCAGCATTGAGTACTGATGCAGTCGCAGCAACGCCATCGTCGTGGGGGATGTTGGTGTAGAGCGCTGAGACATCCATTGTGACGAGGAGTGTCCCTGGTTCAACTGCTCCATGTGTGCTGAGTTTCAGTAGGAAGTCCGTAGTGTCGCGACAAAAGCTGGGGGTTCTTTGTACAATGGGTTTCAGGATGCCCTCGACGTAGCCGGAGAGGTTCTCACACAGAGTTCCATTGCCCGATACGATGGGACGGCCAGGTGTGTTTGCCTTGTGTATCTTTGGGAGGCAGTAGAGATCTCCAATGCGGGGAGTACGTGGAATGAGAGCACGGAGGGAAAAACCGCACCGATCTCCTCAGAAGACAAACACGGGACACAGTGGACAGAGTTCCCTTCGTCGTCCAGTACTTCCCCGGAGCGGAGAAGCTACGACATCTTCTCCGGAGTCTTCAACATATCATTGATGAAGACGAACATCTCGCCAGGGCCATCCCCACACCCCCACTTCTTGCTTTCAGACAACCAAACAACCTCAAACAGACCATTGTTCTCAGCAAACTACCCAGCCTTCAGGAGAACAGTGACCACAATACCACACAACCCTGTCACAGCAACCTCTGCAAGACATGCCGGATCATCGACATGGACACCATCATCACACGTGAGAATACCATCCACCAGGTACATGGTAAATACTCTTGCAACTCGGCCAACATTGTCTACCTGATACGTTGCAAGAAAGGATGTCCCGAAGCATGGTACATTGGGGAGACCATGCAGACGCTACGACAACGGATGAATGAACATCGCTCGACAGTCACCAGGCAAGACTGTTCCCTTCCTGTTGGCGAACACTTCAGTGGTCACGGGCATTCAGCCTCTGACCTTCGGGTAAGCATTCTCCAAGGCGGCCTTCACGACACACGACAGCGCAGAGTCGCTGAACAGAGACTGATAGCCAAGTTCCGCACACATGAGGATGGTCTCAACAGGGATCTTGGGTTCATGTCGCACTATCTGTAACCCCCGTGACTTGCCTGGGTTTGCAAAACCTCACTTACTGTACTGTCTGGAGACAATACACATCTCTTTAAACTGTGATCAGTGCTCCTACCACTCACATTATCAGCCACTTCAGGTCTTGAACAGCAGGTTAGGTGTAAGGATTCGCATTTTAATCAGTAATCTCTAAACTGTCTGTGCTTTATATGCTCTGTCTGAGGCCAGAACTCTCCATTCACCTGACGAAGAGGCTGTCCCCTCGAAAGCTAGTGAGAATATTATCAAATAAATAGGTTGGACTAAAACCTGGTGTTGTCAGACTTTTTACTGTGTTCACCCTACTTTCTCACAGGTATACCGATTTGGATACGGTTGAGGGAGATGATTGTGCCGGGGCAAGCAGTGGCAGCCAACTTCATGGCACATGGCTGGTCTGCTACACGAAAGGGGAGGAAGAGTGGCGGGTTTACAGTGAGGGTGCGGGATTCAACTATAAGGGAACAGACAGCCATTTCTGTGGCTGCAAATGAAATGTCCAGATGGTGTGCAGCCTCCCGAGTGCCAGGGTCAGGGATGTCAATGAATGTCTGCAGGGCATCCTGATGCAGGGTGAACAGACAGAGATTGTGGTACAGGTACCAATGATATAGGCAGAAAGAGGAATGAGGTCCTGCATTCTTTTTAAAAGGGGGTTCACTTTGGAATGTGAGCAAGTTGCCTTTTCCGAGAAGTCACATGCTTTCAGCTAAATGGCCAACAAGACTTCTGAGGAGGTGACAGCTATTTGTATACTTGAACTGGAGGGAAAAAGCTACTGTTTTCAGGCTACGAGGCTGTCCGAGCATTTTACTGGAAACCACCTGAGATAAGGTTCAGTTACAAACTTGCTTTCTGGACTCAGTTTGGGAATAAACTGAGAAGGTGAAGATTGTGTAACTCACTCTGTCCCTATCTTGTCTGCAATTCAGTGTGGTTACCAATATCCAGCTACGAATCCTCCTCAATATCATTTGTCTCTACTTGGAAACTTGAGGAACTGAGACAGGAAGTTTTACAAGATTATGACAGGCTTGGATAAAGTGGATAGTCAAATGTGAATCTATTCAAAGTCTTATACAGCTGCAACATGATTTCTCAATTCCTATACTCAATACCCCGACGGATGAAGGCCAGCATGCCATATGCCTTCTTGACCACCTTGTCCACCTAAGTTGCCACCTTCAGGGAACTGTGCATCTGCATGCCTAGATCCCTCTGTATGTTAATATTTCTAATGGATCTACCATTTACTGTATACTTTCCTTCTGCAGTAGACCTTCCAAATCACATCACCTCACACACAGTTACACTTCCAGATTACAAATTATATGTTAACTAGTTTCACAATTTGTTTTGAAAAGGGAGTTTGGTTTCATAACCAATCAATCTTTGAGTTTATTGAAAGAAGACTAGTTAAAGTCTATTTTATTCTGAGTCTAACAAAAGTGAATATAAACAATTGGCCATTTTGGTGAGCAAATAAAACATTTACATTTATGGTGACACCTGTGCAGAAATGGGGCGCACTCTTCCTGTCCCGGCCTTAACAGCAGCTAACAGGATCAACTCTCTCTGGACTGTATAACCGTGCTGCCACTTCTGGTGGTTCTATCTTGCTGGTGAGACAGGTCATACGCAATGGTTGTGTCTGGGATTATCTGTAAAGTATAATTCTGTGAGTATGACTATGTCAGACTGTTGCTTGACTATTCTGTGAGACAGCTCTCCCAATTTTGACCCAAACCCCCAGATGTTAGTAAGAAGGTCTTTGCAGCTTTAACAGGGCTGGATTTTCCATTGTTGTTTCATTGCTGCGCTTAGGTTGATGCCAGTTTCATTCCTTCCTAACTTTTCTGTTGTGCTTTGTTATGTGAGAGACTTGCTAGGCCATTGCAGCAGATATTTAAGAATCAACCACTTTGACACTTTTAACTTACATCTGAGCAGAAAGTCCTTATTGCATTTACTCGCCTGTTTCCACTTCCCTCCATCCAGATATTCAATTTAACCTAACACAAAGGTAGTTTGCCCCTCAGTTACCATAAGTGAATTCCACCTCAAAACCTCCGTTTAATCTTGTATCTATGTTCCTTGTTCTAAACATTTTCCATCGGGAAAAAGATACAAAAGTCTGAGGACACGTACCAACTGACTCAAAGAACAGCTTCTTCCCTGCAGCTGTCAGATTTCATTAAGTTGCATTAAGTTGATTTTTCTCTACACCTTAGCTATGACTAACATTACATTCTGCACGTTCTCCTTTCCTTTTCCTCTATGTACTCTATGAACAGTGTGCGCAAGAAACTATACTTTTCACTGTATATGAATGCATTTCATAATAATAAACCAAATCAAAATCAAACCCAAATATTGAAAGTCTGTTTTTATCTATCCCCTCACATGCTTTCTGATCATTAAAGACTACCCAATATTAGCCTATAAACCAGATTGTTGCATTTTTTAACCCAATATTCCATCCCCTCACTTAGCAGAAAAATTTGCCGTGATTCACTGTTTGCTTTCTTTTTCAGGAGGGAATGTTCTAGGATGCTGAAGCTGAGGATCTTGAACACTATAGCTCCCTCATACTTTCTTGGAGTCTCCATCACCACCATGATCCTTCAGAGCTTTGTTTTCATTCCCACTATCTTTGCTGATGACTTCCAACGACCATGGTCATACCATGGCTGCCACTTCATTTTCTTTCACTATATCTCAGCTAATGTTTTAGGAAACTACTTCCTGATCCTGTGGTACCCATCAGAGAGCCTACAGACCAGCAGTGCTTGCTCCAGTGGGAATGAACCCCTGCAGCCAGGCAGCCACTTCTGCAAGTTGTGCAGCAAAGTTATCCTGAGGCGAGACCACCATTGCTTCTTTACAGCAAACTGTATCGGGAACAGGAACATGCGTTACTTTCTGATGTTTGGATGGTATACCTCTATTGTCTGTCTCTATTCCTTAGTGGTAGGTGTGGCTTACTTGAGTGTGGAATACCATCTCTCCTTTGAGAATCCCCTCACCTTCCTCACCCTCCTTCCCCTCTCGTTCTTCCACTTCTTCTTCAGTATGATCCCATCGTTTCAGTTGTTCCTCGTGCTGATGCTGTATATCTGGTTAGGGATTGGTCTCACTTGTGCTGGGTTCTGCTGCCAACAAATTCTGTTGGTAGCTCGAGGTCGTACCTGGTACCATCTAAAGAAAGGGATGCCTGCGGTACGCTGCACTCCATGGGGAGTCAATCTTCAGGATGTGTTTGGGAAGCGTTGGTTGCTGGGATTTTTCTTCCCGATTCCAACAGTACATGTGGATCTAAAGGACAAATAGAACTGAATTCCCAGGTGTCCGCATGCTTCCCAAACCCACTGTCCTGAATTCCCCAGTACACCCATGCTTCCCAAACCAATTGTATTATATCCTCAGGTTATTCTGCATTAGGAATGAGGCTATAATCACATTGTCCTGAATACCCTGAATTTGAACACAGTTGATCAATCCATGAAGGATGGGTAGCACATCACTTCATCTGTGCATATTCAAGATTACCCTCCTTACCAATGTCACCTTTCTGCTGTATTGTGGTTTTTTTAACATGTATTGATTATTGAAGACTTCCATCATAACTACACTCTGGTATGAACAGAAAAAGGTAAAACCCAGTGACAGTCAGGTCATCACAGGATATAAATTGAGTGAAAGGTGTGTTTAACTGCGATGACAGTATGTAAACCCAGTGTACAAATATCCCAAGGGCTGTTGATCATGAGAATGTATTTGAATTCAGGATGGAACACATTGATGTTGCACCTGCTGCTCACCAGTTTGGACACGACAAACTGCGACTGCATGAAGCAGGCTAGGATTGGGACACAGCAGGTTATAGCCACATTCTACACTTTATCTGTGATTAAAAGGGAGATTTTAATCAAGGTGTTTAAAAATGATCAAAGGATTTGTTAGCGTAGATGAAGAGAAGCTATTTCCAAAGGTCTGTCTATCCAGCAGAGCTGGAATGTTCAGGGAATGATGGCTGAAAGTACGGCCTCACAGAGTGGAAATCTGGAACTTATTCACAAACAGCAGTTGAGATTAAAGTCAATGGAGCCTTCAACAATCAGATTGATAGCTTTTTATTACGCAATCATGGTGGATAAACAGAGTTACATAGGAACATATATAATTTATAGCACATGAGGAGGACATTCAGTCCATTGTGTCTGTACCAGTCAGAAGCATCCGGCCCAATTCCACTTTCTAGCTCTCAGTCCATAGCCCTGTAGACTTCACCGGGCTTCATATCCAAGTATAGGGCTTCGCTGCTAATAAAAACAGGAGCTTCCTATCCACTCTATCTAAATCCCTCTTTACTTTATAAACCTCAATTAAATCTCCCTTTAGCTCCTCTTCCAAACAATCGCAGTCTATCCAAACTTTCTCCATAGCTAAAATTGGACAATTCAAGCAACATCTTCAATAATCTCCTCTGTATTCCCTCTCGTCTGATTAATTCCTTCCTGTATTGCAGTGGGCAAAACTGCGTGTAATACTCTAGCTATGGCCTCTCTAGTGTTTTATACATTTCTGCCTTAACCTCCCCCATTCATAAACTTACAGCCTTATTTAATAAAGTGTTCCAGCTGCCACCTTAACCACTCTGTCTGCCTGTCTTGTTAACCGCTCTGTCTGCCTGTCCCGTTAACCGCTCTGTCTGCCTGTCCCGTTAACCGCTCTGCCTGTCCCGTTAACCGCTCTGCCTGTCCCGTTAACTGCTCTGTCTGCCTGTCCCGTTAACCGCTCTGTCTGCCTGTCCCGTTAACCGCTCTGCCTGTCCCATTAACCACTGTCTGCCTGTCCCATTAACCGCTCTGTCTGCCTGTCCCATTAACCGCTCTGCCTGTCCCGTTAACTGCTCTGCCTGTCCCATTAACCACTCTGTCTGCCTGTCCCATTAACCACTCTGTCTGCCTGTCCCATTAACCACTCTGTCTGCCTGTCCCATTAACCACTCTGTCTGCCTGTCCCATTAACCACTCTGTCTGCCTGTCCCATTAACCACTCTGTCTGCCTGTCCCATTAACCACTCTGTCTGCCTGTCCCATTAACCACTCTGTCTGCCTGTCCCATTAACCACTCTGTCTGTCCCGTTAACCACTCTGTCTGTCCCATTAACCACTCTGCTTGACCTGTTAACGCTCTATCTGCCTGTCCCGTTAATCGCTCTGTCTGTCCCATTAACCGCTCTGTCTGCTTGTCCCATTGACCACTCTGCCTGTCCTATTAACTGCACTGCCTGTCCCGTTAACCGCTCTGTCCACCTGTCCCACTAACCGCTCTGTCTGCCTGTCCTGTTAACTGCTCTATGTGCCTGTCCCTTTAACCACTCTGCCTGTCCTGTTAACCATTCTGTCTGCCTGTCCCAGTGACCACTCTGCCTGTCCCATTAACCGCTCTATCTGCCTGTCCTGTTAACCACTCTTTCTATCTCATTAATCGCTCTATCTGCCTGTCCTATTAACCACTCTGTCTGCTTGTCCCTTTAACCGCTCTACCTGTCCTAGTTCAGGGATCGATGACCAGTTCCCTCTGTGTCTCTACACCCCTCAGTATCCTCCCATTTATTTCACACTTCACACCTTGCTATATTGAACACCATTGGACACTTTTCCGTCACTCGTGACTATAGAACATAGAACATAGTCTACTCTCTTGATATCTTCCTGAAGTTTACAGCTTTCTTCTTTTCGACTGACCAGAAGACTAATGATTTTTATCATCTTCAAACTTCTTCAAAATGGTCCCTATGTTGGCCAGCCAGCAATGCCCATGTCCTACAAATGAATAAATCTATATGTATATTTCCCATAAACAGCAAGAGACCTGCCACTGAACTCAGTGAAACCCAACTGGAAACAACATTCCAGCAACAGAAACATCCGTCAACCATTTCCTTTTGCTTCCTGTCACTGAGACAATGTAAGTTCCAATTTGTCAGCTTCACTTGGATCCCATGACGTATTAATTCTCTGGCTGGTCTGCTATATGGGACTTTGTCAAAATCCTTGCTAAATTCCATGTAGACACATCCAATGCACTAACTTCATCAAAGCACTTCAACCACATGGGATTTACTGCCTTTAGCTGAAGCAGAAACAGTGTCAATATTTCAAACTAATTTGAATATGTGGTTGAAAAGATGTGGGAACAGGGTGTTAATGTGATGAGGAGGTTCAGATGTGGCTGGAGAGATGTGGGAACAGGAGGTTAATGTGATGAGGGCATTCAACTTTGCATTGGAGAGTAAACATGAACTGGTTGAGTTGAATGGTCCATTCCCATTGATGTAACTTCTGTGTATTTCCCTTGTTACTAAATAAAGTGATTTGATTAAATCACTTGGATCTTAATTATTTGAAATAAAACAGACTGTGCCACAACCAAGTCAAATAGCATCTGTATAAAGCAATGATTCAGAGATACATCCATCAGAGCACTGACACCATGTGGCATTAATCTTAGAAACAATTTGTGCGTCTGATGGTTCCCTCTCACTATAGCCCCGTCAGCACCATATCCCCATCACCAGCTTCCCATAACCCCTCAGTCTCCCACAGCCCCTGTAGCTCCCCCTCTCTATTTGCACTAACTGTTCCCCAGGTCATACAGCCATAGAGGATTACATCATGGAAACAGGCCCCTCGGCCCAACTTGTCCATGGCAACCACTGAGCTGGTCCCAATTGCCTGCATTTGGCCCATATCCCTCTATACCAATCTTACTCATGTAACTATCTAACTGCTTTTTAAAAGGCAAAATTGTACCCACCTCTGGCAGCTTGTTCTGGATATTCACCACCTTCTGTGTGAAACAACTGCCCCTCTGAACTCTTTTGTATCTCTCCCCTCTCACTTTAAACTTATGCCCTCTAGTTTTAGACTCCCTACCTTTGGGAAAAGATACTGACTATCTACCTTGTCTATGCCTCTCATTATTTTACAGACCTCTATAAGGTCACCCCTCAGCCTCCTACGCTCCAGGGAAAAAAGTCCCAGTTTATCCAGCCTCTCCTTATAATTCAATCCATCAAGTCCCAGTAGCATCCTAGTAAATCTTTTCTGCACTCTTTCTAGTTTAATAATATCCGTTCTATAATAGGGTGCCCAGAATTCCACACAGTATTCCAAGTGTGGCCTTACCAATGTCTTGTACAACTTCAACAAGATGTCCCAACTCCTGTATTCAATGTTCTGACCAATGAAACCAAGCATGCCGAATGCCTTCTTCACCACCCTGTCCACCTGTAACTCCACTTTCAAGGAGCTATGAACATGTACCCCTGGATCTTTTTGTTCTGTAACTCTCCCCAATGCCCTACCATTAACTGAGTAAGTCCTGCCCTGGTTCAATCTGCCAAAATGTAACACCTCGCATTTATCCAAATTAAACTCCATCTGCCATTCATCAGCCCACTGGCCCAATTGATCAAGATCCCGTTGCAATCCGAGATAACTTTCTTCACTGTCCACTATGCTACTAATCTTGGTGTCATCCACAAACTTACTAACCATGCCTCCTAAATTCTCATCCAAATCATTAATATAAATAATAAATAACAGCTATTCACCAATATTAATTTTTGCTGCCCTTGAAGCTTACTTACCAACCCCAGTCTTGTCACCTGCAGCTTGCCACGTTAAACAATTTCTGCCACTTGTCAGCCCAATTCATCACCATCCCTCATCATTTGTTCTGCTTTTCTCACTCTCTCACCACCAGCAAACTCCAATCACCCTAACAACAAGTTAGTGTTTCACAAAGTGATTTTCAAAACATAAAGTTATTTAATCAAAGTAGTTATTTGGTCACTCAGGTACTGAACATATGGGCAAGATGGAAGTTGCAAGTCATAGACAGAGGTAAGCAATCCCACAACCAACAGATCAGATCCAAGCTCTGCTCTCCTGCCACTTCCAGCTATGAATGGTGGTGGACAATTAAACAACTCACTGGAAGAGGAGGCTCCATCCTCAGTGTTGGAGGAGCCCAGTATATCAGTGCAAAAGATAAGGTTGAATCATTCACAACAATCTTCAGCCAGGAGTGCCGAGTGGGTAATCCACCTCAACCTCCCCATGTGGTCCCCAGCATCACTGATGCCAGTCTCCAGCCAATTCAATTCACTTTGATGTACACCCCACTCTGATATCCCCAACAACCACCCTTCCCCAACACTCCATTATCACATTCCAACAACTCCGATATCAGACTCCTCCCTCCCACCCAATCCAACTCTGATATTCCGGATCTGGGACACGAATTGATTGTCAATGAAGCTGATTCCTCTTATTGAGAATGGGGCTGGGAATAATATAAACAGGCTAAAATAGGAGCAGGAGTAGGCCATCTGGCCCCTCGAGCCTGCTCTGCCATTCAATAAGATAATGGTTGATCTTTTCGTGGACTCAGCTCCACTTACCAGCCTGCTAACCATAACCTTTAATTCCTTTACTATTCAAAAATTTATCTATCCTTGCCTTAAAATATTCAATGAGATAGCCTCAACTGCTTCACTGGGCAGGGCATTCCATACATTCAAAATCCTTTGTTGTGAAGAATTTCCTCCTCAACTCAGCCCAATGATGTCGTGGCACTGGAATTCCTCAAGAATGCTGCAGTAACAACAGAGATTCTGAAGACATTAAGTTTAAAATGAACCAACCTGAGCCCAGAGTTGTCACACCAATATAACAAACTCTTTAAAAATCCCTGTGGTATCATTGTTCAGGAACGCAGGTAGAATGGTGGTGGTGGTGGGAGAGGAGAGGAATGGGGAGTTAATTTCGAAGGTGGGGATTAATTTGGAGGGTGGGTTGAGGGACTTAATTTGGGGGGGGTGAGGGGATTAATTTGGAGGGTGGTGAAGGGGTTAATTTGGGAGTAGAGTGAGGATGTTAATTTGGGAGGTGGCGGTGAGGGGGTTAATTTGGGAGTGGGGGTTAGTTTGAGCGTGGGGTTGAGGGGCTTAATTGGGGATGAGGGGGTTAATTGGGAATGAGGTGAGGACTAATAGGGTGGGTCACTCTCCATTACAAAGGTTCCTTCCTTCACCAACATGACGACGGCAATGTGCCTTTGACCTGTGAAGGGCTGTTTCCGGTTCCGGGCCCGCGGGCCGCCACTGTTTCCGGTCCCCCGGGCTGTATTTTGGTTCCGCCGCCATGCCGACAGTCCAGCCTGATGTGTCTGAGCGAGTGGCTGCTTTCCTGGGCCAGTTGGCCCGGGGGGAGTTGCGCCGCTCCGGGGAGGTGGCGGCTGGAACGGCGGGGCTTCTCCGGCAGATCGTGGCCCACAGCCGATGGAATAATGCAGGTATTTAACCCCAGTTACAGGAGGTGGAGGCAGCTTCAGTGAATGGAAACCAATCTGATTTATTATTGTCACATGTATTAACATAAAGTGAAAAGTAATGTTTCTTGTGCGCTATACAGACAAAGCATACCATTCATAGAGAAGGAAAGGGTGCAGAATGTAGTGTTACAGTCACAGCGAGGGTGTAGAGAAAGATCAATTTAATGCAAGGTAGGTCTATTCAAAAGTCTGACAGCAGCAGGGAAGAAGCTGTTCTTGGTATGTGTTCTCAGAGTTGTGTATCTTTTCCCTGACGGAAGAAGGTGGAAGAGAGAATGTCTGGGGTGTGCAGGGTCCTTAATTATACTGGCTGCTTTGCTGAGGCAGCAGGAAGTGTAGACAGAGTCAATGGATGGGAGGTTGGTTTGTGTGATGGACTGGGCTACATTCATGACCTTTTTGAGATCTTTGCGGTCTTGTACAGAGCAGGAGCCCATACCAAGCTGTGATACAACCGGAAAGAATGCTTTCTATGGGGCATCTGTAAAAGTTGGTGAGAGTCGTAGCTGACATGCTAAATTTCCTTAGTCTTCTGAGGAAGTAGAGCCGTTGGTGGACTTTCTTAACTATAGTGTCAGCATGGGGGGACCAGGACAGGTTGTTGGTGATCTGGAGATGTGGAAACTTGAAGCTCTTGACCATTTCTACTTTGTCCCATTGATGTAGACAGGGGCATGTTCTCCTTTACGCTTCCTCAAGTCAATGACAAGCTCCTTCATTTTGTTGACATTGAAGGAGAGATTATTGTTGTCATACCAGTTCACCAGATTCTCCCATTCCAGTACTCTCTCTTGTCATTGTTTAAGCTCCAACCCATTATGGTGATGTCATCAGCAAACACAAAAATCAAGTAGGAGGGGATGTCCAGTGGCATACCACAGGGATCCACAGTGGGCTCCCTAGTATTCATCTTTCACGTAAATGACATTGATGACTATGTGGCGGGTAGAAATTAGTAAGTTTGTAGATGACACAAAGAGAGACTGAGTGTCTTGGGCTACAAAAATCTATAGATGGAATAGTCAAATGGACAGATAAATGGCAGATGGAATTTAACCATGAAAATGTGTGAGGTGATGCACTTTGGAAGGAGTAATTTGAAGTATTCAATCAATGGTAGGATACTAGGAAGTTCTGTGGAAAAAGGGGACCTTCGTGTGTTTGTCCACAGGTCTCTTAAAGCAGAAGGACATGTTAGTAGGGTGGTGAAAAGGGCACATGTCTTTATCAATTGAAGCATATATTACAAAAGCAGGGAAGTCATGTTGCAGTTGTATAGAACTTTGGTGAGGCCATAGCTAGAGTATTGTGTGTAGTTTTGGTTGCCACATTATCAGAAGGATGTGATTGCACTGAAAGGGGTGTAGAGGAGATTCACCAGGACGCTGACTGGGATGGAACATTTTAAGTTATGGAGCAATGTTGCAGAGTCTTGGGTTGTTTTCGTTGGAGCAGAGAAAACTGAGGGGTGACCTGATTGAGGTGTATAAGATTGAGAGACATGGACAGAGTGGATAAGGAGCAGCTGTTCCTCTTAGTTGAAGGGTCAGTTACAAGGGGACACAAGTTAAAAGGGAGGAAGAGGAGGTTTAGAGGTGACGTGAGGAAAAACATTTTTACCCAGAGGGTAGAGACAGTCTGGAATGCGCTGTCTGGGAGGGTGGTGGAGGCAGGTTGCCTCGCATCTTTTAAAAAGTATCTGGATGGACACTTGGCACATCATAACATTCAGGGCTATGGGTCAAGTGCTGGCAGGTGGGATTAGGTGGGAGTTTGTGTTTCTAATGTGTCGGTGCAGTCTCGATGGGCCTCTTCTGCACTCTATTTCCCCTCCCCAGGGACCCCTGTATTTACCTGTTGGTGATTCCTGTTCCTCCTGCTAATGTGCCATTTCTTACTCCTCCAGGGGAGCTGTTGGATCTGATCCGGACAGAAGGCCGGAGAGTGATGAGTGCCCAGCCCACAGAGACCAGTGTGGGGAACATTATCCGACGAGTGATGAAGATTATTCGAGAGGAATATGGCCGGTGAGAGCGGGTCTGAGCTTGAGTGAAATATTGGGGAGAAGAAACAGGGAGGGAAAAATAGTGCTAAAGAATAGTTCACAACTCGGAGAGATCAGATGGGAGCAGGGGGAGGGATGGTAAATGTGAGGCCATCCGAAATGCATTTGGAATGTAAATAGCAATAACAAGGCTGAACTGCAGGAACAAGTCACCATGTGGGACTATGTTTCTTTTATTTATTCATAGGATATGGGCATCACTGGCTAGACGGCATTTATTGCCCATCTCTAACTGCCTTTGAGAAGCTGGAGGTGAACTGTTTTCTTGAACCGCTGCAGTCCATGTGCTGTAGGTACACCCACAGTCCTGTTAGAGAGGGAGTTCTAGGATTTTAACCCAGCCACGGTGAAGGATGGGAGAGCCTTGGAGGGGAGTTTGCAGATGGTGGTGTTCCCATGTATCTGCTGACCTCATCTTTCTAGATGGAAGTGATCGTGGGTTTGGAAGATGCTGTCTAAGGATCTTTTGTGAATTTCTGCAGTGCATCTTGTAGATAGTTGCAGCAGTGTGTACTGAGTGTCGGTGGTTGAAGGAGTGGATGTTTGTGAATGTGGTATCAATCAAGCAGGCTGCTTTGTCCTGGATGGTGTCAAGCTTCTTGAGTTTTGTTGGAGCTGCACCCATCCAAGTAAGTGAGGAGTATTCCATCACACTCCTGACACGTACCTTGTAGATGGTGGACAGGCTTTGGGGAATCAGGAGTTGAGTTACTGTCCACAGTATTCCTAGCCTCTGACCTGCTTTTGTATCCACTGTGTTTATATGGCAAGTCCAGTTGAGTTAATCAGTGCGAGTGTCTTGCAGGCTGCGAGGCTGCAGTGAGGAGACAGACCAGGATTCACTCCATAAACTGCTGACTTCGGGCAGTCAGAGCGAAGATTTCAGTGTGAATTTCCCACCACTCAGAACGAACATCATTGAAGCAATTAATGAACTCCTGATGGAACTCGGTAGGTGTTTTGGGGGTGTCCATTAGAAGTGGAATAGATTTTATTTTTGCATGGTTTGGCAGAGAGAAAGAGAGCCATCTAGTGGGGATATGCAGGGTTACAGAGGAACCATGAGCAGCGGAGAGTGGTATCCATCCAGAGTCAGGGGTCTGTATTAACTGCTAGCTTGCTTGTTTGACAGAGGGGACAATGGATAACATTGCAATGCAAGCGCTGGAACACATCCACTCCAATGAAGTGATCATGACACTGGGCCGTTCCCCAACTGTTGAAGCTTTTCTCAAGGATGCAGCTCGAAAACGCAGCTTCCATGTAATCGTCGCTGAATGTGCTCCGTATTGCCAGGTGCGTGAGAACTGAGCAGACCTGAAGGTCAATGCACCTGGGGGCAGGGGGAGTGAGAGCCAAGGAGAGGGGAAAGGTCCTGCTGTTCCTCACCACCTGCTCTCTGTGTGTCCCAGATGCCCCTTCCAGGCTTTATGCACCCCCACCCACCCCCTGCCGGCCAATCACACTGACCCCAATCTGACTCTAGTTTCTGGATTCCAGGGACATGAGATGTCTGTCGCTTTGTCTGCAGCTGGAATTGAAACAACTGTCATTACTGATGCTGCCATCTTCGCTGTGATGTCCCGTGTTAATAAGGTAATACTTACTGTGGGGGAGGGGAGGTACTTGTACCTGCGGGAGTACCAATGCATTGTGAGGGCTGCTGTCAGTTTCCCTGTGAAGCTGTGGGTATGCTGGAGGGGACAGGGTATGTGCATGGTGAGCAGATGGATGCCTGTCTGCAGGGCCGGCTGCAGGTGACTCGGGAGGGAGGAGGAGTTGTAAGGTGTGTGTATATGCACATGTATGGAGTACACGCTTGTACTGATACTTGTTTCCACAGGTGATCATTGGTACTAAGACCATCCTGGCTAATGGGGGTCTCCGAGCCATGAATGGAGCTCATACTCTCGCTCTCGCAGCAAGGCACCACTCCACACCTGTTATTGTCTGTGCTGCCATGTTTAAGCTGTGTCCAGAGGTAGGAACATAGCTTCAATGCAGAAAATCTCAGCTCTAATTACTAAAAGAACTTGTATTTCAACAGCACTTTTCACATTCTCAGGACATCCTAAAGCACTTCACAGCTAATGAAGTGCACAAAGTATAATCACTGTTGTAAACACCCCAGACAGGTACAGATACAGAGTAAAGCTCCCTCTACACTGTCCCCCATCAAACACTCCCAGGACAGGTACAGCATGGGATGAGATACAGAATAAACCTCCCTCTAGTGGTTTTAGTTAAGTCCATGCAGGCTTGGAGGGCCAAAGTGCCTGTTCCTGTGCTGTAATTTTCTTTGTTCTTTGTATACTGTCCCCCATCAAACACTCCCAAGACAAGTACGGCATGGGGTTAGATACAGAGTAAAGCTCCCTCTTCAATGTCCCCATCAAACACTCCCAGGACAGGTACAGCACAGGATTAAAAATAGAGTAAAGTTCTCTCTACACTGTCCCCATCAAACATTCCCAGGACAGGTACAGCACAGGGTTAGATACAAAGTAAAGCTCCCTCTACACTGCATCCTCAAGGGATAAAAGATTGAGCACCCTGTGTTTTGTACAAGTTTTCTTGCCCCAGTCCAAGTGAGTCCTTCTCCACACCACAACTGGAAACTGTTGCGTACTCCAATCTATTGGGCTCTTGAGTTGTTAATGTAATGTAACCAGTTGTCTGATCTGTTGCTGTGACGTGATACGGCCAAGCGTCTATCTGGCTTCATTTGTTGCTTGATGCGTTTTTGTTAATCTGTTTTGCAGTTTCCTAATGAGGAGAACACTTTTCACAAGTTTGTTTCGCCTCAGGAGGTGCTCCCTTTCACAGAAGGTAGGTGTCCCTGCTCTGCTGTCCTCAGTGTAGAGAATATCTAATCACTTATGAAGATGCTGTGAATCTGTTAACATTGATGTGCTGGTGATGCCAGGGTCAGTTCCACTGTGCTGCAGTTCCATGTGGTCAGAAATGCAGATCTCCGACAACACTCCCTCTGCTAACATAATTGTGAAGCTGTTGTTGTTGTTTGTCCATCATCATTGATGAGGACCTCAACACCATTAGTCATTTTGAGACTGGATGCAGTGTGTCCGAAAATGACTGATCAGGCCAATTCAGGCACGGAATGTCCTGACACGTATTGGACAGACTTGTGTAGACACTGTAGTTGTTACGGTGGTGGCTCTAGACTTACGCAGCTCGCGCTTAAGTTGTGCTTCAGCAATGCACCTTGCTTCGTAAGCTTGACAGCCCTTGTGGATGAGGCAGCGCCAGGTAGGGCAGTTTTGTGCCAGCGTTTCCCAGGTGGTTGTGTCTATGTCAGGCGACTTCAGGGAGGCCTTGAGTGTGTCCTTGTAACATTTCTTCTGCCCTCCATGCAAGCGTCTACCTGCAGAGAGTTCCCCAAAAAGGAGTTGCTTGGGTATGTGCTTGTCTTGCATACGGATGACATGACCTGTCCACCAGGTCTGCGCTCTCATCAGCAGTGTGTGGACTGATGGTAGACTTGGTCTAGAGAGAACTTCAGTGTCTGGTACTTTGTCTTGCCATCTGATGGGTAACATTCTGCGAAAACAAGTCATGTGGAAATGTTTGAGCTGTCTTGCATGCCTTCAATACACAGTCCACGTTTCACAGGCATACAGGAGGGTACTGAGTACCACGGCGCTGTAGACCTTCAGTTTTGTTGCTGGGCTGATTCCTTGACGTTCCCATACAGTGGAGCAGGTACTTCATAAACCACTTGCTGGCACAGAATGTGGATGTTGTTGGGTCAGCATTTGTTGTCCTTGAGCTGAGTGGTTTGCTGGGTTATTTCAGAGGACAGTTAAGAGTTAACCACATTGTTTTCGACTTGGAGTCATGTAGGCCAAACTGGGTAAGGACAGCAGACTTCCTTCCCTAAAGGATATCAGTGAATCAGATGGATTTTTACAACAATCGACAATGGTTTCATGGTCATCATTAGACTTAATTCTGGATTTTTATTGAATTCAAATCTCACCATCTGCTGAGGTGGATACCTAGGTTCCAGAGTATACCCTGGGTCTCTGGATTACTAGTCCAATGACAATACCACTGTGATCACAAAAAGATCAGCCATGATCTTATTGAATGGCGGAGCAGGCTCGAGGGGCCAGATGGCTTTCTCCTGCTCCTAGTTCTTATGTTCTTATTCTGGCCAGTGTGGTTCAAACCTCACTGAGACCTGCTGCGTGTTTCCAGCATTTCTTGTTTTCACTTCAAATTTCCAGCAACTTCTGTATTTTTCCTTCATCTACAGTGTCTTCAATCTGACAAAATAGCTGCGAGCGTTATCACAATCTTCTTCACATCTCCATCTTGGAGTTTATACTCGTGGCCATATTCTCCTCTATTGGATGTGACTGAGCCTGGATACTCTCATCCTTTGTGTAAAAACCACTTGGTATTGTTGAAAGATGCAAAGGAGAAAAGGGCAGATGGAGTCTGTCTTCATTGCTAAAGGGTTTGTGTAGATGAATTCTGGGCCCTGTTTATGTCTTCATTTCCCTTGTGCCATCCACCAGTATTGATGTGCATAATTGGAGCCATTGGCTTTCATCATCATGTATAGATTTGATATTGATATTGAAATATTGTCACAAGGGCAGCCAGGAGGCTGGGTCTTGGAAATAGTAAGTTTAAACATCGATGTTATAAAATAGACATGATCTACACACAACCAAGAAAAGGTTCTCGATCTATTTTTTAAATTTATTTTAAAAGTATGTGTGTCAAGATCCAACATTTGCTCATCCCTAATTGTCTTTAAGACGGCGGTGGTGAGCAGCTTGAACCACAGCAGGTCATATGAGTTAGAGAGGGGGTTCCAGGATTTTGATCCAGTGACAATGAAGGAACACCAATACTGTTCTAAGTCAACTGGTGTATGATTTGGAGGGGAACTTGCAGGTCATGGTGTCCCAGGCATTTACTGCCTTCCTCTTTCTAGGTAGTAGAGGTCATGGATTTAGAAGGTAGTTCAAAGAAGCCTTGACAAGTTGATGCAGTGCTCTTGTAAATGGTACAGATTGCTGCACTGTGAGCCCATGGTGGAGGGAGTGAATTTTAAGATGATGGTTGGGTTCTGGTCAAGTGGCTTTGTCCTGGATGTGTTCAGCAAGTGTTATTGGAGCTGCACTCATCCAGGCAAATGGAAAGTAGTCCATCACATTCCTGTCTTAATCCTTGTAAATGATGGACAGACTTTAGGGAATCGAGAAGAAAGTTACATGAATTTCTGACCAAGGATAGCTTAGAGTCTAGGAATTTTCAGGACAGCTTTGTGTAACCTTTATTGAGTATTGGACATGATTGTTTTTGTTTGTGATTTGCTTTGAACATTTCTCTTTATCAGATATAAAAATGGGGGGCGGGGTGAGGAAGGCAACTTGGCTGACAATTAAGCATCTTTTAATTGGATAAGTCTTTTTACTTTCCAACTGGTGTAGGAAGGTAGTGCATCACAAGGTGTTGGCTGATAAATGGTTGGTACGTGGGGCCATGTCATGTCATAAATTCTCTCGGAATAATTTAATCACAATTGGCAGCTGTCTGAGTTACTCGCTGCAGAATTTCCAACCTCTGTGTTTATGTGACTGACCGGAAACTGAACTGAACCTCTGGGATGTTATTAGTGAAGGATTCAGTGATTAGTAATGCCATTAAACATCATGAAGAAGTGATCTGACTCTCTGTTAGAAATGGTCATGTCCTGGCACTTGTGTGGCATGAATGTTATTTCCTACTCACTAACTTAAACCTGAATGTTAGATTTGCCATGTAGGCATGGACTGCTACCTCAGTATCCAAGGAGTCTTGAATGATACTGAGCATTGAACCTTCTCTGTGATCCCAGGAGATGCTGATTGAAAGTAATTGGCAAAAGTAGTAACGGTGACATGAGGGAAAACATTTCTACATAGTGAATGGTTAAGGATCTGGCCAGAGTCTGGTGGAGGAAGATTCGTTCAAAACCTTCAAAGCAGAATTGAATAATTACGTTGAGAACATTTGCAGGGCTATGGTGAAAAGGTGGATGAGTGGGATTGGCGAGTTGCTCTTTTAGAGAACTGGCCTGAACATGACAGGCTGAATGGCCTTGCTGTAACCATTCTGTAATCTTATCTCTCTCCCTGCCCACCCTGTTTTAGACTCTCTCTCTTCCTCCGTTTCTAAACTGTGTATCTGTTTCTTCTAATCTAATCACTATTGTTGTTTCATTCTTGCAGGTGAGATTCTGAGCAAAGTGAGTGCTTACTGCCCTGTGTTCGATTATGTTCCTCCAGAACTCATCACCCTCTTCATCTCTAATATAGGGGGAAACGCTCCCTCCTATATTTACCGGCTGATGAGTGAACTCTACAATCCTGATGATCATCATATATGACAATAAAATTCACTGACAACAACTCATTGTTTCCACTCCAATCGTTATTCAGGAAGCGCTTCCCACTTGCAGAATCTAATGGACATTTTGTTCCGGTTTTGAAATTGTGAAAGAGGTTACTAGCAACAATGAAAACAAATGGAAGTTAGAGATGTGTACTCTGTTTCCACAAGGAATAATGATCACCACTCACCTCAATCTTTGTTACACAATATTCTAGAAACCCCACACAGAATTTGCGATCTGTCATAGAATATTCAAGTTCAGGACTCCAACTCTCTTATCACAGAGAAACTGCAGTCCGACTCAGTTGGAAAATGTTCCCCAACAAGAACAGAACGCTGTTGCCTGGTGATTGTCACGGGGCATTCATTCATCTGTTGTCGGAGCATCTGCATGGTCTCCCCAGTGTACCATGCCTCAGGACACCCTTTCCTGCAGCGAATCAGGTAGACAATGTTGGCTGAGTTGCAAGAGTATTATCGATAATCAGCAGGCAAGACTGTTCTCTTCCTGTTGGGGAACACTTCAGCGGCCACAAGCATTCGGCCTCTGATCTTCGGGTAAGCGTTCTCCAAGGCAGCCTTCATGACACACGACAGCGCAGAGTCGCTGAGCAGAGACTGATAGCCAAGTTCCGCACACATGTGGATGGCCTCAATCAGGATCTGGGGTTCATGTCACACTCCCTGTAACCCCCATGACTTGCCTAGGCTTGCAAAATCTCACCAACTGTCCTGTCTGGAGACAATACACATCTCTTTAATCTGTGCTTAACACACTCTCCACTCACACTGTCTGCACCTTTAAGACTTGATTACCTGTAAAGACGTGCATTCCAACCATTAAATTGAGTTTGTGTCTTTATATGGCCTGTTTGTGAACAGAGCTTCCACTTATCTGACGAATGAGCAGCACTCCGAAAGTTAGTGGCTTTTACTACCAAACAAACCTGTTAGACTTTAACCTGGTGTTGTGAGACATTTTACTATGTTTACCTCAGTCCAACGTCGGCATCTCCACATCATAAAATTAAAAAGACAGACAAACTGAGAGAACGAGTGGGATAGCACAACCTCTAACGTCACCAGACTGCTGTGAAATAGGTTGATCAGAATGAACCATCCAGCTTACTCTTTAACGTTTATTGGAATAAATAGTTCATTAATAAGTAATCATGAAATGCACATCAAACAAACGATGACAACTGTCACACAGGTTTGTAAGGTTTACTAGAAGCAGTTTCTGGCACACGGAGAGTCCTGCTCCCAAGTACTGTCGAGTATCAGTGTCAATAGGTACTGTCCATGGTCAGTGCTCTTCACCAACAGCCATCCAAGCCACTCAGCTTGACAGCAAAATATCCAAATGGATGACACCATTCCTTCCCACTCAATCCATCAGGCAGAGGCAGCACGGACCCTGCCGCAAGGAGAGGTTATGAGTGGCTTCATCCATTTCACATTTGGACGGACAGGAAACCAAGTGCAAACATGATCAAGTGATGGTGGAGTACTGGTCACCACAAACTTCAGGGGAAGATTCACCCAGCCAGAGACTTGGTCCATCACCATAGACAATTAAACACTTTGACTGTTCAGCTGCACTTCACACAACCTGTATAGTTTTTGTAAATTTGGTCTATGATGAACCTAGGGATCAGAATAAACATGAAAAAATAATCATCTAGAGGCTGAACCTAATCAAGGGTTCAAGTAGGTATAAAATATTGTCATGAATGAAGAACAGGCTGAAATCTAATCATGTGTTGATATATGGACACTATAATACAGTACATAATACATATCACTTTCCCTGGCACAGGAAAAGGGAAATTGGAATTCTTGGCTGTTAGCCTGACATCAGTAATGGAAAATGGTCAAATCTAATAGAATCTCAATGTAAACCCACTGGTTAAGCAAATTGGATGGTGGGGGTGGAGAAAGAAAACAGGGAACTTCAGACCTGTTAGCCTAACATCAGCAGCAGGAAAAATGCTAGAATCTATTGTAAAAGACCCTAAACTACACTGAGTGGAAGGAGTCAACATGAATTAATGAAAGGGAAAACATGTTTGACAAACATATGAGAGCTTGTTGAGAATGTAAACTGACAGAATAAGTAAGGGGGAACCACTGGATGTGGTGTGTTTGGACTTTCAGAAAGTCCCAATTTAGATAAGATCCCAAAGATAGGGAGAGCACATGGGATTTTGGGAAATGTACTGAGATGGATTGAGAACTGGTTGAAGGACAGCAAAAAAAGACAGACGATACAGGTCATTCTCAGCTAGGCAGGCTGATATTTTGCTGGGTAGAACATAGAACACTACAGCACAAACAGACCCTTCGGCCCACAAGTTGCACCGATCACATCTATACCTACCACAAGGATCACTGCTTGGATCCCAGCCATTCACAATCTATATCAATGATTTGGATGTAGAGACCAAATATAGCATTTCCAGTCAAATGGACTCAAAATGTTAATTCTATTTCTCTCTCCGGGGATGCTGCCAGACTGGCCTGCTCAGTTTTTTTCCAGCATTTTTTGTTTTTGTTTCAGATTTTCAACATCCACAATATTTTGCTTTCATTATACTGTTTCCAATTTACTGATGCTATTAAAATAGGTGAAATTGTTGTGCAGAGGATGTAAGGAGGCTTCAAGGGAATTTAAGACAATCTAAATAGACAAGAACATAGCAAATGGAATATAATGTGAATAACTGAAGTTTCCACTTTGATAGGAAAAACAGAAAGGTAGTATTAAATGGTGAGAGATTGCGAAGTGTTGATGTTTGAAAGGCACCTGGGTGTCTTTGTTCTTGAGTCACTAAAGCTCACATGCAGATGCAGCAAACAATTAGAATCACAAATGGTACGTTAACCTTTATCGCAAGAAGATTTGTTTATAGGAGTAAAGATGTCTTGCTGCAATGGTATAGAGAGCCTTGGGGTAAGGTCTCCTCGGGGATTGTGCAGTGTTGATCTCCATAGACAGAGTGCAACAACGATTCACTATTCTGATTCCTAAATAGTGGGATTGTTCAATTTACAAAAAATCGAGTTTGTGTCTTTATACGTCCTATTTGTGAATAGAACTCCCACTCACCTGGTGAAGGGGCAGCGCTCCGAAAGCTAGTGGCTTGTACTACCAAATAAACCTGTTGGACTTTAACCTGGTGTTGTGAGACTTCTTACAGGAGAGGTCCCAGAGGACTGGAGAATAGCCAGTGTTATTCCTTTGTTGATGGGGCTGCAGGACAGGCATGTGCCTGTAAAAAGGAAGGATAGGAAAGGTAGGATTCAAGAGCTGTGGATAACCAGGGAAATTGAGGGTCTGATCAAAAAGAAAAGAGAGGCGCACGTTAGGTCCAGGCAGCTAAAAACAGATGGACCACTGGAGGAATACAGAGAAAGTAGGAAAGAACTCAAACGGGGAGTTAGAAAGGCAAAAAAGGGTCACAAAACGTTCTTGGCAGACAGGATTAAGGAGAATACCAAGGCATTTTATTCATATGTTAGGAACAAAATCGGACCCCTCAGGGAAAAAGGAGGGGAATTATACTTAAAGCCCAAGGGAATAGGGGAGATTCTAAATGAATACTTTGCATCAGTATTCACAAAGGAGAGAGATGTGTTGACTGGGAGTGTCTCAGAGGGAAGTGTTGACCCGTTAGAGAGAATCTCCATTACAAGGGAGAAAATGTGAGGTTTTTTAGGGAACATTAAGACTGACAAATCCCCAGGGCCTGATAGCATCTATCCTTGACTGCTCAGGGAGACAAGAGATGGAATTGCAGGGCCTCTGACAGAAATCTTTGTCTCTTCATTGGACACAGGTGAGGTCCCAGAGGATTGGAGGATAAGAACATAAGAAATAGGAGCAAGAGTAGGCCATCTAGCCCTTCGAGCCTGCCCCGCCATTCAATAAGATCATGGCTGATCTGAAGCGGATTGGTTCCACTTTCCCACTTTCCCCTCATAGCCCTTAATTCCCTTGTCTACCAAAAACCTATCTACCCGTGTCTTAAATATATTTAGCGAGGTAGCCTCCACCACTTCAATGGGCAGAGAATTCCAGAGATTCACCACCCTTTGAGTGAAGAAGTTCCTCATCAACTCTGATCTAAACTGCGCTCCCCCCCACCACCTTATCTTGAGGCTGCGCCCTCTAGTCCTGCTGTCCTTTCTAAGTGGGAAGAATCTCTCTACCTCTACCTTATCCATCCCCTTCATTATACGTCTCTATAAGATCCCCCCTCATCCTGCTAAACTCCAACAAGTACAGACCTAGTCTATTTAGTCTCTCTACATAGTCCAACCCCCTCATCTCCGGAATCAGCCTAGTGAACCTCCTCTGCACTCCCTCCAAGGCCAATATATCCTTGCGCAAGTGCGGTGACCAAAACTGCACACAGTACTCCAGCTGCGGCCTCACCAGTACCCTGTACAGTTGCAGCAAGACCTCCCTGCTTTTATATTCTATCCCCCTCGCTATAAAGGCCAGCATCCCATTCGCCTTCTTGATCACCTGCTGCACCTGCAGGCTGGGTTTTTGCAACTTGTGCACAAGGACCCCCAGGTCCCTCTGCACCATAGCATGCTGCAGCTTTTCGCCTTTTAAATAATAATCCCTCCTACTATTATTTCTGCCAAAGTGGATAACCTCACACTTGCTAACGTTATGTTATAGCAAATGTGGTACCGTTATTTAAGAAGGGTAGCAAGGATAACCCGGGTAATTATAGGCCGGTGAGCTTGACGTCCGTGGTAGGGAAATTGTTGGAGAGGATTCTTAGAGATAGGATGTGTGCACATTTAGAACGGAATAATCTCATTAGTGATAGACAGCATGGTTTTGTAAGAGGGAGGTCATGCCTCACAAATTTGGTGGAGTTTTTTGAGGTGACAAAAACAGTTGACAAGGGAAGGGCCGTGGATGTCGTAAAGTGTTTGACAAAGTCCTTCATGGAAGGTTGGTGCAAAAGGTTAAATCTCATGGGATAAAAGGAGAGGTGGCTAGATGGGTAGAGAACTGGCTTGACCACAAAAGACAGAGGGTAGCAGTGGAGGGGTCTTTTTCTGGCTGGAGGTCTGTGACCAGTGGTGTTCTGCAGGGCTCTGTACTGAGACTTCTGCTATTTGTGATATACATAAATGATTTGGAAGAAGGTGTAACTGGTGTGATCAGTAAGTTTGCAGACGACACAAAGATGGCTGGACTTATGGATAGCGATGTGGATAGTCTGGAGGGCTGTCAGAAGTTGCAGCGTGATATAGATAGGATGCAATACTGGGCAGAGAAGTGGCAGACGGACTTCAACCCAGATAAATGTATAGTGGTCCATTTTGGAAGGTCCAATGGGATGAAGGAGTATAATATCAAGGGTATGACTCTTAGCAGTGTAGAGGATCAGAAGGACCTTGGGGTCTGAGTCCATAGGACTCTTAAATCAGCCTTGCAGATGGAGGATGTGGTCAAGAAGGCATATGGTATATTAGCCTTCATTAATCAAGAGATTGAGTTTAGGAGTCGGGAGATAATGCTGCAACTTTATAAGACCCTAGTCAGACCCCACTTGGAGTACTGTGCGCAGTTCTGGTCACCTCATTACAAGAAGGATGTGGAAGCTATTGAAAGGGTGCAGAGGAGATTTATAAGGATGTTGCCTGGATTGGTGGCATGCTTTATGAGGATAGGTTGAGGGAGCTCGGTCTTTTCTCCCTGAAGAGACAAAGGATGAGAGGTGACTTGATAGAGGTTTATAAGATGTTAAGAGGTATAGATTGGGTGGATTCTCAGAGGCTATTTCCCAGGGCTGAAATGGTCGCTACGAGAGGACGCAGGTTTAAAGTGCTGGGGAGTAGGTACAGAGGACATGTCGGGGTAAGTTTTTCACTCAGAGGGTGATGGGTGAGTGGAGTCGGCTGCTGTCGGTGATGGTGGTGGAGGCGAACTCGTTGGGGTCTTTTAAGAGACTTCTGGATGAGTACATGGGATTTAATGGGATTGAGGGTATGGACAGGCTTAGCAGGTAGGGATATGATCAGCGCAACTTGTGGGCCAAAGGGCCTGTCTGTGCTGTAGTTTTCTATGTTCTATGTTCTCACATTGTAAAGAATACAGCAGGATATAAATAGGCTGGAAAATTCGGCAGAGAAATGGCAGATGGAATTTAATTCAGATAAATGCAAAGTGATGCATTTTGGTAGAACTAATGTAGCGGGGGGGAGCTATACAATAAATGGCAGAACCATCAAGAGTATAGACACACAGAGGGACTTGGGTGTGCAAGTCCACAAATCCTTGAAGGTGGCATCACAGGTGGAGAAGGTGGTGAAGGCATATGGCATGCTTGCGTTTATAGGAAGGGGTATAGAGTATAAAAATTGACGTCTGATGTTACAGCTGTGTAGAACGTTGGTTAGGCCACATTTGGAGTACTGTGTCCAGTTCTGGTGGCCACACTACCAGAAGGACGTGGAGGCCTTGGAGAGAGTACAGAAAATGTTTGCCGGGATGTTGCCTGGTATGGAGGTCTTAGCTATGAGGAGAGATTGGGTAAACTGGGGTTGTTCTCCCTGGAAAGACAGAGAATGAGGGGAGACCTAATAGAGGTGTATAAAATTATGAGAGGTATGGACAGGGTGAACAGTGGGAAGCTTTCTCCCAGGTCGGAGGTGACAATCACGAGGGGGTCACAGGTTCAAGGTGAAGGGGGTGAGATATCAGAGGGATGTATTTTACACAGAGGGTGGTGGGGCCCTGGAATGCACTGCCAAGCAGGGTGGTGGAGGGAGACACGCTGGGATCGTTTAAGACTTATCTGGATAGCCACATGAACAGACTGGAAATGGAGGGATACAAACTAATGGTCTAGTTGGACCAATGAGTGGTGCAGGCTTGGAGGGCCGAAGGGCCTGTTTCCTGTGCTGTATTGTTCTTTGTTTAAGAAGGGTAGCAAGGATAATCCAAGTAATTACAGGACAGTGAGTCTTATGTCACTGGTGGGGAAATTATTGGAGAGGATTCTTCGAAACAGGATTTACTCCCTCTTGGAAATAAGTAGATGTATTAGTGAGAGGTAACATGGTTTTGTGAAGAACAGTCGTCTCACCAACATGATCAAGTTTTTCGAGGAAGTGACGGAGATGATTGATAAGGGTAGGGCAGTGGATGTTGTCTGTATGAATTTCAGTAAGGCCTTTGACAAGGTCTCTCATGGCAGACCGGTGCAGAAGGTGAAGTCGCATGGGATCAGAGGTGCGTTGGCAAGGTGGATACAAAACAGGCTCAGTCAAAGAAGACAGAGGGTAGCAGTGGAAGGGTGCGTTTCTGAATGGAGGGCTGTGACAAGTGGTGTTCCTCGGGGATCAGTGCTGGAACCTTTGCTGTTTGTAATATATATATATATATGATTTGGAGAAAAATGTAACTGTGGTTTGATTAGTAAGTTTGCTGACGACACAACGGTTTGTGGATAGCGATGAGGACCATCAGAGGGTACAGCAGGATATAGATCAGTTGGAGACTTGTGTGGAGAGATGGCAGATGGAGTTTAATCCAGACAAATGTGAGGTAATGCATTTTGGAAGGTCTAATACAGATAGGAAATATACAGTAAATGGCAGTGGATGTTGTCTACATGGACTTCGGTAAGGCCTCTGACAAGGTTCCTTGTGGCAAACTGGTGCAGAAGGTGAAGTCAGATGGGATCAGAGGTGAGCTGGTAAGATAGATATAGAACTGGCTTGGTCATAGAAGACAATAGGATAGCAGAGGAAGGGTGCTTTTCTGAATGGAGGACTGTGACAAGTGGTGTTTCTCAGGCATCAGTGCTGGGACTTTTGCTGTTTGTAATATATACAATATATATAAATGATCTGGAAGAAATTGTAACTGGTTTGATCAGTAAGTTTGCAGATGACACAAAGGTTGGTGGATTTGCGGATAGTGATGAGGACCATCAATACAGCAGGATATAGAGACTTGGGTGGAGAGATGTCAGATGGAGTTTAATCGGGACAAATGTGAGATAATGCATTTTGGAAGGTCTAATATAGAGAGGAAGTATACAGTAAATGGCAGAAGCCTTAAGAGTATTGAGGGATCTGGGTGTACAGATACACAGGTCACTGAAAGTGACAACACAGGTAGAGAAGATAGTCAGAAAGGCATAGGCATGCTTGCCTTCGTCGGTCAGGGCACTGAGTTTAAAAATTGGCAAGTCATGTTGCAGCTTTATAGAACTTTAGTCCGCACTTGGACTTAGTGTTCAATTCAGGTCGCCACACTACCAGAAGGATGTGGAGGCTTTGGAGAGGGTACAGAAAAGATTTACCAGAATGTTGTCTGGTTTTCACCAAGTGAAAAACTTGGTTTATTCTCACTGAAACAACAGAGATTGAGAGGCAACCTGATAGAAGTCTACAAGATTATGAGAGGCATGGACAGAGCGGAGAGTCAGAAGCTTTTTCCCAGGGTGGAAGAGTCAATTATTAGGGGCATAGGTTTAAGGTGCAAGGGGCAAGGTTTAAAGGAGATGTACAAGGCAAGTTTTTTTTATGGAGGGTGGTGGGTGCCTGGAACTCGTTGCTGGTGGAGTAGTGGAAGCAGATATGATACTGAGTTCTAAAGGGTGTCTTGACAAATACATGAATAGAATGGGAATAGAGGGATATGGTGCCCAGAAGGGTTGGGGGCCATAGTTCAGTTGGGCAGCATGGTGCAGGCTTGGAAGGCCAAAGAGCCTGTTCCTGTGCTGTAATAGAGTAATCTCACTGACATATACAAAATCCTTACAGGCCATGACAAAGTAGATGCAGGAAAGATGTTTCACGTAGCTGGGGAGTCTAGAATCTGGGTACACAGACTCAGAATAAGGAGCAGGCCATTTAGGACTGAGATGAGGAATTTCTTTATACAGGTGATGAATTTTTGGAATTCTCTACCCCATAGGGTTCTGGAGGCTCAGTCATCAAGTATGTTCAAGGCAGAGATCAATAGATTACTAGATAGTAAAGGTATCAAGGATATAGGGATAGCATAGGAAGATGGCATTGAGGTAGAAGATGAGTTGTGATCTAATCGAATAGTGGAGCAGACTTGAGAGGCCGAATGGTGCACTCCTGTTCCTATTTCCTATGTTTCTAGAGACTTGGTAAGAATACTACAGCACACTCAGCTTATCAAGTTGATTCCTTAAACCGATGCGGTATCGATGATATAGGTCAATCACAATGAGCTTTGGTTATTACAATTTCAATCTAGTCTGGGAGGGTTAGCATAGTTTTGTAAAAGTGAAATCATGTTTGACCTAGTGAAAGGATGGTGATTCATTTCCAAGTCTGCATGGGGAATGGCTAGGAGGGGAACTTCCAGGTGGTGGAGTTCCCATGTGTCTGCTGTTCTTGTCCTTCTGGGTGGTAGAGGTTGTGGGCTTGGAAGAAGATCTTGCTGGGGTATAGTGGTAGCTGCAGTATCATTATAGACTGCAGCAACTATGTTTTGGTGTACTAGGAATTTGGGAGGTGGGATGGGGGATAAAGGTTCAAGGTAGTGCATATCACATCTCCATTGTGTTTAGCTTACATGTGTACAGAATATTCAGCTCCTGATCCTCTTACCTCTTTTTCTATCTCCAGGTGATCCAGGTCTGCCAGAGGTAGTATGGATGGTCTTCCGTGAGCACATTGAAATGGCAGGTCACAGCTAGCGAGTGATTCCATTAGGCTTCTACACTCTTCTACACTCAATCCATCACCAAATTTCACAGCGCCTGTCAATATCACACAGCAAACTATAGTCAGACATGACAGAGGGCCAACTCACTATATATGGGCAGCACAGATTATAGGATTAGAGATAAGAGAGGAATCAGGAGGGCAAAAAGGGGGCACAAGATTGTTTTGGCAGATAAGGCAAAGGAGAATCCAAACAGCTTCTACAAATACATAAAGGGCAAAAGAGTAACAAGGGAGAGAGTAGGGCCTCTTAAGGATCAACAAGGTCACCTATGTGTGGATCCACAAGAAATGGGTGAATATTTCTCATGTGTTTAGTGTTGAGAAAAATATGGATGTTAGGGAACTTTGGGAAATAAATAGTGATGTCTTGAGGAGTGTACATACTACAAAGGAGGAGGTGCTGGAAGTCTTAAAGCGCATCAAGGTAGATAAATCCCTGCGACCTGATGAAATATACCCCAGGACATTGTGGGAGGCTAGGGAGGAAATTGCGGGTCCCCGAGCCAAGATATTTGAATCATCGATAGTCATGGGTGAGGTGCCTGAAGACTGGAGAGTGGCAAATGTTTTGCCTTTGTTTAAAAAGGGCTGCAGCGAAAAGCTTGCGAAATACAGGCCAGTGAGCCTCACATCTGTGGTGGGTAAATTGTTGGAAGGTATTTTGAGAGACAGGATCTACAGGCATTTAGAGGTTCAAGGACTGATTAGGGATGGTCAGCATAGTTTTGTGAGTGGAAAATCATGTCTCACAAATTTAATTGAGTTTTTTGAAGTTGTAACCAAGAAGGTAGATGCGGGCACTGCAGTTGATGTTGTCTACATGGACTTTAGCAAGGCCTTTGACAAGGTACCGCATGGTAGGTTGTTGCTTAAAGTTAAATCTCATGGGATCCAGGGTGAGGTATCTAAATGGATACAAAATGGCTTCTAGTTGTAGAGAATTGTTTTTCAAACTGGAGGCCTGTGACCAGCGATGTGCCTCAGGGATCAGTGCTAGGCTCACTGTTATTTGTCATTTATAATAATGATTTAGGTGAGAATATAGGGGACAACGGGATCTTGATCATTTGGGCCAGTGGGCTGACGAATGACAGATGGAGTTTAATTTAGACAAATGTGAGGTGATGCATTTTGGTAAATTGAACCAGGGCAGGACTTACTCAGTTAATGGTAGGGCGTTGGGGAGAGTTACAGAACAAAGAGATCTAGGGGTACAGGTTCATAACTCCTTGAAAGTGGAGTCACAGGTGGACAGAGGGGTGAAGAAGGCATTCGGCATGCTTGGTTTCATTGGGCACAGCACTGAATGCAGGAGTTGGAATGTCTTGTTGAAGTTGTACAAGACATTGGTAAGGCCACACTTGGAATACTGTGTGCAATTCTGTTCACCCTATTATAGAAAGGATATTATTAAACTAGGAACAATGCAGGAAAGGTTTACTAGGATGCCACTGGGACTTGACGGATTTGAATTATAAGGAGAGGCTGGATGGATTGGGACATTTTTCTCTGGAGCATAGAAGGCTGAGGGGTGATCTTATAGCGGTCTATAAAATAATGAGGGGCACAGATCAGTCAGATAGTCAATATCTTTTCCCAAAAACAGCGAAGTCTAAAACTAGAGAACATAGGTTTAAGGTGAGCGGGGAGAGACACAAAAATGTCCAGAGGGGCAATTTCTTCACACAGAGCGTGGTGAATGTCTAGAACAAACTGCCAGAAGAATAGTAGAGGCGGGTACAATTTTGTCTTTTAAAACGCATTTAGAAAGTTACATGGGTACGCTAGGTATGAAGGGATATGGGCCAAATGTGAGCAATTGGGATTAGCTTAGGGATTTCAAAAAAAAAAGGGGGCGGCATGGACAAGTTGGGCCAAAGGCCCTGTTTCCATGCTGTAAACCTCTTTGACTCTATGATTCTATGACAGTGGCTAGCACTGCTGCCTCACAGTGCTAAGGACCCAGGTTCAATTCCAGCCTCGGGACACTGTTTGTGTGAAGTTTGCATAAGAACATAAGAAATAGCAGCAGGAGTAGGCCATCTAGCCCTTTGAGCCTGCCCCGCCATTCAATAAGATCATGGCTAATCTGACATGGCTCAGTTCCACTTTCCCACCTTCTCCCCATAACCCTTAATCCCCTTGCCTATCAAAAACCTATCTACCCGCGTCTTAAATATATTTAGCGAGGCAGCCTCCACCACTTCAACGGGCAGAGAATTCCAGAGATTCACCACCCTTTGAGTGAAGAAGTTCCTCCTCAACTCCGTTCTAAACTGCACCACCCCCCCCCCACCCCCGCATATCTTGAGGCTGTGCCCTCTAGTCCTACTGTCCTTTCTGAGCGGGAAGAGCCTCTCCACCTCTATCCTATCCATCCCATTCATCATCTTATATGTCTCAATGAGATCTCCCCTCATTCTTCAAAACTCTAACGAGTACAAGCCTAGTTTATTCAGCCTCTCCTCATAGTTCAACCCCCTCAACTCCGGTATCAGCCTAGTAAACCTCCTCTGCACTCCCTCCAAGGCCAATATATCCTTGCGTAAGTGCGGCGACCAAAACTGCACACAGTACTCCAGCTGCGGCCTCACCAGTGCCCTGTACAGTTGCATGTTCTCCCCATGTCTGCATGGTTTCCTCCAGGTGCTCTGGTTTTCTCCCACACTCTAAAGACGCGCAAGTTAGGTTGATTGGCCATTCTAAATTGCCCTTTAATGGCATGGGAACCAGAAGGGTAAATACATGGGGTTACACGGATAGGACCTGGATGGGATTGTTGCCGGTGCAGGCTCAGTGGACTGAATGGCCTCCTTCTGTGCTGTAGGGTTTCTATGATTCTATAGGTAGCATTTACAGTAACAGCTAAGGACATCCACATTACTGGGGCCACCTGGGCATTGTTGCAGTCTCTCCTGAGCACACTGCTGTCCTACTCATCAGCTCCATCACCAAGACCACCAACTTTCACCTTCTATCTTTGCTCCTGCCTCAACTTGTCTGCTGCTGAAACCCTCATTCAGGCTTTGCTGTCTCCTGACTAGACAATTGAAATACACTCCTGGACAGCATTCCACATTGCACCTGCCAGTGTAAAGGGCAGCATGGCACAATGAGTGGGAGAAACCATAACCACTGTTCTTTCATTGTCCCTGCATCAAAATATTGTAATTTCCTCCCTAACAGCACTATATTGTTATGAAGATGTATTTTATAAAATACATTCTTTATAATGTCATTGGCTGGACATAGGTATTGAAATGTTGAAAAGAACACTTCTCCTAAATGAAGGGCATTGGCCTGCAGCAGCTAAAGCATGCAGTTGCTTAATGAAAACACTGAGCTATATATAGTAAGAGAGTACTGAGTAAAATATGACTCTGAATTGGCAACAGCACTTCCCTTTGAAATTCAAATTCTGTTATAACCAACTCTGAAGAATCATGCTTAGAAACATAGAAACATAGAACAGTACAGGCCCTTCAGCCCTCAATGTAGTGCTGAGCAATGTCCAATCCCAAGGTCAAGCTATCCCACTCCCTATCATTCTGGAGTGCTCCATGTGCCCATCCAATAACCGCTTGAAAGTTCCTAAAGTGTCTGACTCCACTATCACAGCAGGCAGTGCATTCCACACCCCAACCACTCTCTGAGTGAAGAATCTACCTCGGACATCCCTCCTATATCTCCCACCATGAACCTTATAGTCATACCCCCTAGTAACAGCTACATCCACCCGAGGAAATAATCTCTGAACGTCCACTCTATCAATCCCTCTCATCATCTTATAAACCTCTATTAAGTTGCCTCTCATCCTCCTCCACTCCAAAGAGAAAAGCCCCAGCTCCCTCAATCTTTCCTCATAAGACCTACCCTCCAAACCAGGCAGCATCCTGGTAAATCTCCTCTGCACTCTCTCCAATGCTTCCACATCCTTCTTATAGTGGGGTGACCAGAACTGAACACAATATTCCAAATGTGGTCTCACCAAAGTCCGGTATAGTTGCAGCATAACCCCACGGCTCTTAAACTCAAAGCCCCTGTTAATAAACGCTAACACACTATAAGCCTTCTTCACAGCTCTATCCACTTGAGCGGCAACCTTCAGAGATCTGTGGATATGAACCCCTAGATCTCCCTGTTCCTCCACATTCCTGCTGTTGACCCTGTAATCCGCATTCAAGTTTGTCCTACCAAAATGAATCACCTCACACTTATCAGGGTTAAACTCCATCTGCCACATTTTGGCCCAGCTCTGCATCCTATCAATGTCTCTTTGCAACCTACAAGAGCCCTCCATCTCATCCACTACTCCACCAATCTTGGTGTCATCAGCAAATTTACGAACCCACCCTTCAGCCCCCTCTTCCAAATCATTGATAAAAATCACAAATAGCAGAGAACCCAGCACTGATCCCTGTGGTGCACCGCTGGTAACTGGCCTCCAGTCTGAAAATTTTCCCTCCACCACCACCCTCTGTCTTCTATGATACAGCCAGTTACGTATCCAATTGACCAAATTTCCTTCTATCCCACACCTCCTTACCTTCTTCATGAGCCTACCATAGGGAACCTTATCAAACACCTTACTAAAATCCATGTATACGACATCAACTGCTCTACCTTCGTCCACACACTTAGTTACCTCCTTAAAGAATTAATCAAATTTGTGACGCAGGACTTACCCCTCACGAATCTGTGCTGACTATCCCGGATTAAACTGAATCTTTCCAAATGGTCATAAATCCTATCTCTCAGGACCCTTTCCATTAATTTACCGACCACCAAAATAAGGCCAACTGGCCTATAATTACCAGGGACATTCCTATTTCCTTTCTTGAAAAGAGGAACATTTGGCACTATCCCTGTGGACAATGAGGACCCAAAGATCAAAGCTAAAGGCTCTGCAATCTCATCCCTTGCCTCCCAAAGTATCCTCGGACGTATCCCATCTGGCCCAGGGGACTTATCCACCCTCAGGTTTTCCAAAATTGCTAATACATCTGCCCTCAGAACATCTACCTCCTCCATCCTATCAGCCTGTATCACGCACTCCTCCTCAAAAACATGGCCCCTCTCCTTAGTGAACACTGAAGGAAAGTATTCATTCAACACCTCACCTATCTCTTCTGACTCCATGCACAAGTTCCCGCTACTGTCCTTGACTGGCCCTAACCTCACTTTGATCATTCTTCTATTTCTCACATAAGAGTAAAAAGCCTTGGGGTTTTCTTTTATCCGGCCCTCCAAGGACTTTTCATGCCCCCTCCTAGCTCTCCTAAGCCCTTTAACTCATTCCTAGCTACCTTGTAACGTTCAAGCGACCCTACTGAATCTTGTTTTTCCACCCTTACATATGCTTCCTTTTTCCTCTTGACAAGACATTGAGCCTCCTTTGTGAACCATGGTTCCCTCACTCAGTCATTTCCTCACTGCCTGCCAGGGACATACCTATCAAGGACATGCAGTATTTGTTCCTTGAAAAAGCTCCACTTTTCATTTGTGTCCATACCTGACAGTTTCAGTTTCCACCCTATGCTCCCTAATTCTTGTCTAATCGCATCATAATTACCCCTGCCCCAATTATAAACCTTGCCCTGCCATGTGACCCTATCCCTCTCCACTGCAATAATGAAGGACACCGAATTGTGGTCACTGTCTCCAAGAGGGCCAAAGTGCGACAGGTGTCAGTTCATTCCTACTAACCTGTTGTCATAACATCATTTACAGAATGAAGTAGCCTCCATTTTTAATGTCTTTTATTTTGCAATTATTCCATCGCTTAAAAAAAACTCCCTGAACTCTAATGCAGAGTTCTGAGCCCCAATTTCTCCATCTATCCAACCTCAACAGCTCATCCCTGGAATTTTACACTTTGCAGAACTTGTTTTTTATGAGTCATTCATTCCTCTTCGACTTGGAGCTGAAATTGATTATACGATGGTCACTAACTCACATTTAAACCATCAATGTGATCTACTTTATTATTCCTAGCTTCACCCAGCAATACCTCTCCTCTTAGAGATCAGGCTGACCACATTGCCACAGCTATAAGCAACTTGCTTCCAATCCTGAGTGGAATCAGTAAAATCTCAGGCAAAAAATATTTATTAGTCCTACTCTGGTCAGTCTACAAATTCCCCTCCACAATTAGCAAGTCTGCAATACATCTCCACTAACTGAATAATCCTTTATCATGTTTGATCTCTAACTATGTTGACTCTGCCCGAATCAGTTTGTTGGGTACACCAGTATTTTCCTGAGCAGCTTTTCTCATTTCACCACTGCTCCTCCGCTTTTGCGCATCCTGCTGAACCAATATGTGTATCCCCCTCCAAGCCAGTTTACTGCCAAAAGTTAATTTATTAGTCACAAGTAGACTTACACTGTAATGAACTTACTGTGAAAATCACCTAGTCAGCACCTGTTCGGGTGCTTTGGACTGTGGGAAGAAACCGGAGCACTTGTAGGAAACCCACGCAGATATGGGCAGAAAGTGCAAACTCCACACAGAAGTGACCCAAAGCCGGAATCGAACCTGGGTCCCCGGTGCTGCGAGGCAGCAGTGCTAACCACTGTGCTTGCTGTTAGCAAGCTTATGTTACTCTTATAAAAAGGGTGTAGAAGAAATTAGATTCATATAAGCAATTAGGTTGCATAGAAAAGTAAGTCTGTTTTAAACGGACCTACTATAGTAGGGGCCAAAGCTGCAGCAGTAGCTAAAGGGTTAATGATTCACTGTATACTTACCATTATACCGAAAATCAAGAAACTAGCTGAAGCAGGCAGGGTTAGAAAAACAGGGGCCTAGCAGACACTCAAGGTCTAAAGGCCAGATAACGGGCCATCTGACTCTAAGGAGGATAGAAAAATAAACCACCATTCTTCTTCCCTATCTAGTTACGGTAAATCACAAGGGACAGGGACTGTAGGATGATTTAGACCAAGGACACTATAGATAAGTCCTAGGACCATAGATTTAATTAATGGGACAATGATTAAAGGGGTAGTAGAGATAGTAAGGATAATAGGGAGTATTGTAACCTGCTTGCAGAGTTGTTTGTTTCACTGTATAAAAATAGCGCGGGTTTGTTCAAAAAATCAGAGTTCTCTCGGTGTTGACTGAGGTGGACTCTCCGTGGTATCACGACAATAAACTCTCCTGACGCCTGACTCTGAACGTCTCTGCCTGAGTTATTCTGAGCTAGGAATTTCCTCGACAAAGGGACTCAGTGTAGTATGAACACTTCTGGTCTCCATATTGTAAAAAGGATATAGAAATATTGGGCAAATACAAAAAAGATTCACTAGAGTACTCCTAGAACTGGGAGGTGAGCTGACATTATGAAAAGGTTGATAGAGTTAAAAGATAAAATCATTCCACCTGGGGAATACAAAATGAAGGACCATAAAAATAGTCACTAATAAATCCTTAGGAAATTCAGCAGGAACTTCTTTACACTGGTAGTGATGAGAATGTGAAACTCTTTATCACCAGAAGTGGTTGAGATGATTAATATATCAGTAGTCAAGGAGACAATGGATAAAACATAAAAGAAATAAAAATAACTTGCATTTATATGGCAACCACAATGTCTCAAGGCACTTTACAACCATTGACATACTTTTCTGAAACATAGTTACTGCTACAATGTAGGAACAGAGGCTGTGTTGATGAGGTTAGGTGGTGGAGGGTGGGAGGAGGCTCATGTGGAGCAGGAACACTACAATGGACCACTTACGCTACAGAGGCAGTTTCAGTACTGTAGTCTCAATGCAGGTTTCTACTGGGCCATTTCCCAGAGCAGGGGGTTTCATAATCATTTAAACTCACCATGACAGGCCTGTGAGGACAGTACCTTCAGCACTGTACGTGACAACATGCCTTGGAATCCTCCTGTTGACTGAAGCACCTGGAGAAGTCAAAGAGTTAGATGAGACACAGCTGGTTTAAGATTAGGATAAATAGAGGGATGCCAATAAACACAAACCCAACCTCCATCACCCACCCTTCAACTAGGAGAGGCAGTGGTGTAATGGCATTGTCACTGGGCTAGTAATCCAGAGACCCAGGGCAATGCTCTGGGGACCCAGGTTCTCATCCCACCACGGTAGATGGTGAAATATGAACTCATTAAAAATGTAATGATGACCATGAAATCATCATCAATTATAAAAACCCATCTAGTTCACTAATGCCCTTTTGGAAAGGAAATCTGCCATCCTGGACTGGTCTATATGTGACTCCAGATCCACAGCAATGTTGTTGACTCTTAACTGCCATCAGGAATAAGCAATAAATGCTGGCTCAGCCAGTAATGCCCACATGAACAATAAAAGAAAATATATACTCCCTTTGCCCTGGGTGACCTCAGATTTTAAGCACTCACCTCTATCTGTTCTTGAAGAAATTCCTGCAAAAGTGAAAACCTGAATTAAAGAGGAACTGTCATTCAGAAAGAAGATATTTCATACAGCAAACAAAGGACATTGATAGAGAGCCAAAAGTAACCCCACCCCATGTACAGTTAAAGTTTATTTATTTGTGTTACAAGCAGGCTTTCATTAACAATGCAATGAGGTTACTGTGAAAATCCCCTAGTCACCAGCACCTGTTTGGATATACTGAGGGAGAATTTAGCATGGCCAATGCACCTAACCAGCAAGTCTTTCAGACTGTCATTCGTTCAATATCTCCCGAATCCCCATAATGAATAATACATCCCAAAAGTTCACAATGATCAATAAACCTCAGACCCTGACAGTGATCGATTCATTCTGAAGCCCTCAGTGATCAATTCACCCCAAACTCCCACAGTGATTGATACTTTCCAAATCCTGACCTTTGGAGTTAGTTGAGAAATGTAATCTTATTTGAAATACAAACCAGGTCGAAACATAAATTGGGGGCTGGTCCAGGATGTCAAATCCTGACAATAATAGTGCTGGGGCTTGCTGGGGTTAAGGCTGCTAAGATTTCCATAGTGAATTTTACCATGCTTATTGAAAAGCAGGATGACTTTGTCAGTTGCTACAACTTTTCTGGTGGGAAGTATTTATTCCGGAGTGATTTGTGACACTTAACCAAGATTAGGTTAATCCCATTACCAGAACACATGAAGTTAGAGTTAAAAACAGGTGCTAAGAAAGCAGACATAGTTAAGTAATAGCATGACATTTGGAATCAGAAGGAAAAGTTAATCCAGATAGCAATTCTGTTGAGTCATAGAGCAATACAGCACGGAAATAGGCCCTTTGGCTTGCATTCCAGCTACCTGCTGAACACCAAGATCTCTGGGGTGGAGGAAGCTGACCTCCTGCTGCTGGTCGGCACCAGCCCGCGCTATGAAGCCCCACTTTTCAATGTTCGAATTCAGAAGAGGTGGGTATGATCACTATGTTGCAAAAGGAAGCTTGAATAATCTGGGTGCAAATGGCTTCTGTTTTTAGCTTGTTAATCTGTTTACCCATTGGCATTGGCTGACATAGAATGAGCTCGGTGGGAGGTCTCACGGCACCAGGTTGGGGTCCAGCCAGTTTGTTTGATGGTGGTCCCATGGGCTTTCGGAAACGGTGTTCCTTCGTCAGGTGTATGGAAGGTTCCATACCTTCGGGGCCTTCCGCACACCTGACGGGGGAGCGCCTTTCCGGGGGCTTGTGGGATTGCTGTCGGGTGAACTGGTTGGACTTTGGCCTGGTGTTGTAAGACTTCTTACTGTGTTTACCCCAGATTATTAGAATTCAGTTGCAGATGAAGCAGCTTTAGAGAGAGAAAAGCAAAAACCTGAATTTGAAAAGAAAGAACTACGAAAGCTTGAACATGAACTCCAGGGAGAGAAGTTAGCAAGGGAAGAAAGAGAAGAGGACAGAGATAGGGAGTTTCAAACATAAAGGCAGACAGCAATACAGTATAGACTGGCTAAAGGTAGGCTTCAATAATGGGGCGAAAGGTGAGAGAGTATAGTTTGGATAATGACTTGAATCCTATTCCGAGCTTTGACATAACAAAGGATCTTCACTAAATCAACATCTGGCATGTGGGAGGCTTTCAAGTGTAAGTTGATAGAGATTCAGGACCAGCACATTCCTGTAAGGATGAAGGATAAGTATGGCAAGTTTTGGGAACCTTGGATAACGAGAGATATTGTGAGCCTAGTCAAAGAGAAAAAGGGAGCATTTGTCAAGGCGAGGAGGCTGGGAACACATGAAGCAAGTGTGAAATACAAGGAAAGTAGAAAGAAACTTAAGTAAGGAGTAAGAAGAGCTAAAATAGGTCATGAAAAAGCATTGGCCAGCAGGATAAAGGTAAATCCCAAGGCTTTTTATACATATATAAAGAGCATGAGAGTAGCCAGGGAGAGGGTTGACCCACTCAAGGACAAGGGAGGGAATCTATGCATGAAACCAGAGGAAATGGACATGGTATTAAATGAGTACTTTGCATCAGTATTCACCAAAGAGAAGGACTTGGTGGATGAGGAGGTCTGGGAAAGGGTGTATAGATAGTTTGAGTCATGTTGAGATCAAAAAGGAGGAAATATTGGGGTTCTTGAGAAACATTAAGGTAGACAAGTCCCCAGAGCCTGATGGGATATACCCCAGAATACTGAGAGAGGGAAGGGAGGAAATTGCTGGAGCGTTGAGAGAAATCTTTGCATCCTCACTGCCTACAGGGGAGGTCCCAGAGGATTGGAGAATAGCCAATGTTGTTCCTTTGTTAAAGAAGGGTAGCAAGACTAATCCAGGTAATTACAGGCCAATGAGCCTTACATCAATGGTAGGGAAATTATTAGAGAGGATCCTTCAAGACAGGATTTATTCCCACTTGGAAATAAGTGGATGTATTAGTGAGAAGCAACATGGTTTTGTGAAGGGGAGATCATGTCTCACTAACTTGATCGAGAAAGTGACAAAGCTGATTAATGAGGGTAGGGCAGTGGATGTTGTCTACATGGACTTCAGTAAGGTCTTTGACAAGATCCCTCACGGCAGACTGTTGCAGAAGGTGAAGGCGCATGGGATCAGAGGTGCGTAGGCAAGGTGGATACAAAACTGGCTCGGTCAGAGAAGACAGAAAGTAGCAATGGAAGGGCGTGTGACAAGTGATGTTCCTCAGAGATCAGTGCTGGGACCTTTGCTGTTTGTAATATATGTAAATGATTTGGAGAAAAACGTAACTGGTTTGATTAATAAGTTTGCGGATGACACAACAGTTGGTGGATTTGTGGATAGTGATGAGGGGCGTCAGAGAGTACAGCAGGGTATAGGTCAGTTACACACTTGGGTAGAGAGATGGTAGATGGAATTTAATCCAGACAAATGTGAGGTAATGCATTTTGGAAGGTCTAATACAGATAGGAAATATATAGTAAATGACAAAACTCTTAAGAGTATTGATAAGCAAAAGGATCTGGGTGTACAGGTACACAGGTCACTGAAAGTGGCAATGTAGGTGGAGAAGGTAGTTAAGAAGGCATACGGCATGCTTGCCTTCATCGGCCGGGGTACTGAATTTAAAAATTGGCAAGTCATGTTGCAGCTTTATAGAACCTTAGTTAGGCCACTCTTGGAATATAGCGTTCAATTCTGGTCGCCACACTACCAGAAGGATGTGAAGGCTTTAGAGAGGGTAGAGAAAAGATTTCCCAGAATGTTACCTGCTATGGAGGGCATTAGCTATGAGGAGAGATTGGAGAAACTTAGAACATAGAATATTACTGCACAGTACAGGTCCTTCGGCCTTTGATGTTGGGTCAACCTGTGAAACCAATCTTAAGCCCATCTAACCTACACTATTCCAATATCATTCACATGTTTATCCAATGACCATTTAAATGTTGGCGAATCCACTACTGTTGCAGGCAGGGCATTCCACGCTCTTACTACTCTCTGAGTAAAGAACCCACCTCTGACATCTGTCCTATATCTATCACAAACTTGGTTTGTTCTCACAGGAACGATGGAGGTTGAGGAGCGACTGATAGAAGACTACAAGATTATGAGAGGCATGGACAGAGTGGATAGTCAAGAAGCTTTTTCCCGGGGTGGAAGAATCAATTACTAGGGGGCACAGGTTTAAGGTGCGAGGAGCAAGGTTTAAAGGAGATGTATGAGGCAGATTTTTTACACAGAGGGTGATGGATGCCTGGAACTTGTTGCTGGGAGAGGTAGTGGAAGCGGATACAATAGTGACTCTTAAGGGGCATCTTGACAAACACATGGGAATAGAGGGATATGGTCCCCAGAAGAGTAGGGAGTTTTAGTTAAATCCGGCATCATGGTTGGTGCAGGCTTGGAGGGCCAAAGAGCCTGTGGCTGTGCTGTAATTTTCTCTGTTCTTTGTAAATGCCAAATTCACTGAAGACGGAGTTAAGAAACATAGAAATTGGAAGTAGGAATAGACCATTTGGCCCTTCAAGCCTGCCCTGCCATTCATTTTGATCATGGCTGATCATCAAATTCAATATTCTGATTCTCTCCTTCCTCCCATATCCTGTGATCCCTTTAGCCTCAAGAGCTATATCTAATTTCTTCTTGAAATCATGCAATGTTTTGGCCTTAACTACTTTCTGTGGGAGTGAATTCCACACATTCATCACCCTCTGGGTGAAGAAATTTCTCCTCACCTCAGTTCTATAAGGTTTACCCCTTATCCTCAAACTATGATCCCTGGTTCTGGACTCCCCTACCATTGGGAACATTCTTTCTGAATCTACCCTGTCTAACACTGTTAGAATTTTATAAATTTCTATGGGATTCCCTTCTCACTCTTCTAAACTCCAGTAAATATAACCCTAACTGACTTAGTCTCTCCTAATATGACAGACCTGCCATCCCAGGAATCAGCCTGGTAAACCTTCACTGTACTCCCTCTATAGCAAGGACACTTCCCCAGATAAGGACACCAAAACTGCACACAAAAATCCAGATGTGGCCTCATTAATGCCCTCTACAACTGCAGCAAAACATTCCTATCTCTATATTCAAATCCTTTCGCTATGAAGGCCAACATTACATTTGCCTTCTTTACTGCCTGCTGTACCTGCGCGGTTACTTTCAGCAACTGATGGCGAGGACTGCAACTTGTAACTAATGGTGTTCTGCAGGGATCAGTGCTGGACTTCTGCTGTTTGTAATATACATAAATGAGTTGGAAGAAAACATAGCTGGCCTGATTAGCAAGTTTGTGGATGATACTAAGATTGGAGGAGTTGCAGACAGTGATGAAGATTGTCAGAGAATACGACAGGATATGGATAGATTGGGAAATTGGGCGGAGAAATAGCAGATGGAATTTAATCCGGACAAATGTGAGGTGATGCATTTTGGTAAATCCAATACAGATGGAAGCTGTAAAATAAAAGACAGAACCAGCTGGAGCATAGACACACAGAGAGATCTGGGGGTACAGGTCCACAGATCCTTAAAAGTGGTAGCATAGGTGGCAGAGTGGTGAAGAAAGCATATGGCGTGCTTGCCTTCATTAGATGGGGCATCAAGTGTAAAAGGCAGCAAATTATATTACAGTTATATAAAACATTGGTTAGGCCACATTTGGAATACTGCATCCAATTCTGGCTAACACACTACCAGAAGGACGTGGTGGCTTTGGAGGGAGTACAGAAAAGGTTTATCAGGATGTTGCCTGGTACGGAGGATATTAGCTACGAGCAGAGATTGAATAAACTGGGATTGTTCTCCCTGGAAAGACAGAGCCTGAGGGGCAACCTGACAGAAGTTTATAAAATTATGAGGGGCATAGATACGATGAACAGTTGGAAGCTTTTTCCCAGGGCAGAAATGACAATTATAAGAGGTCACAAGTTCAAGGTGAGGGGGGGAAGACTCAGTAGAGATGTGCAGGGGAAGTTTTTTACACAGAGGGTGGTGGGGGCCTGGCATGCACTGCCAAGTGAGGTGGTTGAGGCAGTTACGTTAGTGACATTTAAGACTTATCTGGATAGGCACATGAACAGATGGGGAATAGAAGAATACAAGTTGTTGGTCTAGATAGACAACGTGATCAGTGCAGATTTGGTGGGTTGAAGAGCCTGTTCCTATGCTGTACGGTTCTTCGTTCTTAAACTCCAAGGTGTCGTTAAGTATCCACTTCTCTCAATTTACACCCATTCAAGGAATAATCTGTGTTCCTACTATTGCTACCAAAGTGGATAACCTCACATTTATCCACATTATACTGCATTGGCATGCACATGCCGACACACTCAGCCTGTCCAAATCATGTTGAGGATCACTTCATCTTCCTCACAGCTCACCCTCCCACCCAACTTCATTTCATCTGCAAATTTGGAGATAATACATTCAATTCCCATTCCAAATCATTAATACATAATGTGAGATGCCGCTTTTAAAAATTACTTCTAATGAAGCTGAAATGTAACCTAATGACTTCAACCAAGCACAGCATGTCGATACCACACTTGATCTTAGCCAAAAAGCTGAGAAGCGATTCGAACAAGATAAAATATCTCTTGGGTTACAAGGGAAATTAGAGAGAGTATCAGATTCAAGGAAGAACCATACAAAACAGTTAGGGTCCCAGCACAGATCTCTGTGGAACCCGATGAGTCACTGACTGCCAATCAGAAAAACACTCATTTATGCCAACTCTTTGCTTCTGATCTGCTAACCAGCTTTCTATCCAGCTCAAGGCATTACCTGCAATGCCATGTGCTTTAACTTTACATAGTCTGTATGACAGACCTCGTTGAAAGCCTTCTGAAAGTCCAAACAAGCCAGATCCACTGGTTCTCCTTGGTCAAGTCTACTAATTACATCCTCAAAGAATTTCAATACATTTGCCAAGCATGATTTCCCTTTTGTAAATCCATGCTGACTTTGTCTGATTATACCATTGCCTTCCAAATGCCAAGTTATGAAATCCTTGACAATAGATGTAGCTACTTCCCAGTATTGATGTTAGGCTCACTGGTCTATAGTTTCCTGTTTTCTCTCTACCTCCCTTTTTGAATAGCGGGCTTACATTAGCTACCCTCCAATTTGTAGCAACTATTCCAGAGTCCAAAGAATTTGGGAAAATAACCATCAACAGATCAACTATTTCCAAGGTCACTTCCTTAAGTACTCTGGATTATTAGGAGCTGGAGATTTATCCATCTTCAATCCATCAATTTCACCAAAATCATTTCTCTGCTAACGCTGATTTCCTTCAGCTCCTCACTAAAACATGTTTCTCTCAGCATTCTGGTACATCAAGCATGTCTACCATTGTGAAGATTGAAGCAAAGTACAAATTTAATTCCTCGGCCATTTTTTTATTCCCCATTATGAATTTTCTGATTTCTGTAAATGGCCTACATTTGTTTCTGTCAATCTTTTTCTCTTTACGTATCTCTAAAAACTTTCAGTCAGTTTTTATGTTCCCAGCTCACTTACTTTCATACTCTATTTTTCCCTTCTTAAATCAATTTTTTGGTCCTCCTTTGCTGAATTTTAAACTGCTCCCAATCCTCAAGTCTACTGCTTTTTCTTACCAGTTTTGTATGGTTCTTCCTTGAATCTGATACTCTCTCTAATTTCCCTTGTAACCCAAGAGATATTTTATCTTGTTCGAATCGCTTCTCGGCTTTTTGGCTAAGATCAAGTGTGGTATCGACATGCTGTGCTTGGTTGAAGTCATTAGGTTACATGTTAGCTTCATTTGAAGTAATTTTTAAAAGCAGCATCTCGGCCTTTTGGCTAAGATGCAAATGAGATCAAGCCTTGGAGGAGGAGCTATACCGACTCCAATCAGCTTGGATCATGTAGATCAAGCCCAAGACAGGAGGTGAGAGCCCTGTCTTGTCAGCTTGGATCAAGAATGTCTCAACTTGTTGAGACTCTGAATTGGACTTGATTTGATTGAATTGGAATAAAAACCAAAACAAAAAGACAGCCACAAAGCTAAAGTGGCCAAAGAACACACGGACTCTCACAAGTGTTTTCATCAGGGAAGCTTTTGCATGTTGTTTGGCAGAACAATTCCAGATTATCAGACCACTAAATCTGAGTACTTAATGCTTATGAGTTTGTCACCAAAGTACATCCATTGAATTTTTAGACTTTATAGAAAAGCCCAAATGAAGTGCTCATAGAATTTGCTCGGAGAGAGAAATGCTGTGGGACCAGTGATTTCACACACAGAAACTTGAACAGGATCAGAGAATGTGAAAGAGCTAATAATAATTGAAGAATTTCAAAACAGCATCCAATAGCTATCAGGTGACACCTGGAAGATCAGAAGGTTTCTAATGGAAGAGAAGTGGCACTTCTGGCAGATAGGTATATCACATAGGCACTAGGGGGCAGTAGGTCTCCATTTGTGACTCACAGGGAATCAGAAGAAATCACTGTGGGGAGAAGGCAGATGCTGTTCCAGTCAATAAAAATGATAATATAGCAAATGAAGAGAGAAACATGAAATGGACTGGTATGCCTTTATTGCCAAAAGACAGGACATAGAAAGGCAATGGAATTGCAACGGTAAACCGGTGACAGTCATCAGAAACAGTTGCACCAGTAAAGGAAATAGGGTGTTAAATGAGTGGCATAAATTGAAACGACAGGAATTTCCACAGCGAAAGCAGCACCAGAAAGTAAAGATTGTGAGAAACCCACTGCATCTAATAGGAATAGATTAGGAGGTAAGGAGAGGCAGTGTTATAGCAGTATTGTCATTTGGACCTGTAATCCAAAGACTGAGGACAACTTCCAGTGACCCAGGTTCAAATCCTGTCATGGCAATGGTGAAATTTGAGCTCTATAAAAATCTGGAATTAAAAGTCTACTGATGACCATGAAACCATTGTCAATTGTTGTAAAACCCATTAGGTTCACTGATGTTCTTCAGGGAAGGAAATCTGCTGTCCTTACCTGGTCTGGACCACATGTGACTCCAGACCCACAGCAATGTGGTTAATCCTGGAATGCAGGGCTATTCAGGGTGAGCAATAAATGCTGGTCAGCGATGCTCATGTCCCATCAAATGAATAAATAAAAGGATGCAAAGGATTTACATTTGAAGAGGAAATCACTTCATTTTTGTCAAAGAGAGAGCCTAGAAAGACTGTTATCCTGAGAGACACTGGTTTAGCTCAGAGCAAATTGTTAATATTTAGATCTTTCTTTAGAAAGGTTGCTGAATTGGAGTGAATTTAGAGTCTTGATGGGAAGTATGTGCTTTCTTATTGCAAAAAGTAACATGATGTTCTGATTATGTTAAATGATGTTCTGATGAAGGGCCTTGTGTGGTTGGAATTTTCTGAAATTATCTATTAAAAATACAGGTTTTATATTTGAGGAATTATAAAACGGGCAATGTTGTTTTTCCACAATTCAGCAATGATTATCTGTGTTCCATTTAAGAAACAAACTGAAGCAAGGACAGATACCGATGAAATAATTGCAGAAACGGCCAGCACACTACAGAGACAGCAAAAGTGTCTATAGAACCTTCAAACCAAAGTTTGTCACAGAAAGGACCAACACCTCAGATTGACTCTAAAGGGTTAATGACAGATAACACCAAATTAAATGGTCTTGTCAGTTCTGAGATTGTACAATTATTCATCTGGATACACGATCCAGATGAAAAAAATCCACCTATGTTTAAAGAAACAATAACAATCTCATAATGATTGGAATAAAGTAATCTGTGAATTGTGCTGAAGACTTAAAGTCTTAGAAAGAACATTCAAGATCCAAAACCAAGAGGCTGATGATATAGCTTGGAAAGAATTGAACTCAATGGAAAGATTACAGATTGTGTAAAGTGCAGACCAAGCAAGAATATCAAATCTATCTACTGGAGCACAGTAAATGATATTCTTAAAGAGACAAATGAAGATTCTGTTTAAGGAAGGAATTAATTGTTAGTACAAAAAGAAACTATTTTTGAACTTATCTAAAAAAGAGATCTTAACATATTTAAGTCCGAAAACTGACTCTAACAGAATTACAACCAGAGGTATTAAAGAGCTCAGTGCTTTAACTGTTGACTAAGTTCATTCTTTGCAGCATTAAAGAATGGGTATTGGAAACGTAGGGGGCGATTCTCCCATTGTGATCTGCCAGCAACTTCTCTGGCGGGTTGGGCCAGGAGATGCGCATTGCCGGCCTTTTTCTGGGATGTGCGCATGCACCGGGAATGCGCATCTCCCAAAGCCAGAGAATAGTCGCCGGTCAGGCCTGCTGGGAATGGCGGGAAGACAGGTAAGTCATTTGAATCTTTTTTTAATGTAGTTTAAATATGTTTAGCGTGCAATTATTAGAATTTGCCAGTCCTGATTGAATCTCCCACCCCGCTAGGAGTACGTCATTTCGGCAGGGTTTAGAGTCGTTCCCCACGTTTGGGGAACTGGAGACTCCGCCAGAATGAAAGTGGGGTGGGAGACATGACTGGGACTGCCTATGGGGTAGGGTTGGGCAGCGGGGGTGGGGTTGGGCAGTGGGGTGGAGGGGTCCCCTGGCCATGGGCACGCTGGCTGTGCCAGCCTGTGCCCCCAGCACTATCCGAGGGGTGGGGCCCATTGTGGGCAGGGCCTGGGGCAATCACTGGGGGTGGGGTCCCGCTGCCACTCTGCATAGGCTGAGCTGGAGCAAGGCCAGCAATCGGGGAGGATTGGGAGGGGGGAAAATCGCGACTGCTGTGTGTGGGGGGCTGGACCCGGGGCATGGTCAGGGCTGGCCCGGGAATTGTTGTGGGGGGGGGGGGGGGGGGGGGGGGGGCGGCGGCTAGAGGGGCAGCACTACAGGGGGTCCTGAGCTGGCCAGCAAATGGGGAGTCTGACAGATTAGGGCCACTGCGCACGCACAGAGTTCCGAACCTTCAGACTCCAGTGCGAATAGATCCTGCCCCCCCCACCCCGAGGGTTTTTAATGAGATTCATGATTGGACTTCTGCAATGCGCAGAGTGTGAGAGATTCAAGTGTGAAATTGAACTGAGAAAACAGTCGTGATCTAGACCAGTTTTCCCACCAATTCAGCACTTCTGGGAGAATCGCCCCTGTAGTTTCTACCATTCTATGATATTTAACTCCTGCTAATCCTTCTTTCACATGTACTTGCTTTTGTTTGGGTTAAATCTTTATAACTTTGCAAATACAATATATGTAATTGTGGTAAAAATTAAAAGTTTTCTGTATAGCATGCAGTAAGCTGTTGGGAGAATCATGAGGATAAGAACCTTTCAAATTTTCAAAGCCATTATAGAGAACTTTATTATGGTGACATTTTCTTTTTCCCAAAGGGAGATGTTAATAAATGTAAATTTTCCTGTCTCTCTGGGCTTTCCAGGCAGACATTGAGGATTATGAGTCCTAAAATACCTTCAGAGCTTTGGCACATGTTTGGAGGAGAATAGGCCACGCATGTTAAACTCAGTGTTTTGGGTTCTTTAGCAGCTAAGATTACCAGGGTACCCAACTGGTTGTGGTGGCAATGAAATGGGCCCCATGGGACCAGGTAAAGTTGACTGGATGCGCTGAGAGGAGAGACTCCAAGCAGCAATGGTATTACTCTTAGCTGGTTGTGTATAGCTGGAACTCAGGAACTGTTTGATAGCTTTGTGCAGTTAGAGATCAGGACAAATGCCATGGAGCAATGCGCTGGAAGGCCCTAGGCTCCATGCTGCTAGGGGTCAGACGAAGCCCTGGGAGCCATTCATGTCTTGTTGGAGCTGGAGAGATTGGAGTTCAGCGAAAACAAATTTACTGGAGTTCTATGAGGATGTGTCTAGGGCGGTGGATAGAGGAGAGCCGGTGGATGTGGTCTTTCTGGATTTTCAGAAGGCGTTTGATAAGGTACCTCACAAGAGGTTACTGCAGAAGGTCAGAGGACATGGAGTTGGGGGTAGGGTGTTAGCGTGGATAGAGGATTGGTTGTCAAATAGGAGGCAGAGAGTGGGGGTCAATGGGTGCTATTCGGATTGGCGGTTGGTGACTAGTGGGGTGCCCCAGGGGTCGGTGCTGGGGCCTCAGCTATTTACCATTTATATAGATGATCTGGAGGAGGGAACCGAGTGTAGGGTGTCGAAATTTGCTGATGACACCAAGATTGGGGGAAAGGCAAATTGTGCGGAGGGTGTGGAGAGTCTGCAGAAGGATCTAGATAGGCTGGGCGAATGGGCCAGGAAATGGCAAATGGAATTTAATGTTGGCAAGTGTGAGGTGGTCCACTTTGGTAGGAAGAATGGTAGGAAGGACTATTACTTACGTGGCGAAAAACTGCAGCAGGCGACGGTGCAGAGGGACCTCGGGGTCCTTGTGCATGAGTCGCAAAAACCCAGCGTGCAGGTGCAGCAGGTGGTCAGGAAGGCGAATGGGATGCTGGCCTTCATAGCGAGGGGGATTGAATATAAAAGTAGGGAGGTCTTGCTGCAGCTGTATAGGGCATTGGTGAGGCCGCAGCTGGAGTACTGTGTGCAGTTTTGGGCGCCGCACCTGCGCAAGGATATTTTGGCCTTGGAGGGAGTGCAGAGGAGGTTTACTAGGCTGATACCGGAGTTGAGGGGGTTGAGCTATGAGGAGAGGCTGAATAAACTAGGCTTGTACTCGTTAGAGTTTAGAAGAATGAGGGGAGATCTCATTGAGACGTATAAGATGATGAATGGGATGGATAGGATAGAGGTGGAAAGACTCTTCCCGCTCAAAAAAGACAGTAGGACTAGGGGGCACAGCCTCAAGATAAAGGGGGGGCGGTTCAGAACGGAGTTGAGGAGGAACTTCTTCACTCAAAGGGTGGTGAATCTCTGGAATTCTCTGCCCGTTGAAGTGGTGGAGGCTGCCTCGCTAAATATTTTTAAGAAGCGGGTTGATGGGTTTTTGATAAGAGAAGGGATTAAGGGTTATGGGAGAGGGCGGGAAAGTGGAACTGAGCCACGACAGATCAGCCATGATCTTATTGAATGGCGGGGCAGGCTCGAAGGGCCAGATGGCCTACTTCTGCTCCTATTTCTTATGTTCTTATGTTCTTATGAAATCCAGAGGCAGCACCAGCAGTGAAGCAAGCAGTCTGCTAAAGAGCTGAAATAGTTCCTGGGGATCCTGTGGAACGCAATCTCAGAAGAAATTGAACGATCGGTAGGTTAGCAGTCATTCAGGCAATCCAATTCAGTGACTTTTGAAGGAATTCAAAGGCAAGAAATTTAAAAGTGAAGACTGAAACCTGGAGACAGAGTTTGAACAGGATTTTGTGACTCTCGGTGTCCCTGGCATTTGGGTGGGCTGCTGAGAAATCTATAGAATTTGTCTTGGTGCTTCTGCCATTTACTACGAAGTTTGATGTGTTCCATCAGAGTTTGTTAATTCATATTTACCTCATATTAATTCTGATTGTTAAAATATAAGACAGATATTGTAAATACTTACTTTTCTGAATTTGTATTGTAAAGTTTATTTTGTTTGTTTAAAACTGTGGAATCTTCTTAGTGAGTTATTCTTAATTACCTGCGATTTCAAACTTTGTTTCCTTTTAACAAAGTCACTGTTCCCAAATTAAATTGGAACAAGTTACTGAAGTGGAAGTTAAGATCAGTTTACTCAAACTTGTCAGCTGCTGAAACTACTCTGGCTATTTACTCTTTGACTGTTACTTTGGACAATTCCAACGCGTCTCAGCTGGTCTTCCATGTTCTGCCTTCCAGAAACTTGAGGTCATCCAAATTTCTGCTGCCTGTGTCTTACCTCACAGGAAGTCCCATTCACTCATCACACCTTTCCAGGTCCCAAGCTCTTAAATTTCCTCCCCAACACCTCTCTAAATACTATCCTCTTTTAAAGCACTCCTTGAAATCTCTGGTCATCTTCCCAAGTATTCTCCCATGGGGCTCAGTGTCAGAGTTTGGTTGATAATATTCCTGAATCACCTTGGGAATGCATAAGTGCAACTTGTTGCTATTATTCCTGTACCAAGTAATCTAAAACCTGAAGGTGCACGGGATCATACCTCAGGACGTGTCAGTACTATGTGTCTGTAGCTAGGACTCTGCATATTGAGGAGGACTGAACTTTTAAAATTGTATTGTGTCCCTCAAAATTCCGGCCTCTATTAAACTTCACTCACTGACACAGCACTGATTGGTAGTGGAACATGAGCTACATTGCAGCCATAATTTTCCTGTAATGAGCGGGGAGCAATTTCCATAAGTTGCGCAGGAGGGAAGAGTGAGAAAAGAGACAGTTCTTGCCTTCAGTATAGTTTGAGTAACCGGCTGCCGCCCTCTGCGAATCTCATTGGCTTCTTTTTCTATGAAACAGGCGGGCACCTTCTTGACCAGTATCCCAGCACTCTCAGCATCTCGGAATTCTACCTGCACCCCAGCAGCCTCCAGCTGCTTCCAGTACAAACTGTTGAGAATACACAGAAAATATTAATCAGAAATTTGTATGGGTGACCACAGCTAGTTCCTGTTTACTAATAGCATCACCCACACAGCAGCCCGATGCAAACTCAACATAGGGGAAGGGAGTGATGCTGCCTCTGCTCTGCTCCTAAGCAAACTGTTTCATATTGAGACTTTCATATTTCATCATTCTCTCACTTACCGTAAAAGCCTGGCTTCATCCTGCGTGCAATTGATCTCCATTGGTGGGCACACTGTAGAGGTACACAACTTCCTATCACCAGTGGCCTCTGGCACCAGCTCATAGCAATCTGCAGCCACAAATTAACAAAACAATGAGTGATCAAGCAGCTCACATAACAACAACAATAACTTATATTTATGTAGCACCTTTATTGGAATGAAACATCCCTAGGTGCTGCACTGGTTATAAAACCAAATCACATAGGGAGAAATTAGGTCAGGTGACCAAAAGCTTGGTCGCATAGGAAGGTTTTAATGAATGTCTTAAAGGGTGAAAGTGAAGAAGAGAAGCTCAGGGATGTGGAGGTTGGAAATTCCAGAATTTTGCAGCAGGCATGGAAATACACAAGAGACCAAAATTGGAAGAGTCAGTTAAGATGGAGAGCTGTGAGTATGGGAAGGTGACAGAGATACAGAAGGATATGAAAACAAGGACAAGAATTTTAAAATCAAGACACTGCTTGACCTGGAGCCTGTGAAGGCTAGTGAGCAGAGAAATGATAGGGGAATACAAGTTTCTACAAGTTAAAACACAGGTAGCAGAGTTTGATAACCTTAGGGTCACAGAGGATAGAATATAGGAGAGCAGTGTGATGTTAGTGTGCCTTTAAGACGTTTCTTTTGAAAAACATGCTCTCGGTAGCAAAGCCTTAGGCACTGTCATTGTGGGAGGAGAAACAAACTGTGCAGGTCAGGTGACAAGGGTTGTTTTTAGTTTCAGTTCTGGGAGGCAGTCTTAGAATAAAGCTGCAAAAGAAGCCTCTTTCTCTCTCTCTTTTGCTTTGAAAATGTTACCAATTAGCTGAAAGGAAGGCTTGTTGCCATGCTGCAATAATTAATCTGTGTTTTGGGGAGGTGATATGATTGTAGGCTGCTCTGAATCTTCAAGATCATTTAAAATCAGCATTCAACACAAGGAACTGGATTCCAGAATCATGTGAGCTTTAGCCTGTGCAGTGATAAATCTGTTTGAAGGATTTTGTTTACTGAATATTGGTTTTGATTGGAACATCATTAGATATATTCATTAAGGGTTATACATTAGTGTGGTTGTTTTGTTTGAAATTGATGAAAGTTCTTGCTGATTTTCTTTCTAGACATGTTAACTATATTTTTAAATAAACTTTGTTTGAATAAAGCTCCCTAGTGGGTCACTTGAATCACACCTGAAGTGAAACATCTTATGCTTATCCTAGCCAGCTTCAAAATGCAAAACTTATGATTCAGGCAGCCTTCATAAAACACTTTGGAGTTTCTAACCTGAACCGTAACAGCAGTCAAGATGCTTTGGAATAATCAAGTGTTAAGCAGTTCCTTCAGGAAAACACAAGAGATTATAATATTTTCCCCTTGGTAACATTCGGTCATATTTTTGAATGATTAGCATATGCCAAATGGTAATTCAAGCAAGGGACAAAATGACTGTGTGAATGCAAATTGTGAATGTGATATGTTAATAAACTTAACCACACTTCAAACAGATGTTTACCCAAGGTGGTTGTAGAATAGGAACAAATTTGAATGAGTGTTGTGATTCAAAGGACAAGATATGAGAAAGTGAGGGGTAAAAACATGAGAAAGTGAGAGGGCATGGGATCCAAGGGGACATTGCTTTGTGGATCCAGAACTGGCTTGCCCACAGAAGGCAAAGAGTGGTTGTAGATGGGTCTTTTTCTGCATGGAGGTCGGTCACCAGTGGAGTGCCCCAGGAATCTGTTCTGGGACCCTTGCTTTTTCTGATTTTTATAAATGACCTGGATGAGAAAGTAAAGGGATGGGTTAGTATGTTTGCCAACGACATAAAGGTCGGAGGTGTTGTGGATAGTGTGGAGGGATGTCAGAAGTTGCAGCGAGACGAAGATGAGTGGAAAAGTGAATTGTGCGGAGGGTGTGGAAAGTCTGCAGAGGGATCTAGATAGGCTGAGCGAGTGGGCGAGGACCTGGCAGATGGAGTACAATGTTAGCAAGTGTGAGGTTATCCACTTTGGCAGGAATAATAGTAGGAGGGATTACTATTTAAAGGGCAAAAAGCTGCAGCATGCTACGGCGCAGAGGGACCTGGGGGTCCTTGTGCATGAGTCACAAAAACCCAGTCTGCAGGTGCAGCAGGTGATCAAGAAGGCGAATGGGATGCTGGCCTTTATAGCGAGGGGGATAGAATATAAAAGCAGGGAGGTCTTGTTGCAACTGTACAAGGCACTGGTGAGGCCGCAGCTGGAGTACTGTGTGCAGTTTTGGTGGCCACACTTGCGCAAGAATATTTTGGCCTTGGAGGAGTGCAGAGGAGGTTCATTACGCTGATACCGGAGATGAGGGGGTTGGACTATGAAGAAAGGCTGAATAGACTGTGTCTGTACTCGTTGGAGTTTAGAAGGATGAGGGGGGATCTTATAGAGACGTATAAGATAATGAAGGGGATGGATAGGGTAGAGGTAGAGAGATTCTTCCCGCTCAGAAAGGACAGCAGGGCTAGAGGGCACAGCCTGAAGATAAGGGGGGTGCAGTTTAGAACGGAGTTGATGAGGAACTTCTTCACTCAAAGGGTGGTGAATCTCTGGAATTCCCTGCCTGTTGAAGTGGTGGAGGCTACCTCGCTAAATATATTTAAGACACGGGTAGATAGGTTTTTGGTAGACAAGGGAATTAAGGGTTATGGGGAGAAAGCGGGAAAGTAGAACTGATCCACTTCAGATCAGCCATGATCTTATTGAATGGCAGGGCAGGCTCGAGGGGCTAGATGGCCTACTCCTGCTCTTATTTCTTATGTTCTTATTGAGACATAGATAGGATGCAAGACTGGGTGGAGAAGTGGCTGGAGTACTGTGTGCAGTTTTGGGCGCCGCACCTGCGCAAGGATATTTTGGCCCTGGAGGGAGTGCAGAGGAGGTTTACTAGGCTGATACCGGAGTTGAGGGGATTGAGCTATGAGGAGAGGCTGAATAAACTAGGCTTGTACTCGTTAGAGTTTAGAAGAATGAGGGGAGATCTCATTGAGACGTATAAGATGATGAATGGGATGGATAGGATAGAGGTGGAGAGACTCTTCCCGCTCAAAAAAGACAGTAGGACTAGGGGGCACAGCCTCAAGATAAAGGGGGGTCGGTTTAGAACGGAGTTGAGGAGGAACTTCTTCACTCAAAGGGTGGTGAATCTCTGGAATTCTCTGCCCGTTGAAGTGGTGGAGGCTGCCTCGCTAAATATTTTTAAGAAGCGGGTTGATGGGTTCTTGATAAGAGAGGGGATTAAGGGTTATGGGGAGAGGGCGGGAAAGTGGAACTGAGCCACAACAGATCAGCCATGATCTTATTGAATGGCGGGGCAGGCTCGAAGGGCTAGATGGCCTACTCCTGCTCCTATTTCTTATGTTCTTATGTTCTTATTATGACTTCAACTGGATAAGTGTGTGACGGTTCATTTTGGCAGGTCAAATGGGATGAAGGAATATTAAGGGTAAGACTCTTATCAGTTTGGAAGATCAGAAGGATCTTGCGGTCCAGGTTCATAGGACTCTCAAATCGGCTTCGCAGGTAGAGGATATGGTTAAGTAGGCGTATAGTGTACTGGTCTTCATCAATAGAGGCAGTGAGTTTAGGAGTCGGGAGATAATGCTGCAACTTTATAAGACCCTAGTCAGAACCCACTTGGAGTACTGTGCTCAGTTCTGGTCACCTCATTACAGGAAGGATGTGGAAGCCATTGAAAGGGTGCAGAGGAGATTTACAAGGATGTTGCCTGGATTGGGTGGCATGCCTTATGAGGATAGGTTGAGAGAGCTCAGTCTTTTCTCCTTGGAGAGATGATGGATGAGGGGTGACCTGATAGAGGTGTATAAGATGTTGAGAGGTACTGATCGAGTGGATTCTCAGAGGCTTTTTCCCAGGGCTGAAATGGCTGCCACAAGAGGGCACAGGATTAAGGTGCTGAGGAATAGGTACAGAGGAGATGTCAGGGGTAAGTTTTTCACTCAGAGGGTGGTGGGTGCGTGGAATCGGCTGCCGGCAGTTGTGGTGGAGGCGGTTCTGATAGGGTCTTTTAAGAGACTTCTGGATGAGTACATGGGACTGGTAAGATTGAGGGTTATAGGTAAGCCTAGTAGGTAGAGATATGTTCGGCGCAACTTGTGGGCTGAAGGGCCTTTTTGTGCTGTAGTTTTTCTATGTTTCTACAATACGCAAGAGAGTGAAAGAAGGATGTCATTGGCAAAGTACGGATAAAGAAAGCTGACTTTCCTTTTAAATTCTGAAAGCTGAAGTAAAGAGATGAAGTCAGTCAATTTGGGGAGAGCGCAGTTGTAAGCTTGGTATAGAGGGAATTGGGCCAAACGCGGGCAATTGGGACTAGCTTAATGGTAAAAACTGGGCAGCGTGGACAAGTTGGGCTGAAGGGCCTGTTTCCATGCTGTAAACCTCTGGCTCTACGAAACTTAGAACATAGAACATAACAGCGCAGAACAGGCCCTTCGGCCCACGATGTTGCGCCGACCAGTTACAAAAACAATGACCCTCTAACCTAAACCAATCCCTTTTCGTCCATAAACCTATCCACGGATCTCTTAAACGCCCCCAAACTAGGCGCATTTACAACTGCAGCAGGCAGGGCATTCCAATCCCTCACCACCCTCTGGGTAAAGAACCTACCCCTGACATCCAAAGCCATGCCCCCTCGTGCTAGCTTTCTCCATCCGAGGAAAAAGGCTATCACTGTCCACCCTATCTAAACCTCTAATCATCTTATATGTTTCAATAAGATCCCCTCGTAGCCGCCTTCTTTCTAGCGAAAACAACCCCAAATCCCTCAGTCTCTCCTCATAGGACCTCCCCTCCATACCAGGCAACATCCTGGTAAACCTCCTCTGCACCCTCTCCAAAGCCTCCACATCCTTCCTATAATGTGGGGACCAGAACTGCACACAATACTCCAAGTGCGGCCGCACCAGAGTTGTGTACAGTTGCAACATGACACTGCGACTCCTAAATTCAATCCCCCTACCAATAAACGCCAAGACACCGTATGCCTTCTTAACAACCTTATCTACTTGATTCCCAACTTTCAGGGATCTATGTACACATACACCTAGATCCCTCTGTTCATCCACACTATTCAGAGTCCTCCCGTTAGCCCTATACTCTACACATCTGTTATTCCTATCAAAGTGAATTACCTCACACTTCTCCGCATTAAACTCCATCCGCCACCTCTCGGCCCAGCTCTGCAACCTGTCTAAGTCTCCCTGCAAACTATGACACCCTTCCTCACAATCTACCACACCTCCGACTTTGGTGTCATCAGCAAATTTACTAATCCACCCAACTATACCCTCATCCAGATCATTAATAAAAATTACAAACAGCAGTGGCCCCAAAACAGATCCCTGAGGCACACCACTCGTAACCGAACTCCATGATGAATATTTACCATCAACCACCACCCTCTGTCTCCTATCTGCTAGCCAATTCCTGATCCAATTTCCTAGATTACCCTCAATCCCATACATCTGCATTTTCTGCAGAAGCCTACCATGGTGAACCTTATCAAACGCCTTACTAAAATCCATATATACCACGTCAACTGCCTTACCCCCATCCACCTCTTTGGTCACTTTCTCAAAAAACTCAATAAGGTTAGTAAGGCACGACCTACCCGCTACAAAACCATGCTGACTATCTCTAATCAATTCATTACTCTCCAAATAACTATAAATCCTATCCCTAATAATTTTTTCTAAAACCTTGCCCACAACAGAAGTAAGACTCACTGGTCTATAATTCCCAGGGAAGTCTCTGTTCCCCTTCTTAAACAATGGGACAACATTCGCTATCCTCCAATCTTCTGGTACTATACCTGAGATCAACGACGACCTGAAGATCAGAGCCAGAGGCTCTGCAATCACCTCTCTTGCCTCCCAGAGAATCCTAGGGTAAATCCCGTCCGGACCAGGGGACTTATCTATTTTCAAACCCTCAAGATTATCCAGCACATCCCCCTTATCAACTGCAATACTGTCTAGTTTACACCCCTGCAACCCAGTGTTCTCCTCAGCTACATTCATGTCCCCCTGCGTGAACGCCGAAGAGAAATATTGGTTCAATGCCTCTCCAATCTCTTCCGGTTCCACACACAACTTCCCTCTGCTGTCTGTAACTGGCCCTAATCTTGCCCTAACCAACCTTCTGTTCTTAACATACCTATTGAACGCCTTAGGATTCTCCTTAATCCTATCAGCCAAAGTCTTCTCATGTCCTCTTTTAGCCCTTCTTAACTCACTCTTCAACTCCCTCCTAGCCAATCTAAAGCTTTCTAGTGCACTACCTGAGCCCTCAAGTCTCATCCGAACATAAGCCTCCTTTTTCTTTTTAACCAACGAATCAACTTTTTTAGTGCACCACGGTTCCCTAGCTCTACCAATTCCTCCTTGCCTGACAGGGACATACCTATCAAGGACTCGCAGTAGCTGCTCCTTGAAAAAACTCCACATTTCGGACGTTCCCAGTCCCTGTAGTCTCCTAGTCCAACCTATGCTTCCTACTTCTCTCCTAATAGCCTAATAACTTGGTGAGATTATGAGAAGTCAAAGGGAATGAAAGTATATAAGAATATACTGAAAACATATAAGTGTAGCTGCTTCAGATTTCCTCTAATAGCAGGGATAGTTGATTAACTCCCAGCAAGCAGTGTGTAAAGAAAATCAGATCAGAAAAACAAACTGCTGGGAAATCCCAGAGAGAGAATTAAAGACACTGTGTGGCAAAAGTGACTGGATTTTTATAGATTTTAAAATCTAAAAGGTGTTGTTGAACCAACTGGGGAAGGTTTGCTCTTAAGACAGTTCAATTAAGAATGTTTGGAAATGTTTACAGTATTGGTATTGTGTGAAGACAATGTCTTATTTAAGTGTACATCTACCTGTGTTTATTGTATTTGTTAATCAACATTTACTTTGCTATAAAATCCTCACAAATACTTGGGGTCACAATTTCTGGATTTCAAAACCTCTTCTAACATACAAACATATTCATCTAAAGCATGAGTGCTGCTCCATTCAACTTCCTCACCAGAAATCAGCTGTTCCAGTCTCACTCGCTCATGGGCTGCGTGCTGATCAACCAAGACCAACAGATTACCCCCTGCAACACAAATCTACAGTTAGACACAAATAGATCAGATCACAACACCAGACCCCCAACACACGCATCAAACACATCCCCCCAACACCAAACTGTCCCCACACCACACACACCCAGTTCCCCCACAACATCAACATCAAACTGTTCCCACATCACACCTCCCCCCCCAACACCGAACTGTCACCACACCAAACAACCCCTACCCCATCCAGAATTCAATTGCTGAATGCAGACAGTACACACAAGCTGTCACTTTTCCATCACACAGGCTCACTCACCTGCTGTGGCCTCTTTGTTAGCCCTTGTATTTATCAAACAGGCAATGAACTTATTGTCTACCTGGTTAAGTACCTGAAAGATAGCATGATTACAGAGCTGCATTGGAGCACCATTGCAGACAAATCTCAAAATTTAAAGATATTTTATTGTTCCACTCACCCAGAATGCCACCTGTGTGCTGCTGTCAGCTTCTCACCTGCATTGAGCCGATCATGTCTTTGGTGAAGCGGTAAGGATACAAAATGTTGTGAATCTTCACTGCTAAAGTGCCAGCCTGCTCATTGCTAACATTGACAGCAACCTAGAACACCAACATCACAAAACAGACACATGTTATAAGTGCTTTACATACCCAATACAATCAAATACAGCAACTATTCATTACCCCAGTATCTGACGCAACCATTCATTACCCCAGTATCTGACCCAACCATTCACTACCCCAGTATCTGACCCAACCATTCACTACCCCAGTATCTGACCCAACCATTCACTACCCCAGTATCTGACCCAACCATTCACTACCCCGTGACTTAAACATATTCAACGAGGTAGCCTCCACCACTTCAATGAGCAGAGAATTCCAGAGATTCACCACCCTTTGAGTGAAGAAGTTCCTCTTCAACTCCGTTCTAAACTGCTCCCCCATTATTTTGAGGCTGTGCCCTCTAGTTCTGTTTTCCTTTCTAAGCGGGAAGAATCTCTCTACCTCTACCCTATTTATCCCCTTCATTATCTTGTAAGTCTCTATAAGATCCCCCCTCAGCCTTCTAGACTCCAACGAATACAGGCCCAGTCTATTTAATCTCTCCTCATAAGCTAACACCCTCATCTCCGATATCGGCCTGGTGAACCTTCTCTGCACTCCCTCCAAGGCCAATATATCCTTACGCAAATACGGGGACCAAAACTGCACACAGTACTCCAGCTGCGGCCTCACCAGTGCCTTGTACAGTTGCAGCAAGACCTCCCTACATTTATATTCTAACCCCCTCGCTATAAAGGCCAACATTCCGTTCGCCTTCTCGATCCCCTGCTGCACCTGCAGACTGGGTTTTTGTGATTCATGCACAAGGACCCCCTGGTCCCTCTGCACTGTAGCATGCTGCAGCTTTTCGCCCTTTAGATAATAATCCCTCCGACTATTATTTCTACCAAAGTGGATAACCTCACATTTGCTAACATTATATTCCATCTGCCAGGTCCTCGACAACTCACTCAGCCTATCCAGATCCCTCTGCAGACTTTCTGCGTCCTCCACGCAATTCACTTTTCCACTTATCTTCATGTCATCAGCAAATTTTGTTACCCTACACTCAGTCCCCTCCTCCAGATCGTCTACGTATATGGTAAACAGTTGAGGCCTCAGCACTGATCCCTGCGGCACTCCACTAGTCACCAACTGCCAAACAGAAAAGCATCCATTGATTCCAACTCTCAGTGAGTCAGCAGTGCTAACCAATGTGTCACTCATCGCACTCTCAGCTTCACTCTTGCCATCTCTCTCCCGGCCTTTCTCGTTGCAACACACCAGCTGCCTTTATTCCCCTTTTTCACAGCCACTGCATCACAGTTTTGTAGATGGCCCTGTACTCAAGAGACCTAATGTTTGAAGGAATTCTGCTAGAATCTAAGTCTCGGTCGTGTGATATATGTTTCAGGTCATTAAACGAGATCCTCTTATTGAAACCATTCTGTTAGAACAATTAGCGATGAGACCATAAGCACCATTATTGGAAATTCAGAACTGTGAATTGTTCTTTGTTTGAAACTGGCTGGAGCAGACAGACTGTGTTTTGGATTATTGTGTTTTCTTGCTTGGAATATTCACAAGAAGCAGAGGCATGGTCAGTTAACCCAACTCCTTCGCTCAGCCATGTCACCATCACTCTAGCAGGGATGTAATCTGACTGTCTGGCTCTTCTTAAATGTAAAGGCAAAAGGGTTTTACTGGTTAGCTCTGTTGCTTGGTACTTCTCAATGGTATTTTTTATCAATTGCACTTTTTTAATTAGCAGTTGTTGCTTTTGAAATTCATGTTTCATGTCGTGCCAAACCATTTCGTTGAAACGTAGCCTCTCATGTGGAAAGGTTGGTTATGTTGCAGCTTTATAGAACCTTAGTTAGGCCGCACTTGGAATGTAGAATTCAATACTGGTCGCCACATTAGCAGAGGATGTGGACGCTTTGGAGAGGATACAGAAAAGATTTACCAGAATGTTGCCTGGTATGAGGGCATTAGCTATGAGGAGAGGATGGAGAAACTTGGTTTGTTCTCACTGGAACGACGGAGGTTGAGGAGCGTCCTGATAGAAGTCTACAAGGTTATGAGGGGCATGGACAATGTGGCTAGTCAGAAGCTTTTTCCCAGGGTGGAAGAGTCAATTACCAGGGGGCAAAGATTTAAGGGGCGAAAAACAAGGTTTGAAAGAGATATACAAAGCAAGTTTTTTTTTGCATAGATGTGGGTGATGGGTGCCTGGAATTCACTGCCAGGGGAGGTGGTGGAAGGAGACACAATAGTGACTTTTAAGGAGTGTCTGAACAAATACACAAATTGGATGGGAATAGATTTGGCCCCCCGATGGGGAGGATGTTTTAGTTCAGACGGGCAGCATGGTTGGTGCAGGCTTGGGGGGCTGAGAGGCCTGTTCTTGTGCTGTAATTTTCTTTATTCTTTAACCATTCACTACCCCAGTGCATGACCCAACCATTCCCTACCCCAGTATCTGACCCAACCATTCACAATCCCAGTATCTGAGCCAACCATTCACAATCCCAGTATCTGAGCCAACCATTCCCTACCCCGGTACCTGATCCAATAGTGTATAAAATTATAGATAGGGACAAGACATAGAACATAGAAAAACTACAGCACAAACAGGCCCTTCGGCCCACAAGTTGCTCCGAACATGTCCCTACCCACTCGGCTTACCTATAACCCTCTATCTTACTAAGTCCCATGTACTCATCCAGAAGCCTCTTAAAAGACCCTATCGAATTCACCTCCACCACCATTGCCGGCAGCCGATTCCAAGCACTCACCATCCTCTGAGTGAAAAACTTACCCCTGACATCTCCTCTGTACCTATTCCTCAGCACCCTAAACCTGTGTCCTCTTGTGGCAGCCATTTCAGCCCTGGGAAAAAGCCTCTGAGAATCCACTTGATCAATACCTCTCAACATCTTATACACCTCTATCAGGTCACCTCTCATCTTTTATCTCTCCAAGAAGAAAGGACCGAGCTCTCTCAACCTATCCTCATAAGGCATGCCACCTAATCCAGGCAACATCCTTGTAAATCTCCTCTGCACCCTTTCAATGGCTTCCACATCCTTCCTGTAATGAGGTGACCAGAACTGAGCACAGTACTCCAAGTGGGGTCTGACCAGGGGTCTTATAAAGCTGCAGCATTATCTCCTGACTCCTAAACTCAATTCCTCGATTGATGAAGGCCAGTACACCATAAGCCTTCTTAACCACATCCTCTACCTGCAAAGCTGATTTGAGAGTCCTATGAACCCGAACCCCAAGATCCTTCTGATCTTCCACACTGCCAAGAGTCTTACCCTTAATATTATATTCCGTCATCCTATTTGACCTGCCAAAATGAATCACCACACACTTACCTGGGTTGAAGTCCATCTGCCACTTCTGTGCAAGGTCCTGCATTCTATCTATGTCTCATTGCAACTTCTGACATCCCTGCACACTATCAACACCTCCAACCTTTGTGTCATTGGCAAACTTACCAACCCATCCGTCCACTTCCTCATCCAGGTCATTTACAAAAATCACAAAGAGCAAGTGTCCCAGAATAGATCCCTGGGGCACTCCACTGGTGACCGACCTCCATGCAGAAAAAGACCCATCCACAACCACTCTTTGCCTTCTGTGGGCAAGCCAGTTTTGGATCCACAAAGCAATGTCCCCTTGGATCCCATGCCCCCTCACTTTCTCAATAAGCCTTGCATGAGGGACCTTACTGAACGCCTTGCTGAAGTCCATATAAACTACATCTACTGCTCTTCCTTCGTCAATGTGTTTAGTCACATCTTCAAAAAATTCACCCAGGCTCATAAGGCACAATCTGCCCTTGACAAAGCCATTCTGACTATTCTTGATCATACCATACCTCTCCAAATGTTCATAAATCCTGCCTCTCAGGATCTTCTCCATCAACTTACCAACCACTGAGGTTAGACTCACTGGTCGATAATTTCCTGAGCTATCTCTTCTCCCTTTCTTGAATAAAGGAACCACATCTACAATCCTCCAATCCTCCAGAACCTCTCCCATCTCTACTGACGACGCAAAGATCATCGCCAGAGGCTCTGCAATCTCTTCCCTCGCCTCCCACAGTAGCTGGGGTACATCCCATCCGGTCCCGGCGACTTATCTAACTGGATGCTTTTCAAAAGCTCCAACACATCCTCTTTCTTAATGTCTACATACTCAAGCTTTTCAGTTCGCTGCAAGTCTGCACTACAACCACCAAGATCCTTTTCCACTGCAAATACTGAAGTAAAGTACGCATTGAGTATCTCTGCTATTTCTACTGGTGCTGTACAAACATTCCCACCGTCACATTTGATAGATCCTATTCCTTCACATCTCATCCTTTTGCTCTTCACATGCTTGTAGAACACCTTGGGGTTTTCCTTAATCTTACCTGCCAAAGCCTTCTCATGACCCCTTCTGGTTCTCTTAATTTCCTTCTTAAGTTCCTTCCTACTAGTCATATATTCCTCTAGATCCTTAACATTACCTAGCTCCTTGAACCTTTGGTATGCTTTTCTTTTCTTTTTGACTAAATTCATTACAGCTTTCGTGCACCAGGGTTCCTATAACCTACCAAAACTTCCCTGTCTCATTGGATCCACACAAATATTCCTTGAAAATCTGCCACATTACTTCTGTACATTTCCCTGAGAAAACCTCCTTCCAATTTATACCTCTAATTTCCTGCCTCATGGGTTCATAATTCCCCTTACTCCAGATAAACACTTTCTTAGCTTGTCTGATCTTATCTCTCTCCAATGCTAATGTAAAGGAGATAGAGTTATGGTCACTATCCCCAAAATGCTCTCCCACTGAGAGATCTGACACCTGTCCAGGTTCATTTCCCAACACCAAATCAAGTACAGCCTCTCCTCTTGTAGGCTTATCTACATACTGTGTCAGGAAACCCTCCTGAACACACCTAACAAACTCCTCCCCATCTAAACCCCTTACTCTAGGGAGATTTCAATCAATATTTGGGAAATTAAAGTCTCCCATCACAACAACTCTGTTATTATTACATCTCTCCAGGATCTGTTTCCCTATCTGTCCCTCAACATCCCTGTTACTATTGGACACCTTATAGAAAACACCCAGTAAAGTTATTGACCCCTTCCTGTTCCGAACCTCCACCCACAGAGACTCCGTAGACATGGAAGGATTCAAAAATAAGGATGAATATTTTAAAATTGAATACTAGAGTGACAATGTACCCCAGCAAGCACAGAGAAATGGCTCACAAGGACCCAGATTAAGATAATGGAACAAACAGCCTAAAGGTGGCAGATCCTACCTCTGGAGGGCGCCTAAAGACCGGATTCACCCACTCTTGAAACAATGAACGCAATGAATCATTCGTCCCCACCTCAGCACCTGTCCAAACAGAACAAACCAACACAGTCACTGTCAGTAAATGTCAAATGTGGAAAGGTACCTCACTCATAGTTTGGGGTATCCTGGTCTATGGGCAAAGCAGGTCAGAAGCCAATTTCATGTTGGACAAGTGTTGAGATGGGCAATGACTCAACCGGTGGGATCATGGAGTTAGGGTTATCCAGGAAATGAGAAAGAAGAAAGTGAGCATAGCAGGAGATTCTATCGTCAACGGAACTTTTGCAGTTCTCTGTTAAAGCTCCACCTCCTCAACTCCAATTCCATTCTCTCAAGGACTAATCCCAAGGAGACAGTGGAAATCCAGTTGCATCCTAAGCTGAAAAAGCTCTACAATGCAAGTCCAAGCTCATGGTGCAGGACACCACCTTACTAAGCTGGGATCATGTACTAAAGATCAATTAATATCGGACTTAGATTGTAAATTTCTCAAGCTGGTAGCACAAAGGTGAAAAGTCCCACTGTTTTAAGTTGACGAGAGCAAACTGAAACTATTATGTACTAATGCCGTCCTTAACTGGAGCCAGAGTCATACAGAACAGTATCAGCCCCTTCAGCCCCCCAATTCCATGCCAACCATCAAATACCAATCTATACTAATCCCACTTATCAATAGAACATAGAACATAGAACACTACAGCACAAACAGGCCCTTCGGCCCACGAGTTGCGCCGATCACATCAACACCTACCAATCTATAGACCTATCTATAACCCCCAATCCCATTAAATTCCATATACTTATCCAGAAGTCTTTTAAAAGACCCCAGCGAGTTCGCCTCCACCACCACTGACTTGGTCCATAGTCTACTATGTCTTAATGATTGAAGCACTCATCCAGATGCTTCTTGAATGTTGTAAGAGTACCTGCCTCCACCACCTGCTCAGGCAATGCATTCCATATTTTTCTAGGTGAAAATATTTTTTTGTCAGATCCACTCTAAATCTCAAATCTATACCCTCTGGTCTTAGAAACCTCTGCCATGGAAAAAGATTCTTACGATTTACCTTATCTATGTCTCTCATAATGTCGCATACCTCTATCAGAAGCTAGAAGCAGGGTAAACAAACCCAGCCTATCCAGTCAATTCTCATAGGAGGAAATGTGTAAATCACATCAACTGTGTTACCCTCATCAAATTACCCTTTTAAAAACTCAATTAGTTGGATAGGATCTCCCACCAACAAATCCATGCTGACTATTCCTGATCAATGCCAGCCTTTCCAAGTATTGATTAATCCTTTCCCTCAGAATTTTTTCTAATAATTTCCCAAATATTTAGACTAATTGGCCTATAATGGTTTATCCCTGCTGCCCTTCTTGAATAAAGATAAACATTAGCTCCGGTACTTTATCTGTGGCCAGTGAAGTGATCCAGTACTTTACCTGTGGCCAGTGAAGATTTAAATATCTCCGTCAGGATCCCTGCAATCTCCTCCCTTGCCTCCCACAGCAGCTTATCAGGCCCTGGGGATTTATGCACCTTTATGTTCACTAATACATCTAATACCTTCTCATTAATCTTTATGTGTTCTGGAATCTCTACTTACAATGTCTTTCTCCTCAGTGAATATAGATGAGAGATACTCTTTTAAGATGTCCTCTGGCTCCATATACAGATGCCCCTTTGGACTCTAATGGCCTCACTCTTTCCCTCGTCAGCCTCTTGCTCTTAATATACTTATAAAGTGCCTTGGGATTTTCCTTAATCTTATCTGCCAGTGATATTCTGTGGTCCTTCTTTGCCCTCTTAATTTCATTTCTAAACTAAACTAAACCAAATTTGTCTCTACCACTGATCCCCTCACCGGCTCTGTCTTTCTGCCTCTCTTCATGTGGCCGTGGTAGGAAAGGGATTAGGCTATGGCTGCGGAATGGGTAACACTGGTACTGAAAGCCTGTAGAGAAAGCAAAGAGCCAGTTTACACTCCATATATACAACTAGAGACCGGTCAGAACCTCTCTTTAAAAGGTGGGGATAAAGGCCATATCTTTGTGTGTGGAAAACAAATGAACGCTGAGTGAATTAGTTATCTTCATTCTCTAGCTTCAATGATTGAATATACTCAAATCAATCACCAGGACTAACCCAATTAAAGCACCATGAGGCCTGAACAGCAACCTTCAGCAATGGTACCTTGCTCTGAGTCAGGATAGCGATTACCAATGGCCTCAGATGAATCCTTGGCAGGCTCCAGAAGTATACAGTGTGACTGCATAAATAAAAACAACATAAAGTCTGTCTCTCCAAGCTGGACAATTGACTAACTATATTGGAGGAAGCTGGTGTGATCCATCATGCCAAATGCAGGTAATTTATTAAAAAGATGGGGTGGGGGACTGAGGCTTACAAAGGTTGCCATTCAAAACTTTGGCAAAGATAGAGCTAGTGATTAGGTGTGTGACAAACATTCAAGAGAATGTTAAAGAAGGAAACCTGGATCAAGAGGTGGAGGTGTAAGGGAAGGAATTCAAGAATTTAGGCCTTGGCAACTGAATCTAAGTCTACCCATGGTGGAGTAATTAAGCGTGGGATTCACCAGCATCAGAGTATTGGAGGGAAACGAGGCTAGAGGAGATCAGAGAGATAGGGAGAGACAAGGCCATGGAAGGATTTGAAAATTAAGAACAAAGAACAGTACAGCACAGGAACAGGCCCTTCGGCCCTCCAAGCCTGTGCCAATCATGATGCCCTAACTAAACTAAAAAAAACCTTCTGCCCTTACTCAGTCTGTATCCCTCTATTCCCTCCCTATTCATTACCCATCCAGATACCCCTTAAATGTTGCTAATGTGCCTGCTTCCACCACCTCCTCTGGCAGCACGTTCCAGGCACCCACCACTCTGTGAGAAAAACTTTCCCCACGCATCTCCCTTAAACTTTCCTCCTCTCACCTTGTGCCTGTGTCCCCTTGTAATTCACACTGCTATTCTTGGAAAAAGCCTCTGACTATCCACCCTATCTATGCTTCTCATAATTTTGTAGACCTCTGTCAGGGCTCCCTTCAGCCTCCGTCTTTCCAATGAAAACAATCCTAATTTATTCAATCCTTCCTCACAGCCAACACCCTTGAGACCAGGCAACATTCTGGTGAACCTTCTTCACACTCTCTCCAAAGCTTCCACATTCTTTTGGTAGTGTGGTGACCAGAACTGCATGCAATACTCCAAATGCGGTCTAACCAAGATTTTATAAAGCTGCGGCATGACTTCCCAACTCCTGTACTCAGTGCACTGGCTGATGAAGGCAAACATGCCATATGCCTTCTTAATCACCATAGCTACTTACGTTGCCACTTTTAGGGAACCGTGGACCTGCATGCCAAAATCCGTCTGGACGTTAATGTTCCTAAGAGTTCTACCATTTACATAGAAACTAGAAGCAGGAGTAGGCCATTCGGCCCTTCAAACCTGCTCCACCATTCATTTTCATCATGGCTGATCATCAAATTCAATATCCTGATTTCCCCCCCTTCCCCCCATATCCCTTGAACCCTTTAGCCCCAAAAGCGAAATCTAACTTTTGGCCTCAACTACATTCTGTGGTAGTGAATTCCACACATTCACCACCCTCTGGGTTCAGTTCTAATCCTTACCCTCAAATTAAGAACCCTAGTTCTGGGCTCCCCCACCATTGGGAACATTCTTTCTCAATCTACCATATCTAACCCTGTTAGAATTTTATAAGTTTCTATGAGATTCCCTCTCACTCTTCTAAAGTCCCGTGAATATAATCCTAACCGACTTAGTCTCTCCTCATATGACAGTCCTGCCACCCAGGAATCAACCTGGTAAACCTTCGCTGTACTCCCTCTATAGCAAGAACATCCTTCCTCAGATAAGGACACCAAAACTGCAAACAATAGTCCAGGTGTGACCTCACCAACGCCCTATACAATTGCAGCAAAACATCCCTATCCCTAATCTCAAATCCTCTAGCTATGAAGGCCAATATACCACTTGCCTTCTTTACTGCCTGCTGTACCTGCGCGCTTACTTTCAGCAGATGCACAAGAACTCCAAGATCTCGCTGATATCCACCTCTCTCAACTTACACCCATTCAAATAATAATTTGTCTTCCTATTATTGCTACCGAAGTGGACAACCTCACATTTATATACATTATACTGCATCTGTGTTTTCTATGTTTCTACATTTCCAGTCCTACCAGAAAGAAAGCTGTGCTAGATCTGGTCCTAAGAAATGATGTGGAGATGCCAGCGTTGGACTGAGATAAGCACAGTAATAAGTCTCACAACACCAGGTTAAAGTCCAACAGGTTTATTTGGCAGCACAAGCTTTTGGAGTCTCGCTCCTTCATCAGATGTACCTTTAAGACTTGATTACCTGTAAAGACTTGCATACCAACCATTATCTTGTAAGTTGAGTTTATGTCTGTATATGCCTTGTTTGTGAAATCAAGTCCTCACTCACCTGATGAAGGGGTGAGACTCCAAAAGCTTGTGCTGCCAAATAATCCTGTTGGACTTTAACCTGATGTTGTGAGACTTCTTACTGAACTAAGAAATGAAGCAGGCTTGGTGGAGAACGTCAGAGTGGGGGAGCAGTTGGAAAATAGCGATCACAATATAATGTGGTTCAATGTTAAATTAGAAAAGGATAAAAACCAGTCACAGATTAAGATCCCAGACTGGAAAAGGGCAAATTTTAAGAGTCTGAAAGTTGAACTGGAGTAGGTTGATTGGAAACGCATAATGTTTTATCTACAAGCCGAACATCCTGCAGGGGTTGGATGAACAGCCAGAGGTTATGGCCCATGTTGGTATCAAGGACATTGGTAAAAAGACGGATGAGATTGTGAAAGCTCAATTTTGGGAGTTAGGAAGTAACTTTGAGCAGGACCTCAAAATAGCCATCTGAGGATTACTGGCGAGATCAGGCAATAGAGTGGACCGGATGACTATGTAGCTGGGTGATTTAGGAAGGGGTGATTTAGATTCCTGAGGCACTGGGACCGATTCTGGGAAAGATGGGGCCTGCACAAACTGGCTGGATTACTTCCCAGCAGGACCAGGGCCAATAACCTTGCAGAGGAATTCACTAGTGCTGTGAAGAGAGTTTAAACTAGGGTGGTCATGGTTCGAGAAGCTGAGCAGGGAGACAAAGGAGAGAAAAACAAAGATAGAAACGAAAGATAGAAAAATAGAAAGTAAAGTGGAAGGCAGAGGAAACCAGGGCTGGAAGCAAATAGACCCATAATACAAAATACAGAGTGTAAAATGTTAAAAAAACAAACCAAAAGGGATTGTATCTGAACCCATGGAGCATTCACAATAAGGTAGATAAATTAACAGCATAAGTAATTATAGAGACAATATAATTGTGATTATGGAGACATGGCTTCAGGATGACTAAGGCTAGGAACTAATTTTCCAAGTCTACTTGATATTTATGAAGGATAGTCAAAAAGGAAAAGGAGGTAGGGTGGTGTTATCAGTAAAGACTGAAATATGTCTAATAGTGAGAATCTTTTTAAAATTTATTCATGGGACATGGGCGTTGCTTGTTGGCCAGCATTTATTACCCATCTCTAGTTGCCCTTGGAGGGCAGTTGAGAGTCAACTACATTGCTGTGGCTCTGGAGTCACATGTAGGTCAGATGAGGTAAGGACTGCAGATTTCCTTCCCTAAAGAGCATTAGTGAACCAGATTGGTTTTTCTGACAATTGACAATGGTTTTGTGGTCATCAGTAGATTCTTAATTCCAGCTATTTTTTACTGAATTCAAATTCCACCATCTGCTGTGGTCATATGGAGCTTGTATAAAAAATAACAAGTCTGAATATTGGGAGAGTTTAAAATTCAGCAAAGGAGGACCAAGAGATTGAGCAAGAGAAGAAAACTAAAGAATGTGAGTAAACTTGCAAGGAACATAAAAAGTATTTAAGTATTAAAAAGAAAAAGTTAACTGAAGACAAATGTAGGTCCCTTACAGTTTGGAACAGGAGAACTGATAACGGAAAACAAGGAAAAGGTGGAACAATTAAACAATTACTTTCCTTCTGTCTTCATACAGGAAGACACAACTAACTTCCCAGAAATACTAAGGAAGCAAGGGTCGAGTGAGAAAGAGGAACTGAAGGAAATTAGTATTAGTGAACATTCAAACATATGAATTAGGAACAGGAGTAGGTCATTTGATGCTTTGATCCTACTCGGCCATTCAATAGGATCATGGTTGATCTGTTTGTGTTGAGCTCCACATTCCCAGCAATCCCCATAACCTTTGATTCCATCGTCCAAAAAGAATCTACTTTTGCCTTAAAAATATATAGTGACCCGGCTTCACCACCTGCTGGGGAAGAGAGTTGCAAAGTTGTACAGCACACTGAAGGTAAAAAGTTCTTCTGAGTCTGAAAAGGGCAACCTCTAATATTAAAACAATGCCCCCTCGTTGTGGACTCACCCACAAGAGGGAAAATCATTTCTGTGTCTACCTTGTCAATACCATTCAGGATCTTATATATTTAAATCAAGTTATCACTCACTCCTCTAAGCTTTAGTACAAACAAGCCCAGTCTATCCAACTTTTCCTCATATGACAACCCGTATCAGTCTAGTAAATCTTCTCTGAAGTGTCTCCAACGCATAAAAAGATAGTGCTGGAGAAATTAATGAGACTAAAAGCTGATTAATCCCGTGTACATGACAATCTACATCCCAGGGTACTAAAGGAGATGACCATTGAAATAGTGGATGTTTTGGTTGTCATCTTCCAAATACTGCAGACCTGGAAGAGTCACAGCTCATTGGAGTGGCAAAAGTGACCCCACTATTTAAAAAGGAGTAATAAAACAGAGAATTACACATCCAAAAGCCCAACGTAAATAGTAGGGAAAATGCTAGAGTATTATTAAGGATGTTATAACAGGACAATCAGGAAATACAAAGTCAACATGGATTTATGGGCAGCATGGTGGCTGCCACTGCTGCCTCACAATGCCAGGACCCAGGTCACTGTCTGTGCAGAGTCTGCACGTTCTCCCTGTGTCTGCATGGGTTTCCTCTGGGGGCTCTGGTTTCCTCCCACAGTCCAAAAGATGTGCCGGTTACGTGCATTGGCCACGCTAAATTCTCCCTCAGTGTACCTGAGCAGGTGCTGGAATGTGGCGACTAGGGGATTTTCACAGTAACTTCATTGCAGTGTTAATATAAGTCTACTTGTGCCTACTTAAACTTTAAACTGAAATGTTTGACAAATCTACTGGAGTGTTTTTGAGGACCTAACTAGTAGAATCATTAAGTGGGAAACGATGGATGTGGTGTATTTGGATTTTCAGAAAGCTTTTGATAAAGTCTCACATAAGAGACTATTCTATGTTCTATGTTGAGGTTATTGTACAAAATTGAAGTGCATGGGATTGGGGGTAATACACTAGCATGGATTGAGAATTGGTTAGCAGACAGGAAACCACAAGTAAGAATAAATGAATCTTTTTCAAAGTGGCAGGCATTAACTAGTGAGGTTCCACAGGGATCAGTGCTTAGGCCCCAGCTATTGACAATATATATCAATAATTTGGATGAAAGAATCAAATGTAATATTTCCAAGTTTGCTGATGACACAAAACTAGGTGAGAAGCCTCTTGAAGAGGCTTCAAGACAACTTGAAGGAGTAAGCAAATACATGGCAATGCAGTATAACGTGGATAAGTGTTACCAACTTCGGTAGGAAAAACAGAATGGCAGAGTATTATTTAAATAGTGATAGTTGGGAAATGTTAATATACAAAGGGACCTGGTCACTGTCACTGAAAACAAGCATGTAAGTGCAGCAGGTAGCTAAGAAGGTAAATGGTATGATGGCCTTCATTGCAAGTGGATTTGAGCAGAAGAGCAAGGATGTCTTCCTAAAGCTGTACAGGGTCTGCCACAGCTGGAATATTGTGCGCAGTTTTGGTCTCCTCACCCAAGATTTGAATTGTGACATGAGGAGAGATTGGGTTGACTGGTCCTGTATTCACTGGAGATTAGAAGAATGAAAGAGGATCTCATCAAAATGTATAAATGACAGGGCTGGACATTTACATATGTTTCCCTTGAACACTGGGTCATGGTCTCAGGACATGGAGTGGCCATTTAGTGGTGTTCTCAGGTATCTATTTTGGGACCCCCACTATTACTGATATACGTTAATGATCTCAATCTTGGCTTGTGGAGACAATTTCAAAGTTTGCGGATGCCACAAAACTTGTAAGTGTTTAAGAGGATATTGTAGAATTTCAAAAGGACAAAGACAAGTTGATGGCAGATAGATGGCAGATGAAGTTCAGTGTGGAGATGTATGTGGTGATGGATTTGGGAGGAAGAACATAGAGAGACAATAATAAAATAAAAGGTAAGATTCTTAAGCGGGTGCAGGAGCAGACAGACCTAGGGTATGTGTGCATAAGTATTTGAAGATGGTAGGTTAAGTGGAAAAGGAAGTTAGTAACGCACATAGTGTCCTGGGCTTCATTAATCAGGGTAAAGACTTCAACAGCAAGGTTATCCTAACCTTATGCGTGACACTTGTTATACGTCAGTTGGGATATTGTGCACTGTTCTGGGCACCCCATATAGGAAGAACGTGAATGCATTGGAGTGCACAGTTGACTGGATTATTGCTGATATGTTAGCAATTCGACAAAATGCACTTGGCCACGTGTGTTACGTTCTGAAGGATGGGTTGAAGTGGCTTCCCTTGTATGGATGGTATTTCTCTCAGGTATGGTACCTTGTTTAAAACTTGAGGAAGGAAACAAATTGCAATGGAAACAACTTGGATTCAAAGAATTACCTCATTTGTTTACTCGGACATTTTGTGGCTGACCAGTTTTTGTCATGCCTGTATGCTAATGAGACGCGTCTTTTAATTACATACTGACCTCCCTCTCCACCAGTCCTTCTAACTTGAAAACAAATTGGCAATCTTGTATGCCATTTCAAAATAGTTGTCATGTTGTTAAAGTATTGGGATGATCTTATTGCATTCATGGAATCAAATTGAAAAATTCTGTAAATTTCAGATCATCCCAAACTCTGCTGCCCGTGTTCTAACATGTTAAATCCCATTCTACCATTACCCTGGCACTTGTTGACCTACATTGGCTCCCAGTGAAGCAATATCTCCATGTGAAAATTCTCATCCTGTTTTCTAAATTCAGTCCAAGATTTCCACTGTGCAATTCTCAGATGTAACTGCACAGCTCCACTTAAGGCCTCTCGAGTATTCTTAATGTGAATCGTTTTGGGATGTTTTACCTGATTTGAAGCACTGTGTCATGATAAGTTACAGCATAGAAGGCTGCCATTTTGTTCCTCGTGCTTCTGCTGACACTTTGAAAAGATATCTAATTAGCCGTACCACCTTATTCTCTGACCCCATCTCCCCCGTTGCTCAGCAATTTTTTTTCTTTTTACAGATTTATCAATTCCCTTTTAAAAGTTATTAAATCTGCTTCCACACTTTCAGGTGGTACATTCAAGATAATTCTCTGCATATTCTTCCTCTTGTCACATCTGACCCTTATATCTGTGGTCTCTGTCACAGGAAAAGTATTCTTATTTTCACTCAAAATTGTTCATAATTTTGAACATTTCCATCAAATCTCCCCTCTATTATCTCTGCTCTAAGAACCGTCCTTTTATGTGGAGAGGCTAGGTTAAAAATAGTTTTTTATCCCTCATAAAAACCCAGCCTGCAGGTGCAGCAGGTGGTCAGGAAGGCTAATGGGATGCTGGCCTTCATAGCGAGGGGGATTGAATATAAAAGTAGGGAGGTCTTGCTGCAGCTGTATAGGGCACTGGTGAGGCCGCAGCTGGAGTACTGTGTGCAGTTTCGGTCGCCGCACTTACGCAAGGATATTTTGGCCTTGGAGGGAGTGCAGAGGAGGTTTACTAGGCTGATGCTGGAGTTGAGGGGGTTGAGCTATGAGGAGAGGCTGAATAAACTAGGCTTGTACTCGTTAGAGTTTGGAAGAATGAGGGAAGATCTCATTGAGACATATAAGATGATGAATGGGATGGATAGGATAGAGGTGGAGAGAATGTTCCCGCTCAGAAAGGACAGTAGGACCAGGGGGCACAGCCTCAAGATAAAGGGGGGGGGGGGGGGGCGGTTTAGAACGGAGTTGAGGAGGAACTTCTTCACTCAAAGGGTGGTGAATCTCTGGAATTCTCTGCCCGTTGAGGTGGTGGAGGCTACCTCGCTAAATATTTTTAAGATGCGGGTTGATGGGTTTTTGATAAGCGAGGGGATTAAGGGTTATGGGGAGAGGGCGGGAAATTGGAACTGAGCCACGACAGATCAGCCATGATCTTATTGAATGGCGGGGCAGGCTCGAAGGGCTAGATGGCCTACTCCTGCTCCTATTTCTTATGTTCTTATGTTCTTAGAATGTAGAAAAGGTTTACAAAAATGGCTTCAGGAATGAGAAACTTCAGTTATAAGGATAGATTGGAGTAGTTGGGATTTTTCTCCTTGGAGAGGAGAAGGCCAAGAGGATATTTGATTGAGATGTCATGAAGGGATTGGACAGTGTTGATAGGGAGAAACTGTTCCCATTTGTAAAATGATCAAGAACAAGAATCATACAGTGCTAAGGAGACCCTGTAGCCCATCAAGTCCACACAGACACATTAGAAACACTTGAACTTCCACCTAATTCCATCTGCCAACACTTGGCCTGCAGCCCTGAACGTTATGATGTGCCAAGAGCTCATCCAGATACATTTTAAAGGGTGTGAGGCAAATCGCCTCTACCACCCTCCCAAGTAGTGCATTCCAGACCATCACTACTCTCTGGGTAAAAAAAAATTTTCCTCACATCCCTCCTAAACCTTCTGTCCCTTACCTTGAGCCCATGTTCTGTTATGAGTGACCCTTCAATGAAGGGGAACAGCGGCTCCTTATCCACTCTGTCCACGCCTCTCATAATGCTGTACATCTCAATTAGATCCTCTCTTAGTCTTCTCTGCTCCAAATAAAATAACCCATGTTTACACAACCTCTGATCATAACTTATCATCCCAGGCAGCATCCTGGTGAATCTCCTCTGCACTCCCTCCGGTGCAATCACATCCTTCCGATAATGTGGCAACCAGACTGCACACAGTACTCCAGCTGTGGCCTCACCAAAGTTCTATACAACTCCAACACGACTTCCCTGCTTTTGTAATCTATGTAAGAAGTCTTACAACATCAGGTTAAAGTCCAACAGATTTATTTGGTAGCAAAAGCCACTAGCTTTCGGAGTGCTGGCTGCCCCTTCGTCAGGTGAATCCTCTTGACAAAGGGGCAGCCAGCACTCCAAAAGCTAGTGATAGTTGTTACCTGTTGGACTTTAACCTGGTGTTGTAAGACTTCTTACTGTGTTTACCCCAGTCCAACTCCGGCATCTCCACATCATTTGTAATCTATGCCTTGATTGATAAAGGCATGTGTCCCATGTGCCTTTATCACCAACCTACTAACATGCTCTTCCACCTTCAGAGATCTGTGGACAAACACGCCAAAGCCCTTTGTTAACCAGAACTTCCGAGTGTCCTATCATTGATTGGGTACTTTCTTGTCAAATTACTCCTTCCAAACTGTAGCACCTCACACATTTCAGGGTTAAATTCCATCTGCCACTTATCTGCCCTTTTGACCATTCCATCTATATCTTTTTGTCACCCAAGACATAAGAAATAGGAGCAGGAGTAGGCCATCTGGCCCTTCGAGCCTGCCCCGCCATTCAATAAGATCATGGCTGATCTGTCGTGGCTCAGTTCCACTTTCCGGCCCTCTCCCCATAACCCTTAATCCCCTCTCTTATCAAAAACCCATCAACCCGCTTCTTGAAAATATTTAGCGAGGCAGCCTCCACCACTTCAACGGGTAGAGAATTCCAGAGATTCACCACCCTTTGAGTGGAGAAGTTCCTCCTCAACTCCGTTCTAAAACGCCCCCCCTTTATCTTGAGGCTGTGCCCCCTAGTCCTACTGTCTTTTTTGAGCGGGAAGAGTCTCTCCACCTCTATCCTATCCATCCCATTCATCATCTTATACGTCTCAATGAGATCTCCCCTCATTCTTCTAAACTCCAACGAGTACAAGCCTAGTTTATTCAGCCTCTCCTCATAGCTCAACCCCCTCAACTCCAGTATCAGCCTAGTAAACCTCCTCTGCACTCCCTCCAAGGCCAAAATATCTTTGCACAGGTGCGGCGCCCAAAAATATAGTACTGGGGGTAATCCCGAGATTACAACCCGAGAGGTTTTGCGTTTTAGTCTAGTGCCTAAGAGAGCACAGAATTAAAATGATTTGCAAAAGAAGCAAATGTAACGTGAGAAAGGTCTTTCACGCAGCAAGTGGTTTGGGTCTGGAATGCACTGCCTGGAAGCGTGGTAGAGGCAGGTTCAATCAAGGCATTCAGGAAAACATAAGATGATTACTTGAATGGAAAAAATGTGCATGAATACAGGAAAAAGGCAGAGAAATGGTATTAAGTCATGGTGTTCATTTGAAGAAGCGATGCCAATGGGCCAGATGGCCTCTTTCTGTACTTTAACAATTCTATGATTCTGTGATTTAAGATTGAAGAGGCAATTTCTTCACAAGTGGTGCAACTGCTGCCAGATGAGAGGAAAAACACACAGGTATCACAAGATTACTACTTCTTCGAGATTATTGGCATGTTCCTTTGTTTCAGTGCAGATCACAAGTTCCAGGTCAATATTTCAGTGGATGTATTTGAAGGATCGAAGCATCACGGTTATGTTGCTGGACTAGTAATCCAGAGTTCTGATGAAAGATCATTAACTTGATACATTAATTCTATTTCTCTTTCCACAGATATTGCCAAACCTGTTGCATATTTCCAACATTTTCAATTTTTATATTAATGACGCAGCAGCCTGAATCTGAAATCTCACCATAGCAGCTAAGAAATTTGATTCATTAAAATAAATCTGGAATAAAGGGCTCTTACTGTTATGGTGACCACCAAACAACAAGATTGTAACAAGTAAAAACACATCCACCTCACCATGCCCTTTAGAACATAGAACATAGAACATAGAACATTACAGCGCAGAACAGGCCCTTCGGCCCACGATGTTGCGCCGACCAGTTACAAAAACAATGACCCACTAGCCTATACCAATCCCTTTTCGTCCATAAACCTATCCAGAGATCTCTTAAACGCCCCCAAACTAGACGCATTTACAACCGCAGCAGGCAGGGCATTCCAATCCCTCACCACCCGCTGGGTAAAGAACCTACCCCTGACATCCGTCCTGTAGCTACCCCCCCTTAATTTAAAGCCATGCCCCCTCGTGCTAGCTTTCTCCATCCGAGGAAAAAGGCTATCACTATCCACCCTATCTAAACCTCTAATCATCTTATATGTTTCAATAAGATCCCCTCTTAGCCGCCTTCTTTCCAACGAAAACAACCCTAAATCCCTCAGTCTCTCCTCATAGGACCTCCCCACCATACCAGGCAACATCCTAGTAAACCTCCTCTGCACCCTCTCTAACGCCTCCACATCCTTCTTGTAATGCGGGGACCAGAACTGCACACAGTACTCCAAGTGCGGCCGCACTAGAGTAGTGTACAGTTGCAACATTACACTGCGACTCCTAAATTCAATCCCCCTACCAATAAACGCCAAGACACCGTACGCCTTCTTAACAACCTTATCTACTTGATTCCCAACTTTCAGGGATCTATGTACACACACACCTAGATCCCTCTGTTCATCCACACTATTCAAAGTCCTCCCGTTAGCCCTATACTCGACACATCTGTTGCTCCTACCAAAGTGAATTACCTCACACTTCTCCGCATTAAATTCCATCCGCCACCTCTCGGCCCAGCTCTGCAACCTATCTAAGTCTCCCTGCAGACTATGACACCCTTCCTCACAATCTACCACACCTCCAATTTTGGTGTCATCAGCAAATTTACTAATCCACCCAACTATACCCTCATCCAGATCATTAATAAAAATTACAAACAACAGTGGCCCCAAAACAGATCCCTGAGGCACACCACTCGTAACTGTACTCCATGATGAATATTTACCATCCACCACCACCCTCTGTCTCCTATCTGATAGCCAATTCCTGATCCAACTTCCTAGATTACCCACAATCCCATACATCTGCATTTTCTGCAGAAGCCGACCATGGTGAACCTTATCGAACGCCTTACTAAAATCCATGTATACCACGTCAACTGCCTTGCCCCCATCCACCTCTTTGGTCACCTTCTCAAAAAACTCAATAAGGTTAGTCAGGCACGACCTACCCGCTACAAAACCATGCTGACTATTTCTAATCAATTCATTACACTCCAAATAACTATAAATCCTATCCCTAATAATTTTTTCTAAAACCTTGCCCACAACAGAAGTAAGACTCACCGGTCTATAATTCCCGGCAAAGTCTCTGTTCCCCTTCTTAAACAATGGACAACATTCGCTATCCTCCAATCCTCCGGGACTACACCAGAGACCAATGACGACCTGAAGATCTGAGCCAGAGGCTCTGCAATCACCTCTCTAGCCTCCCAGAGAATGCCTCTCCAATCTCTTCCGGTTCCACACACAACTTCCCTCTGCTGTCTGTAACTGGCCCTAATCTTGCCCTAACCAACCTTCTGTTCTTAACATACCTATTGAACGCCTTAGGATTCTCCTTAATCCTATCAGCCAAAGTCTTCTCATGTCCTCTTTTAGCCCTTCTCAACTCACTCTTCAACTCCCTCCTAGCCAATCTAAAGCTTTCTAGTGCACTATCTGAGCCCTCCAATCTCATCCGAACATAAGCCTCCTTTTTCTTTTTAACCATCGACTCAACTCTTTTAGTGCACCACGGTTCCCTAGATCTACCAAATCCACCATGCCTGACAGGGACATACCTATCAAGGACTCGCAGTAGCTGCTCCTTGAAAAAACTCCACATTTCAGACGTTCCCAGTCCCTGTAATCCCCTAATCCAATCCATGCTTCCTAATTCACTCCTGATAGCCTCATAATCGCCCTTACCCCAGCTAAAATTGCTGACCCGAGGTTCATGCCTATCTCTTCCCATCACTAAGGTGAACGTAACCGAATTGTGGTCACTATCACCAAAATGCACACCAACTTCCAAGTCTAGCACCTGGTCTGGCTCATTTTTTTAGGAAAGGAAATCTGTCCTCCTTACCCAGTCTGGTCAATATGCGACTCCCAACCCACTGTAGGATGATTGATTCTTAACTGAAAAAGTCTGGTAAGCCAGTCAGTTATATTGAAGAAAGGGACTCACCACTACCTTTCAAGGGTAACTAGTGATGAACACTGGCCTTGCCAGTGATGCCAACATTCTGTGAATGAATAAAAATAAGTGATCAATCTATGGAACAGAAACAGAAAATGCTGGAAAGTTTCAGCAGGTCTGACAGTACCTGGGGAGAGAGAACAGAGCCAATGTTTTGAGTCTGGATGACACTTCGCCTGACTCTGAGTCATCCAGACTTGAAACATTAGCTCTATTCTCTCTCCAGAGACGCTGTCAGGCCTACTGAGATTTTCAAGCATTTTCTGTTTTTGTTTCAGATTACATCATCTGCAGTAATTTGCTTTTTATCTATGGAACTCTGGGGAGGCAGTGGAAGCTGTTCAGTAGATCTCATCAAATTAGATATCACATTTCTGACAGAATATAACATATTGGGATCCTGTACATGAGTAGTTTAGCCATGATGTACATTTTTTTAAGTTTATTTATTAGTCACAAGTAAGGCTTACATTAACACTGCAATGGAGTTAGTGAAATCTTAGTTGCCACACTCCAGTGCCTGTTCAGGTCAACGCATCCTAACCAGCACATCTTTCAGACTGAGGAAACCGGAGCACTCGGAGGAAATCCATGCAGACACGAGGAGATCGTGCAGGCTCCACACAGACAGTGACCCAAACCAGAAATCGAATCCGGGTCCGTGGTAGTGTGAGGCAGCAGTGTTAATCACTGTGCCGCCCCCTGCTGAGTATATAATGCTAGAAACTAGCCTTTCATGACTCCCAAAACTCTCCGCCACTGGGGATTTTCCTCACTTCACGTTGGGGTTTGTTGCACAGTAAGTGATAAGAGACTACAAACTAGATGGATTGTTATTTTTCATCTAGTAATTCTTCTGTTTTGTTGGGCATTCGGTGAACTTGAGAGATTTTTTTCCAGAGATGGATAATAGAACTAAGGAGAGGAGGGGACCCAAATGGAAACTGGAACAAGAAAGTGATTAGGGGCAGCACGGTGGCACAGTGGTTAGCATTGTTGCCTCACTGCGCCAGGGACGCGGGATGAATTCTGGCCTTGGGTCACTGTTTATGTGGAGATTGCACGTTCTCCTCGTGTCTGCATGGAATTCTTCTGGGTGCTTTGGTTTCCTCCCACACTCCAAAGATGTGTAGGTTAGGTGGATTGGCCATGCTAAATTGCCATTTAGTGGCAGGGGGACTAGCAGGGTAAATATGCAGGGTTATGGAGATAGGACCTGGACGGCATAGTTGTTGGTGTAAGCTCAATGGGCTGAGTGGCCACCTTCTGCACTGTGGGCGTTCTATGAATTGCATTAGTAGAAAGGCCATGAATAATGGTGAAGATAGAGCAAGTTAGAGGTAAGTGAGTTGTGAGAAAACTGTTGGTAACAGGCTGTTGTAGAATGTGGGGCAGAATACTAGGGCCCTTTAAACCTTACTATGTCAGGTTTTCAGCTAGTCATTGAGTACATTCAAGATTAAGGCTGATAGACCTTTGGACTCTTAAGCAATCAAGAGATATGGGGGCTAGCAGGCAAATGTAGTCAAAGATTGAATCAAAGATCAGCCATCGTGTTACTGAATTGTGAAGCAGGCTCAAGAGGCCCTTTACCCTAATTCAGAGAATTTCATAATGCTAGATTTAGACAGAACTGGATGGAGATCATACTATTAACCAGGCCCAGTTGAGTTGTTATTGTGTGGGAGCGGGGGTAATTTTGAGGGATGTGAAATTATGGGCACTATTTTACCAGTTTTTTTCTCTAAGTGCTGGGTGGACGTGAAACCAGGAGAGTTTCAGATCTGTCTTTTTTGGGTGTGCATTTAAGCCCTCCCGCCCCATAAGCTCTCTGCTTGCAAAATTCTGAGTGAACCTGTGGATTGCTGCAGAAGCCTGTGGGCAGGGCTTAGGCCTAATGTGCCCAAAAGCCTGCAGAGGGAGATAGTGTGCATGCACAAGCTTCTGATGCTGCACATGCACATTAGCAGTAGCAGGGGTTTGACAGACAAAGAGAGGGCCGTCAGGCCCCTGTTTGTGCAGGCAGCCTGAAGCAGCTGCCTCCTTGCAATCACAGGGGCCTGTGGCCCAAAATACAGCCCCGCCAACCCCCCCACCCAGACACCCCCCCCCCATTAGTCCCACCCGTGGCACTGCCCAGGTGCCAGACAGGCATTACCCAGGTGCCAGGGTGGCACTGCCAGTCTAGTACTGCCCAAGGGGCACCCCCCCCCCTGCCTTCCTGGGAGACCTCAGTGGCCTCCAGTTCCACCAGTAAGTCAACTGCTCCCCGTTTGAGGGGAGCACATCTATTCCTCGCCAACAAGAATCTTTCCCGGCGCAATCATAAAGGACGGCCAAGCGCCGGGCTCACTAATGACATGTAAATACTTCTTTACATAAATTTCAATACAGTAACCTGCCTCTTCATTTCTGGCGACAGGCTGACTGCACTAATCATTTTGCACCCCACTTTACAGGTGCAATGCAATAAGTCTCTAAATTTACATAGAAACTAGAAGCAGGAACAGGTCATTCGGCCCTTCGTGCCTGCTCCATCATTCATTTTGATGATGATTGATCATTAAATTCAGTATCCTGATCACCCCTTCCCCCCCATATCCTTTGATCCCTTTCGCCCTGAGAGCTATATCTAATTTCTTCTTGAAATCGCACAATGTTTTGGCCCCAACTACTTTCTGTAGTAGTGAATTCCAGACTCACCACTCTGAGTGAATAAATTTCTCTTCACCTCAGTCCTAAAAGATTTACCCCTTATCCTTAAACTATTTCTTTCCAAACTCACCATTCTTCGTAAGAACATTAACTGCCATTGTTGTGAAGTCCTTTATGCAGGCAGCCTGCGTATGGGCATCTGGTGGAACTTCATAGCTACTCAGTCCAGTCACACTGTTTACATAGACCATCCTCCCAAGAGATCCATCAAAGTATTGCAGCCAATCTGAAGCAAAACTTTTCACTGTATCATGTTGACTTTTACAGGTCTCCACGCAATTTCCTGGAAACTGTCCAGCATGAATTGGTTTAGTTTGAACATTGACAGGTTCTGACACGTTCTGTGTGGGAACAGAATCTTCTGCAGATGGATTCAATTTTGCCTCACTTATTCTGTAGCTTTGAGATTGGTCTCCAACATGCAGATCTGACTGAGAATCAGTTCCTTTTCCAGCACTTTCATCAACTGCAGACCAAGGGAGGTTAACTGAACAAGGTCCACTGTGATTAGTGCATTGGACACATTCAATTGTTGCACCACTCCAAACTTCCTGACATTCCTCACTCATTCCTGTCTCTCGAAGAGAAATGTTTTCAGAGATCGCTTGAGCTGCGTGCACTAGCTCTAGAGATGCAGATTTTGCACACTCCTGACCTTGCTGCTTTAGCTCCTGATAACTCTGGCAAGGTTGGCATGTATCTGCGGAACTTCCGACTTTATATTCTCCACTTCTCTCTTCAGCAGGCTGTCCTTTAAGATCCTTTAATTTGGACAACTTTGCAGCCAGGGTTCTTGGACGCTCCTTGGCAACTGGAAAGGTATTTTTGGTTTGTGAACAATGGGGCAGTTCAATCAGATTGGACTGTGCTTTGGCCAGATTTTTCCGGTAAGTTCCATCAGAATGCAAACTCCTTAAAAGATCACTGCAACCACACTGGTCATGCCGTAAACTCTGACTGTAGTAACTAGTTGTAGAATCAGCATATTTTACACCTGGGCTCTGGTACAGACTCTCTACACTCTTAGTTGTCACATTATCTACTGATGGCCTCATGGCTGCATCACCAGCACTGTCTTGAATAGACACACTGCCTTGAGGAGAGCTTCCTCTATTTTGATCATCACTTAATTGCTTCCCATAGTTTCTCCTAAATGCATCCAGCGAACCAGTTATTAGAGACATGCTCAGTTTCCTGTGGAATCTCGCCTGACGACAGACAGGTTCACAACTGGTAGGATTCCTGTACTCAGAACTTGTGAGGTATTGCGGTAAAATCAGCTGCCGAGATATTGCCACTGATTCAGCAGAGCTCCCGAAATGATGCTGACACTGAGAAGTGTCGTGAATTCTCGGACAGTCAGTCACAAACACTTGGGGCATATCTATCCCATGTTTCCTATTTATATTTGAGGGTGTTCTTTCATCAGGCATGAGTTGTCCATCTCCCTTTCTTGTTCTTTCATTGAGAATCTCCCAAGCACTCACTGGGCCAGGACGACAGACGTTGTCCCAGTCTGAAGAGTTTCCACGTTTAGTGTCTGCGTCTATCAATTTCCTGGGGACAATGTGAGTTAAGAGACCTGTAATACCCAGTTCCACTCTCTGTTCCCCCCACTGCATCCTGTCCCTCTGTGCCTTCGCCCAAACTCCCTGCTTGTCACAGAGCTCCTCCACCCTCTCACCCCACAGCTGCCTTTCTCCTGCCTGTTTTCCTCGTGGCTGCACTACCTGCTCCCCTTCTGTCTCCCCTACCTGCTCTCCCTCCCCTCCCTGCTCATCCTGCAAAGCTCTCTCTTGCTCCCCCAATGACCCCTCTTGCAACTGTCCCACCTCTTCCTCCATCTTTGCACTTTCCACCATGTCTGCTTGCTCCACTTCTTGTGACGAACTCTCAGTGACTGACAAGTTCTCACTCTCATAGGTAGCTACAAGTTGGCAAATAGTTGTGCCAGGCTGTGTTGGTTGTGTCTCCTCCTCCAAAGGAGACCTCCCATATGCTACTGGCTTTTGACCAGCAGAATGAAGGTCATGCCTTGGGGATTCTATGTAGGGTAGACCACACTGTCTGGAATACAAAACTGGATCTTCACCCTGAGAGACAGCAACACAGGATTCAAAGTCTGCCTCCAGTCTGGGAGTCTCTGGAACCACAGCCTGCCGGTGCACCGACTTGGATAGTACTGCTACCCGCTCATGTGAAAAACTGTAATCTGAGTTAACAACACCAAGCTGGGAAGATCCCTGCTCCTCTGTGGGCTCCACCAGCAACTGTTCCTGTAACAAGAAGGCTCGGACTCCCTCCTCCAGGCAACTGATCAGCAGGTTCCAGGCACTAAACTCCAGCAGGGTGCGATTTGTCTCCCAGCAGGCATCGTACTCATTACGGTCACAGTGGATGTTGATGATATAGATAGGGTGAAGGTCAGGGCCTCCCCGGGGCCCAGTGCCAGGTTCGGGCCTAAAAATTAGACTGTGCCGTCTGAGTAGCAGGTCCAGCTCTTTGTGAATGCGGGTTTTCAGAACCAGCCTTCCGTTGACAAACACCAGTCGCTGGGCTTTGCTGTGATGGCCCTGGCGGCTGATGACACCACTTAGCTGGAAGCCGCCACTTGAATATTGGATGTGGGCCAATGCTGCTGCTTTCTGTGAACCATGGATTTGGGCGAAGCGAGTCTGCAAACTGCTGGCTTTGGGCAATCTAACCACCAATGAGCCTCCGGCGGTGGCAGAGGCATCGTCCCGCACAGTGAATGAGACACCTGGGTGCAGGAGGCTCAAAGCCTGGACCCGGCGGCGGATCTGCTCCCACTCCAAGGGCCGGCCAAGGCGGCGCCGCCTCACTGGCAGCTGGTAGAAGAGGTTGCAAATGGTGACAGTGGTACCAGGACTGGGCCTCCCCATCTCAGCCTCATACACCAGCCGGGCTTGACCATTGCGGAATAACTTCACCCAGGTCTGGCTGGATCCCTGCGGCCTGCTCACGATCTCCAGCAGGCCTGACAGGTGAGCAATGCTGGCCAGGGACTCACCGTGACCCCCAGGCCCGGGGAGGAGGCCATTACTGCCCCCTCCCCCTCCCCCTGTGTGGTAGCGCGTACCCGCCAGCTCCAGGGCCGCGCGCTCCAGCCCCGCTCCGTTGTCAGCCACTTGCACGCGCCCGGCCTGCGCATCCACGCGAGCTGCCGCGCAGCCGCACCCGGCCTCCAGACTGTTAAGCAGCAGCTCCTCCAGGCATTGCGCCAACGAGGGCACCCCTAACCCAGAGCGCAGAGCGGCCTGTGTGGCCACCGGCAACGGCCGCACTCGAGCAGGAGGCAGCGGCCTGCTCAGAGCTGCCGCTTCCTCACCCATATCACTCCCAAAGCGCTGCTGGTCCGCCAGGCCCCATAACCATGGAGACGGGGGCGGCCGCGAACAACCACGCATGCGCAAAGGATGTAGTCTCATGGGTAGTGTAGTTCTTCCAATTCTGCGCATGCGGCAACAATTCAGCAAACCTGGCCCAGCACAGGGGGCAATTCAATAATAAACTCACTGCAGGTTTTGGGGGGAAATCAGTGAGGTGATCAATGGGTTTTGGAGGTAATCAGTGTTTTGGGGGTGATCAGCATGTTTTAGGGTTAATCACATGGTTTTGGAGAGTTCGGCGGGTTTTCAGGGTGATCAGTGTGTTTTGCGGTTCATCACTTTGTTTTGGAGAGATCTGAGGGTTTTGGGGATGATAGAACCATAGAACACGACAGCACAGAAACAGGCCCTTTGGCCCTTCTTGTCTGTGCTAAACCATTTTTCTGCCTAGTCCCACTGACCTGCACTTGGACCATATCCCTCCACACCCCTCTCATCCATGAACCCGTCCAAGTTTTTCTTAAAGGTTAAGTGACCCCACATTTACCACTTTATCTGGCAGCTCATTCTACACTCCCACCACTCTCTGCGTGAAGAAGCCCCCCTTAATATTCCCTTTAAACTTTTCCCCCTTCACCCTTAACTCATGTCCTCTAGTATTTTTCTCCTCTTGCCTCAGTGGAAAAAGCCTGCTTGCATTCACTCTATCTATACCCATCATCATTTTATACACCTCTATCAAATCTCCCCTCATTCTTCTACGCTCCAGGGAATAAAGCCCTAACCTATTCAATCTCTCTCTGTAACTCAGCTTCTCAAGTCCCAGCAACATCCTCGTAAACCTTCTCTGCACTCTTTCAACCTTATTAATGTCCTTCCTGTAACTAGGTGACCAAAACTGCACACAATACTCTAAATTCAGCCTCACCAATGTCTTATACAACCTCACCATAACTTTCCAACTCTTAAACTCAATACTTTGATTTATAAAGGTCAATGTACCAAAAGCACTCTTTACGACTCTATCTACCTGTGACGCCACTTTTAGGGAATTATGTATCTGTATTCCCAAATCCCTCTGTTCTACTACACTCTTTAGTGTCCTACCATTTACCATGTATGTTCTACCTTGGTTTGTCCTTCCAAAGTGCAATACCTCACACTTGTCTGCATTAAACTCCATCTGCCACTTTTCAGCCCATTTTTCTAGCTGGTCCAAGTCCCTCTGCAAGCTTTGAAAACCTTCCTCACTGTCCACTAGACCTCCAATCTTTGTAGCATCTGTATGTTTTAGGGGTGGTCAGCAGGTCTTGGCAGTAATCACAGTGCTTTGATGTGATCAGAGGGTTATGGGGATTGGTGGATTTTGAGGGTAATCAATGGGTTTTGGGGGTGTTAGTGGGTTTTGGGTTTAATCAGTGGGTTTTGGAGGTGATCAGAGGGTTTTGGGGGTGATCAGCAGGTTTTGGGGGGTGATCAGATGGTTGTGGGGTTAATCAGGGGGTTCTGGGAGTGATCAGTGGGTGTTGGGGTGCTTGGGGCGGTTTGCGGCGAGATTGGATGGTGTAGGGATGATTGGGGGCGTTTGGGGTGATTGGAGAGAGTTTGGGGGTGATTGAGGGTGTTTGGGGGTGATTGGGAGGGTTTAGGAGTGATTGGGGTGGTTTTGGGGGTGATTGGGGGGATGGGGTAATCGGGGGAGTTGGTAGTGGTTGGGGGAGTTTGGAGGGTGATTGTGATGGGGGATTGGGTGGGTTTGGGGGGTGTTTGTGGAGATTTGGTGTTGATTGGGGGGATAGGGTTTATAGAGGGGTTTTGCAGGTGATTGGAGGCGTTTGTGGGTGTTTGGGGGTGATTGGGGGATTTTGGGGGCAATTGGAGAATTTGGGGGGTGATTGGCAGATTTTGGGGGCAATTGGGGGATTTGGGGTTGATTGGGGGGGTTGGAGATGATTGGGGGTGTTTTGGGGGGTGATTAGGGGTGTTTTGGGTTTTTGCGGGGTGATTAGGGTTGATTGCGGGGTTTGGAGGTGATTGGGGGTGTTTTAGGGGTGATTGGGGGTTTTTGGGGTGATCGGGGGTTGATTGGGGAGTTTGGAGGTGATTAGGGGGATGATTGGGGGGTTTTGGAGGTGATTGGGGGTGTTTTGGGGGTGGTTGGGGGATTTGGAGGTGATTGGGGTGTTTTGGGGGGGTTATTGGGGGTGTTTTGGGGGGTGATTGGGGGAATTTGGGGGTGATTGGGGGGTTTTGGAGGTGATTGGGGGTGTTTTGGGGGGTGATTGGGGGATTTGGGGGTGATTGGGGGTTTTGGAGGTGACTGGGGGTGTTTTGGGGGGCGATTGGGGGATTTGGGGGTGATTAGGGGGTTTTGGAGGTGATTGGGGGATTTGGGGTTGATTGGGGGTGTTTTGGGGTGATTGGGGGTGTTTTAGGGGTGATTGGGGTTTTTTGGGGTGATCGGGGGTTGATTGGGGAGTTTGGAGGTGATTAGGGGGATGATTGGGGATGATTGGAGGATTTGGGGTTGATTGGGGGGTTTTGGAGGTGATTGGGGGTGTTTTGGGGGTGGTTGGGGGATTTGGGGGTTTTGGAGGTGATTGGGGTGTTTTGGGGGGGTTATTGGGGGTGTTTTGGGGGGTGATTGGGGGGTTTTGGAGGTGATTGGGGGTGTTTTGGGGGGTGATTGGGGGATTTGGGGGTGATTGGGGGTTTTGGAGGTGACTGGGGGTGTTTTGGGGGGCGATTGGGGGATTTGGGGGTGATTAGGGGGTTTTGGAGGTGATTGGGGGATTTGGGGTTGATTGGGGGTGTTTTGGGGTGATTGGGGGGGTTTGGGGAGTGATCGGGGGGATTGATTGGGGGGGTTTGGGGGGATTCATTGGGGGGGTTTGGGGTGATTGTGGGTTTTGAATGGGGGGTGTTTTGGGGATTTGGGGGTTTCTGGGGTGATTGGGGGTGACTGGGGTATTTGGGGGTTTTGGAGGTGATTGGGGGTTTCTGGGGTGATTGGGGCTTGATTGGGGGGTTTTGGGGTGATTGGGGATTTTGGAGGGTGATTGGGGGTTTTGGGGTGATTGGGGGGTTTTGGAGGGTGATTGGGGGGTTTTGGGGGGTGATTGGGAGGGCTGATTTGGGGGGGGTTTTGGGGGGTGATTGGGGGATTTTGGGGTGACCGGGGTGTTTTGGGGTGATTGGGGGGGGCTGATTTGGGGGGGGTTTTGGGGGGTGACCGGGGTGTTTTGGGGTGATTGGGGGGGCTGATTTGGGGGGGATTTTGGGGGGTGACCGGGGTGTTTCGAGGTAAATTTTCTCCCGCGCCATAATTGGCCCCGCCCACTGCGGGCACCTGCAGCCAATCAGAGAGCGAGCGCGCAGCTGCAGGGGATCAGCCCAGTGACAGCTCCTTCACTGATTGGGTAATCAGACTGGCACCGCCCCCTGCGGCACGGAGAGCCAATCGGAGCGAAGGGCGGGGTTTCCGGACCGTTGAGCGGCTGAAGCGGGAGCGGGCGGTGGAAGCGGGTGATTGACAGGTGAGCGGGAGCGCGCGGGACAGGGTCATCGGCCATGGTGGGCATCACAGTAAGGACCAGCCTTCAAATGGTGCCGCACTGTCAGAGGGTCAGCGCTGAGGGAGTGCCGCACTGTCAGAGGGTCAGCGCTGAGGGAGTGCCGCACTGTCAGAGGGTCAGCGCTGAGGGAGTGCCGCACTGTCAGAGGGTCAGTGCTGAGGGAGCGCCGCACTGTCAGAGGGTCAGCGCTGAGGGAGTGCCGCACTGTCAGAGGGTCAGTACTGAGGGAGTGCCGCACTGTCAGAGGGTCAGTGCTGAGAGAGTGCCGCACTGTCAGAGGGTCAGTGCTGAGGGAGTGCCACACTGTCGGAGGGTCAGCGCTGAGGGAGTGCCGCACTGTCGGAGGGTCAGCGCTGAGGGAGTGCCGCACTGTCGGAGGGTCAGCGCTGAGGGAGTGCCGCACTGTCAGAGGGTCAGTACTGAGGGAGTGCCGCACTGTCAGAGGGTCAGTGCTGAGGGAGTGCCGCACTGTCAGAGGGTCAGTGCTGAGGGAATGCCGCACTGTCAGAGGGTCAGTGCTGAGGGAATGCCGCACTGTCAGAGGGTCAGTGCTGAGGGAATGCCGCACTGTCAGAGGGTCAGTGCTGATGGAATGCCGCACTGTCAGAGGGTCAGCGCTGAGGGAGTGCCGCACTGTCAGAGGGTCAGTGCTGAGAGAGTGCCGCACTGTCAGAGGGTCAGTGCTGAGGGAGTGCCGCACTGTCAGAGGGTCAGTGCTGAGGGAATGCCGCACTGTCAGAAGGCCAGCGCTGAGGGAGTGCCGCACTGTCAGAGGGTCAGCGCTGAGGGGGTGCCGCACTGTCAGAGGGTCAGCGCTGAGGGAGTGCCGCACTGTCAGAGGGTCAGCGCTGAGGGAGTGCCGCACTGTCAGATGTCATAGAGGTTTACAGCATGGAAACAGGCCCTTTTGCACAGTTTGTCCATGCCAATTTTTTTACCACTAAGCTAATCCCAATTGCCCGCATTTGGCCCATATCCCCCTATATCCATCGTACCCATGTAACTGTGTAAATGCTTTTTAAAAGACAACATTGTACCCATCTCTACTGCTACCTCCAGCAGTTTGTTCAAGACACTCACCACCCACTATGTAAAAAAAATTACCCCTCTGGACCCTTTTGTATCTCTCTCACTTTTAAAACATTCCCTCTAGTTTTAGACTACTCTACCTTTGGGAAAAGATATTGACTATCTCATTGATCTATGCTCCTCATTATTTTATAGATCTCTGTAAGATCACCCCTCAGCCTCCTGCACTTCAGGGGAAAAAAGTCCCAGTTTATCCAGCCTCTCCTTATAATTCAAACCATCAAGTCTCGGTAGCATCCTAAGAAATCTTCTCTGCACTCTTTTGAGTTTAATAATATTGTTTCTATAATAGGGTGACCAGAACTGCACACAGTATTCCAAGTGTGGCCTTACCAATGTTGTGTTCAACTTCAACAAGACGTCCCAACTCCTGTATTCAGTGTTCTGACTGATGAAACAAGCATGCTGAATGCCTTCTTCACCACTCTGTCCACCTGTGACTCCACTTTCAAGGAACTATGAACCTGTCCCCTTAGATCACTTTGTTCTGTAATTCTCTCCAACTCCCTACCATTAAGTGAGTAAGTCATGCTTGAATTTGATGTACCAAATTGCATCACCTTGCATTTGTCTAAATTAAACTCCATCTGCCATTCGTCAGCCCACTGGCCCGATTGATCAAGATTCCGTTGTAATTTTAGATAACCTTCTTCACTGTCCACTATGCCACCAATCTTGGTGTCATCTGCAAACTTACTAACCATGCCTGCTAAATTCTCATCTAAATCATTAATATAAATGACAAATAACAGTGGACTCACTACCGATCCCTGAGGCACACTGCTGGTCACAGGCCTCCAGTTTGAAAAATACCCTCAACAGCCACCCTCTGTCTTCTGTGAACAAACCAATTGTATATCCAATTGGCTACCTCACCCCGGATCCCTTGAGATTTAACCTTATGCAACAACCTATTATTGCAGTACCTTCTCAAAGGCTTTGCTAAAGTCAATGTAGACAACATTGACTGCGCTGCCCTTATCCATCTTCTTGTTTCCCCCTACAAAAAACTCAATCAAAATTGTGAGACATGATTTTCCACTCAAAGCCATTGGTCAGTACTGAGGGAGTGCTGCACTGTCGGTGGGTCAGTACTGAGGGGCTGCCGCACTGTCAGAAGGTCAGTCCTGAGGAGTGCTGCACTATCAAAGGATCAGTATTGAGGGAGTGCTGCACTGTCATCGCAGCCCTCCCTCAACATTGACTCTCTGACACTGTGGCACTCCCTCAGTAAAAGCATGGTAAAAGGCAGAGTGGGATCAGCCTATTGGAAACTGTGAGCTCTGAATCCCAGCAGTGACACCATAGAGTGGTGTTGACTGCTGGTACTACAGGGGAGGTGATGGTTTAATGGTATTATTGCTAGACTATCAATCCAGAAACTCAGCTAATGTTCTGGGAATCTGGGTTCGAATCTTGCTGTAGCAGATGATGGAATTTGAATTCAATTTAAAAAAATCTGGAATTAAGAAACTACTCATGACCATGAAACTATTGAAAAAATTCACCTGGTTCACTAATGCCCTTTAGGGAAGGAAATCTGCTGTTGTTAGCCGATCTGGCCTACATGTGACTCCGGAGCCACAGCAATGTGGTTGATTCTCAACTGTCCCTCGGCAATTAGAGATGGGCAATAAATGCTGACCAACCAGTGAGGCCCATATCCCATGAATGAATATAAAAAAATGGTACTCTCAGCATGCGAAAGAACCAGTTAATTCCCAGGGCTGGGGTTTCAGCCAGTGGAGGTGAGTGGTGTGGGAGGGCAAGTTCATGAAAAAACAGATCAGGTGAGAGTGGATGACCTGGGAGGAGAAATGCCGAAGTGGACATACGGTCTCTCCCTGCATTGCCTCTTAGTTCCTGCATGGCCTCCTTAAATGACCATAAGGGCCCTCAGAGGCGCAAGGGCAGTTATGCAGGACGCCTAATGCCTCTTCTGCACCCTGGCTCTCTCCGCTGTTTGGCAGTGGGCGGTAGATGGTGAGGGGGAAACTCACCCACTGGAGTGTCAAACCCATCTTTGTTATTTTTGACTTGATGGCAGTCTGTTTACTCTTGCTCCTGACTTTTTCTCTCTCATTCTCCCCCATCTCTTTCTCCTCTCTCTCTCCTACTTTTCTTGCCCCTCCCTCTCTCACGCACCCCCCATCTCTCTCCACCTTCCCCTCTCTCTCTCGCCCCTCCCTCTCTCACTTGCACTCCCAGGATGAGCCGGTTTCTCAATGTGCTTCGCAGTTGGTTAGTAATGGTCGCTGTCATTGCTGCAGGAAACACTGTCCAGAGTTTCCGGGACCACAGCTTTTTATCGGACAAACTATACACGGGGAGCCCAACACTCGGTAAGGACTGGTGTTCCTCTGGTATGGGATTGGGAACAACAGAAGATATAGCAGCTGCTGTAGGCTATTCGGCCCCTCTAATCCATTCTCTGGGGAATAAATTTTTCCTCATCTCCATCTTAAATGGCAGACCCTTTATTCTGAAATTGTGCCCCTAAATTACTTGCTGTGATTGCATATTAATGTTTTGAATTTCATCACACTATGAATAAGATTCTCCAGCCTCCCAGTCGTGTTTCTTGGCAGTTTGAGGCAATATGCCATTTGCCGGCAGTGGGATTCTCTGGTCCTGCTGCTGTCAGTGGGATTTTCCATTGAAGGCACTTCACACTGCTGGGAAACCCATAGGCAGGGGTGTGCTGCCGGTGTGATCAGAGACTTCTGCTGGCATGAACGGCCAGAGAATTCCAGCCTGTGTGTATACATGCATGTATTGTCTTTGTAACCCTGTGATTTTTCTAAGTTTGTTCCCATTTCCTGCCTGAACAAGCACTGTGGATGTATCTACACCACATTGGACTGCAGCGGTTCAAGAAGGCAGCTCACCACCACCTTCTCGAGGGCAATTAGGAATGGCAATAAATACCAGCAATGTCTACATCCTATGAGAGAATAAATAAATTTCTAACATGTAACAAACACCCATTTCTAGTGCTGTCTAACATTCTCCTTCCTTTATTCTCTTTATTCCTCTTCTCTTCATCTACATCCTGGTGTCCATCCCCCTTTAGTTTAGCCAATTTGAGTTTAAACCTTCCACAATCACACTAATGAACGGGAACATTGATCCCAGTCCTATTGAGGTGCAGTCCGTCCCTTTTGAATAAGAGTCTGCCTCAGAACTGGTCCTAATGCCCCTAGCTTCTGAAGCACTCTCCCCTGCTCCATGATTTAAACCAGGCATCGATGCTCTCCATCCTCTGATTTCTACTGCGGCTACTGTGTGACACTGAGCGTAATCCAGATGTTACTCCAATTGAGGGCCTTTTTTTACTTTCTTCCCTTTCTCCTGAAAATCTGATGGTAGGACTCTGATATCGAATCATAGAATCTCTACATTGCAGAAGGAGGCCATTTGGCCCATCAAGTCTGCACTGGCCACAATCCCACCCAGGGCCTAACCCCATAACCCCATTTATTTACCCCTAACTCACACATCTTTTGGACCATGGGAGGAAACCAGAGCACCAGGAGGAAACCCATGCAGACATGGGGACAACATGCAGACTCCACACAGACAGTCATCCGAGGCTGGAATTGAACCCAAGTCTTTGGCGCTGTGAGGCAGCAGTGCTAACCACTGTGCCATCAAAGAATATCTCCCCTCTCTGTTATCCTTATGTCTATGACAATGTCTGGCTCCCTCTCATCCTCCATGGAATTTTTTACACTCTGTCCTTTAGCCTGGTGCCAGGGAGGTGACACACCATGAAAGGTTCACAATGATGATTACAGAAATGAATATTTTTAAGATGTTTTACTCTTAACTTTCTTTTGCTGGTTCTTGTATTTTGCTTTTGTTTCTGTGCAGTTAATGGGCTGCAGGCGAGAACATTTGGGATATGGACTCTGCTATCCTCTATCATTCGGTGCACTTGCGCAGTGGATATTCACAATAGAACGTAGGTAACTGTGGAACTGCAGCAAAGCATAGAAAAATATCTCTATTACCTGCTGTACCTGTCCTGGGAGTGTTTGATGGGGACAGTGTAGAGGGAGCTTTACTCTGTATCTTACCCTGTCCTATACCTGTCCTGGGAGTGTTTGATGGGGACAGTGTACATAAGAACATAAGAAATAGGAGCAGGAGTAGGCCATCTATCCCCTTGAGCCTACCCCGCCATTCAATAAGATCATGGCTGATCTGTCGTGGCTCAGTTCCACATTCCCGCCCTCTCCCCATAACCCTTAATCCCCTTGAGGGAGCTTTACTCTGTGTCTAACCCATTGCTGTAATTGTCCTGGGAGTGTTTGATGGGGACAGTGCAGAGGGAGCTTTACTCTGTACCTAACCCTGTGCTGTACCTGTCCTGGGAGTGTTTGATGGGGACAGTGTAGAGGGAGCTTTACTCTGTATCTAACCCCGTGCTGTACCTGTCCTGGGAGTATTTGATGGGGACAGTGTAGAGGGAGCTTTACTCTGTATCTAACCCTGTGCTGTACCTGTCCTGGAGTGTTGGAATTCAATAAGCCATCCATTGACTGGGAAACGTTGTGCCCGTTGGGTTATTGAATGTTTCTTTGTGTTCCCACAGATTATATCACATTACCCTTTGGACCTTCATTCTCGCTTTTGGTCATTTCCTGTCTGAGTCCTTCATTTATCACACAGCGCCGATTACCATAGGTGTCATGGCACCCCTATTAGTGGCCAGTAAGTAGAATTTGTGATTGGGCACTGGGGTAGTTTATCATAGATGCTATTGGCAGCTTAAGTCTAAGTGATGGTACTGATTGTGGATGTGGTGACTGGCCACTTGGCAGAGACTTTGGAAGTAGCTTTCAGATTCATACTATAACAAAACTTAGCCATTGTCCAAATCAATCATGTATGAAACGTAATCTGCTGAATCTGTGCTTAGTTACAATTTTTACCACTGGCTCTTTAACTCTGGAATTTCTGCCACTCACCACCCTACTTGGAACTGTATCACCGTTCCTTTACTTTCGCTCGGTTAAAATCTGTAATTTCCTCCCTAACAGCACCGTTGGTGTACCTACACCACAGTGACTGCTGCAGTTCAAGAAGGGGGTTCACCACCACCTTCTCAGGGTCAACTGGGGATGGGAAAATTCTGGCCTTGTGAACAAAAGGATACATTTGTACTTTGTTATTCTTTATTTGCAACGCTTCCTATCACTGACTTTTGCCCCCTCTGTCCTGAGGTTTCTCGATTCTAGGTATGCTGGTTGGGTTTCAGTACATGGAGGATCTCCAGGAGGCGACTTCCATTCGACCGAAGAAGCGGATCTAAAACCTTCCCTGATGGGCTGTCTGATCAGAATGGCAGAACATGCTGAACTATAAAGCCATTTCTACCACACATCTGACCAGTTAACTTGGGCATTCACTCCACCTGCACTTTCAATTTCATTCCTTTAAATAACTGACTGAAAACTATTCCTAGGCTGAAAAGTGCTCTGGGATGGCCTGATATCATGAAAGGTGCTGTAGAAATGGGAATCTTTCTTTCCATCACTAAATTCTGATTGTGAAAACATTCTGTTTGTAACATTTTGTGCTTTAGTATCACCTGCCCACTGTGAGATAGGTTCAAGCCTGAAACTATTCACAGTTGTGCCTCTGTTGATGCTGTACCACAGGATCTGGAAAGGGCCATCCCCGGCACTGCCATGTGGTGGTAGTTGCCATGCTGTCCCCGATTTCTTGGGTTGGATATCTAGATTTGGCTCAAGTGTAATGTTTCCAGCAACAGAGAATCCATTGATATTACATGAAGAATCCCTCACTACTAACTTCATCTACCTGCTGTGTGAAACTGAACCAGCCTGTCCTTGAAATGAGGTTCGGACCACATGCTTGTGCTGCTGTCACTACACTTCTATTTATAAATCTCATTCCACTTTCTCAATCTGCCCTGCCACCTTCAGTGATTTGTACACATATACTCCCAGGTTCTGTTCCTGCACTCACTCTGGAATTGAACCATCAAAACACAAAAATAAGCAAGTTATGAACAACCTGAGAAACATTGGTTTCAGCTGGAGCATTGTGTCAGTTCTGGGCACCACACTTGAGGAACAATGTGGGTGCAGTAAAGATTCTCAAGAGATGAAGAACTTCAGTTACATAAATAGACTGGAGAACTGGGGCTGTTCTCCTTTTGATAAGAGAAAAATGAGGTATGATAGAGTTACTCAAAATCACGAGGAGTCTGGACAGAATAAATAGGGAGAGATTGTTCCCACTTATGAGAGGATCAAGAACAAGAGCACAGATTTAGATAATTGACAAAAGGAGCAAAGGTGACATGAGAAATGTTTTCACTCAGCAACTGAATTGGACCTGGAATGCAATGTCTGAGAGCGTGGTGGAGGCAGGTTCAATCGTACCTTTCAAAATAGAAGTGGACTGCTAGCTGAAGAGGAAAGATTTGTTGGGCTGTGGGATAAAGGCAAGAGAATGACACAATGAATTGGTTTTGCAGAGAGCCAGCATGAACGGAGTGGGTGAATGGCCTGTGCTGTAACCATTCTATGATTTTATGGAATGTGTTGAACTTCAAAAGGACAGCTATGTGATTTTAGGTGACAGACCTCAGTTATTTAACAGTCATTCAGACTTGTTATATATTTTTCCATTCATGTGGGCAGAGTTCAGGTTTCAATCTCTAGTATTCTTGTGATAGTAAAAGTTGCCATTCTTTGTAGTTGTGTGAAAGGTGAATTTTTTAGTTGTAGTTAAAAGCTCTTAATATTTTAATCTGAAAATGGATCTGTGGAACAGATAAAGCCACAGGCTCTTAGCATTGCTTTTAAACCCGGAATCTGATTTTTAAAAAGTTATTCTTTCTTGTTACGTGGGTGTCGCTGGCTAGGCCAGCATTTATTGTCCATCGGTAATTGCCCTTGAGAATGTGGTGTTGAACTGCCTCCTTGAACAACTGCAGTCCATGTGGTGTAGGCACACCCACAGTGCTGTTAAGGAGGGAGTTCCAAGATATTGATCCAACGACAGTGAAGGAACAGCGATATATTTCTAAGTCAGGATGGTAGTGTTCCCATGAATCTGCTGCGTTTGTCCTTATAAGTAGTAGAGGTTGTGGGTTTGGAAGATGCTGTTGAAGAAGCCTTGGTGAATTGCTGTAGTGCATCCTGTAGATGGTACACTCTGCTACTTTGCATCAGAGGTGGAGGGGATGAATGTTGAAGGTGGTAGATGGGGTGCTTTGATGGTGTCAAGCTTCTTAAGTGTTGGAGCTGAACTCATCCAAGCAAATGGAAAGTATTCCACCTTTGTCATACTTTGTCCTGGATGATGTCAAGTTTTGTTTGTTTAGCGAAGTCAGATGTTGAATATTTTCCCACTATTATTTCTCTGGAAGGTACTAACCCACATCGGCTCTTGCTCCCCATTCCAGCATACTATCTTATACCTCCCCCACCCCTTGTCATTACAAACAACTATCACATATCCTCCCTCTTCATCCAAATGCAACCACAATACAACCCCTCCTCCTCACCACCCCAGCCTCACCAATAAACCCTCATCCCTGCTCCCCCCCACCCCCCTCCCCTGCCACACTTCAGGAAGGATGTGATGGCATTGGCCAAGGTAAAGCAAAAATGTATGACAATACTTTCAGGGCTGAGGGTGCTTCAGTTATGGGATAGTAATTTTGTGGGTGGTCAGCACAGTGCCAGGGACCCAGGTTCAATCCTGCCCTTGTGTATCTGTGCGGAGTTTGCACATTCTCCTCATGTCTGTGTGGGTTTCCTCCAGGTGCTCTGATTTCCTCCCACAGTCCAAAGATGTGTAGGTTAGGTGGATTAGCCATGATAAATACACAGGGTTACAAGGATAGAATATAGAACACTACAGCACAAGTTGCACTGATCATATCCCTACCTACCAGGCCTACCTGTAACCCTCAATCCCATTAAATCCCATGTACTCATCCAGAAGTCTCTTAAAAGACCCCAATGAGTTCGCCTCCACCACCACCGACGGCAGCCGATTCCACTCACTCACCACCCTCTGAGTGAAAAACTTATCCCTGACATGTCCTCTGTACCTACTCCCCAGCACCTTAAACCTGTGTCTCTCGTAGCGACCATTTCAGCCCTGGGAAATAGCTCCAAGAATCCACCCTATCTATACCTCTCACCATCTTATAAACCTCTATCAGGTCGCCTTTCAACCTTCGTCTCTCCAGGGAGAACGTAAGAAATAGGAGCAGGAGTAGGCCATCCAGCCCCTCGAGCCTGCCCCGCCATTCAATAAGATCATGGCTGATCTGTCGTGGCTCAGTTCCACATTCCCGCCCTCTCCCCATAACCCTTAATCCCCTTGCCTATCAAAAACCTATCAACCTGTGTCTTAAAAATATTTAGCGAGGCAGCCTCCACCACTTCAATGGGCAGAGAATTCCAGAGATTCACCACCCTTTGAGTGAAGAAGTTCCTCCTCAACTCCGTTCTAAACCGCCGCCCCTTTATCTTAAGGCTGTGCCCTCTAGTCCTACTGTCCTTTCTGAGTGGGAAGAGCCTCTCCACCTCTATCCTATCCATCCCATTCATCATCTTATATGTCTCAATGAGATCTCCCCTCATTCTCCTAAACTCTAACGAGTACAAGCCTAGTTTATTCAGCCTCTCCTCATAGTTCAACCCCCTCAACTCCGGTATCAGCCTAGTAAACCTCCTCTGCACTCCCTCCAAGGCCAAAATATCCTTGCGTAAGTGCGGCGACCAAAACTGCACACAGTACTCCAGCTGCGGCCTCACCAGTGCCCTATACAGCTGCAGCAAGACCTCTCTACTTTTATATTCAATCCCCCTCGCTATGAAGGCCAGCATCCCATTTGCCTTCCTGACCACCTGCTGCACCTGCAGGCTGGGTTTTTGCGACTCATGCACTAGGACCCCGAGGTCCCTCTGCACCGTCGCATGCTGCAGTTTTTCGCCATGTAAGTAATAGTCCTTCCTACCATTATCCCTACCAAAGTGGACAACCTCACATTTGCCAACATTAAATTCCATTTGCCAGTTCCTGGTCCATTCGCCTAGCCTATCTAGATCGTTCTGCAGACTCTCCACACCCTCCGCACAATTTGCTGTTCCACCAATCTTGGTGTCATCAGCAAATTTCGACACCATACACTTGGTTCCCTCCTCCAGATCATCTATATAAATGGTAAATAGCTGAGGCCCCAGCACCGATCCCTGGGGCACTCCACTAGTCACCAACCGCCAATCCAAATAGCACCCATTGACCCCCACTCTCTTCCTCCTATTTGACAGCCAATCCTCTATCCACGCTAACACCCTACCCCCAACTCCATGCCCCCTGACCTTCTGTAGTAACCTCTTGTGCGACACCTTGTCAAACGCCTTCTGAAAATCAAGAAACACCACATCCACCGGCTCTCCTCTATCCACCGCCCTAGACACATCCTCATAGAACTCCAATAAATTTGTCAGACACAACTTCCCCTTAATGAAACCATGCTGCGTCTGCTCAATCAAACAATTCTCCTCAAGATGCCTCGCTATTTTCTCCTTGATCACGGATTCTAACATTTTACCTATAACAGACGTTAAACTAACCGGCCTATAATTCCCTGCCTTTTGCCTGCCACCCTTCTTAAACAACGGCGTAACATTAGCCGTTTTCCAATCTTCCGGCACTTCCCCGGAATCCAGCGACGTTTGGAAAATAATCACCAAGGCACCCACTATCACCTCCGCCATTTCTTTCAGAACCTTTGGATGCATTCCATCCGGTCCTGGGGCCTTGTCCACAATCAGTCCCTCCAGTCTGTCGAGCACTGCCTCTCTAGTAACAATAATGTCATTCAGGCTCTCCTGTCCTACCATCTTTCCATCGCTAACACCTGGCAAATTATTCACGTCCTCCTCCGTGAAGACCGAAACAAAAAAGTTATTCAAGGCCTCAGCCATTTCCCCATCCCCCACCACTAAGACCCCCCTCTCATTTTCTAAGGGTCCAACGTTCACCCTAGCCAGCCTCTTCCTTTTTATATATTTATAAAAACTCTTGCTATCCTTTTTTATATTAAGCGCTAGCCCAGCTTCATAGTTTATCCTACCCTTCTTTATCAACTTGTCATTCTTTGTTGACATTTAAACCTCTCCCAATCCTCTTCTTGCCCACTACTCTTAGCTACTCTCCCAATCCTCTTCTCGCCCACTACTCTTAGCTACCTCTCCCAATCCTCTTCTCGCCCACTACTCTTAGCTAGCTCCCTCAACCTATCCTCATAAGGCATGCCACCCAATCCAGGCAACATCCTTGTAAATCTCCTCTGCACCCTTTCAATAGCTTCCACATCCTTCTTGTAGTGAGGCGACCAGGACTGCGCACAGTACTCCAAGCGGGGTCTGACAAGGGTCTTATAAAGTTGCAGCATTATCTCCCGACTTCTAAACTCAATCCCTCGATTAATGAAGGCAAGTACACCACACGCCTTATTGACCACATCCTCCACCTGCAAGGCCGATTTAAGAGTCCTGTGGAACCGGACCCCGTGGTCCTTCTACTCCTCTATGCTGCTAAGAGTCACACCCTTAATATTATACTCCTTCATCCCATTGGACCTGCCAAAATGGACCACTACACATTTATCTGCATTGAAGTCCATCTGCCACTTCTCCGCCCAGTCTTGCATCCTATCTATGTCTCGCTGCAACTTCTGGCACCCCTCCAGACTATCCACAACACCACCAACCTTTGTGTCATCAGCAAATTTACCAACCTATCTCTCTACTTCCTCATCCAGGTCATTTATGAAAATGACAAACAGCAAGGATCCTAGAACAGATCCCTGGGGCACTCCACTGGTGACCGACCTCCATGCAGAAAAAGACCCATCCACAACCACTCTCTGCCTTCTGCAGGCAAGCCAGTTCTGGATCCCATGCTCCCTCACTTTTTCAAGAAGTCTTGCATGGGGGACCTTATCAAACGCCTTGCTGAAGTCCATGTAAACCATATCCACCGCTGTTCCTTCGTCAATGTGTTTAGTCACATTTTCAAAGAACTCAACTAGGCTCGTAAGGCACGATCTGCCCTTGACAAAGCTATGCTGACTACTTCTGATCGTACTAAACTTCTCTAAATGTTCATGAATCCTGTCCCTCAGTATCCTCTCCATCAACTTACCAACCACTGAGGTTAGACTCACCGGTCGGTAATTTCCCGGACTATGCCTGTTCCCTTTCTTGAAAATAGGAACCACATCCACAATCCTCCGGAACCTCTCCCTTCTCCATTGACGATGCAAAGATCATCGCCAGAGGCTCTGCAATCTCTTCCCTCACCTCCCACAGTAACCTGGGATACATCCCATCCGGTCCCGGTGACTTATCTATCTTGATAGAATTTAAAAGTTCCAACACATCCTCTTCCTGAACATCCACATACTCAATCTTTTCAGTCCGCCGCAAACCTGCAGTACAACCTCCCAGATCATTTTCCACCGTGAATACCGAGGCAAAGTATTCATTAAGCACCTCTGCTATTTCTCCTGGTTCCGCACAGACTTTTCCCCCTTCACCTTTTATAGGTCCTATCCCTTCACATTTCATCCTTTTACTCTTCACATATTTGTAGAACGCCAAGAGATTGAGATAGGGTGGGAAGAAGCCTGGGTACGATACTCTGTTGGAGAATTTGTGCAGACTTGATGGGATGCACTGTAGGGATTATATGAAGGAGCTGGACTATTCTTGGAGAAGGTTGAGAGGGAATTTGATCAAGGTATTTGAACTCATGAGGGATCTGGACATAATAGAGAAACTATCCCCATTTGTGGAAGGCTCAAGAAATAGGGCACAGAGTTCAGGGAATTGGCAAAAGAAGCAATGACAGCACAATGAGATCTTTCTGGTTAGGATCCTTGAATCACTGTCTGTGTGGAGTTTTCACATTCTCCTTGTGTCTGCGTGGGTTTCCTCTGGGTGCTTTGGTTTCCTCCCACACTCCAAAGATGTACAGGTTAGGTTGATTGGTCATGCTAAAATTGTCCCTTAGTATCCTGAGATGTGTAGATTAGAGGGATTAGTAGGTAAATGTGTAGGGATATGGGGATAATGCCTGGGTGGGATTGTGGTTGGTGCAGACTTGATGGGCCAGATGGCCTCTTTCTGCACTGTAGGGTTTCTATGATTCTATCTGGATTGCCCTGCCTGTGTGTGGTGGAGGCAGGGTCCATCATGGCTTTTGAAAAGGAATAAGCACACAGAGAGAAAAGAATGGTACTGGAACCAGGTAACAGCATTGGGAGCTAGCCTGATCACATTGACCTCCTGTTATCTGATGAGCGTGTAACACAGTGACGATCCTTGCAGAATGTGTTATCCAAAGCTGTCAGACTTCTTTCAGCAACTTATTTTATCCCCTTAAAATTGGTACCACATGATTAAGGATTTTTGAAAAAATGCTTGAGCAAAGTGGGCACGGATATGGTGGGCTGAAAGGCCTCCTTTTGTGATGGAAACTTCTGTAGTTAGGTTAAAGTGTATTAGAGAAACTGGTAACCTTGTAGAAATAATGCAGCCCATTTCAAACCTCGTTGAAACTGTTGCTCCTTTCAAGGTCAATAATGAAACACCCAATCAAATCAATGACATTTTAACAATTAGTCCCAAGATTTTATTTATAATTCTGAATCCTATCTCATTCTTTCAATTTGAAATACCATCAACCGATCCTGCAAATTGTGCTGCTATTTTCCAAATAAAATCTCACAGTTGCTCTTAGCGGAATTAGAATATAGACAGGTCAAACCAATACAGAAGCCGCAAGAGTTGTCCAGCACCCTCCGCTCTGTTCAAAGAGCAGCGCTATGTTACATGATCTATATATACAAGCCTGTAATCAAATAGTAATCACAATTCACAGGGCACCCTGCAGCAACCTTGGAGCTACACAGCTGACGATCTTCTTTCATTGGCTAAAGCAGGTATACGGTACAAAAAAGGGAAAGTGATGAAATCTACTACCTTTGCTATCCTTCTTTCATCGAATGATAGGATAATGCAGCAAGAAGGTCAATCAGTCATTACTTAAAATATTAACACTGAAAACTTACCGAGTAGCCTTTGTACAATGATGAGGCTACATTGAACTACTGGAATTTTCCCAAATGACAACGACAAAAGCAGTTTACAGACTTGCTCCTCATTGCTGTACACACAGACTCAAATTACAGGCACCAACTATACACCCAGACTCAAACTACAGGCACCAATTGTACACCTAGACTCAAAATACAGGCACCAACTGTACACAGGATATAACTAAAGGCTTCAGCTGTAAAACCAGACTACAGGCACTAGCTGTACATGGGCTCAGACTACAGGAACCAGTTGTATGTCCAGACTTGGACTACAGGTATCAGTAACTGTATACCAATACCCAAACTTACCTAGTTTATTATTTCTGAATTCAGAATCCTGACAAAATGTGAAGTGCAATTTTGGACTTTTTGCAGGTATCTGTTATTTGCACTATTATACAAACCTACTGTAAATCTTTCAGTGTTCTGATGTATCATTACAACTGCTAAGGGAACATTCCAAAAGCATCTGACAGAGGCTCTTACACCATGCTCTATGTATAGCAGGCCCTGCTTTGTGTGCCAGCCCACGCCCCTCAAAAGACAAGAGATTTTATTGATGGCCAGGAATTGGAAAAGAGCAGCACAATGAGTATTATGGACATCTTTTCTGGAGGGTAAGTGTTTAGCTAATGCAGATGAAATGATCATTCATATTCAAAATATTTAGGCTTTGGCAAATCAATTTCAAAGAAAATCTGCAGGTACAAAGCAGTCCATGTCATCCTTGTAAGCAGGCCTCATGCTGCTGGCTGTATGTCCATGACTCTCGGTGGATTTAGCTGGTTTGCTGGGATTATCTTCACAGTGATGCTTCATTTAAGATTATTGAACTGCATACTCCCTCCTCCGTCTTTCCGGAAAACTGCTGTGAAATGTGAAAAAAAAACAAAGCATGCATTAGGGATACAATGACGACAACCAGCAGCTGCGGCAGTCTCTATTTATAGATCAGGTGGAGTGCAAACCGTCACTACCATGTTACTTAGAACTCAGAATGCATTTTCATCTGGAGGGGCTCAGGCCTGATTCCAGAGACATTCAACTTGCTGGTCACAGTTCACATCCAGAAACCAAACATTAACTGATGCAAGCCTTTTAAATGCCCACACACATCTGAAGAGAGCTCACAGTTAGAACTTCTCCCTTTGGATAGTATGAACAATTAAAGAGTAAATGAAAAAGAAATAGAAGTGGATGAGGTCATTCATCCCCTTGCACGTGACAGAGGAGAAGGTTCCTCATTTCCATTACCCTTTGTGTGAAAAAGTGTTTCATGATTTTATTCCAGAAGACTTGCTGCTCAGTAAAAGCTTATTCCCTTTTGTTCTGCATTTGAAGGTTACAGATCAGGACGAGAGCATATACAGGCTCTTTGATTTTATAACCAGAGACAGGGGCTCATTGACATCAGGAAGGGGGTTGGGATTGGTGGGGGGGAAGGAATAAGAACTATAAGTAAGACCAATTAGTGGGCTGAACGGCCTGATCCTGTGCTGTTCTTTGTACATGCTCTGCCCAATTGACAGTTTCTTCAGGAGTTTGTTAAAGAGCCTGTCCAGTTCAGAATTGAATTTTTAAACTTTATTTTGGTGAACCTCACTAAGTACACAGGCATGAGCTTCATTGTAAGTCCAATGAAAGCTTCTCTCTTTTGCCTTTTGTTTCTGGGACCTACTTTCATTGGTGCAAATGCGGGGCCTTTTGTATTTCCTTCGTGGCCCTTCTAGCTGTGCTGACTCTGCTGGTCCTCTGAAGAACTGTCTGCTCTGTTCAGCAAGGCAGCCATGATGTGGAGATGCCAGCGTTGGACTGGGGTAAACACAGTAAGAAGTCTCACAACACTAGGTTAAAGTCCAACAGGTTTATTTGATAGTAAACCCACAAGCTTTCAGAGTTTGCCCCTTCGTTCACCTGACAAAGGGGCAAACCCCAAAAGCTTGTGGGTTTACTATCAAATAAACCTGTTGGACTTTAACCTGGTGTTTGAGACCTCTTACAGCAAGGCAGCAGCAACCCTCAATATGGCTACCTCCTGCTTTTGCTGCTGGCTCAGGGAGACAGCTCCTGTCTCCTGCAGGCACTTGACACTAATAATTGGGTACTGAGCTCTCCACCTGCTGAATTAGGACATTTGAATTTCAAAACATTAATCCGGGCGTCAGGTTCCCAACTCCACTTTCAAAATCTTGACCAGGAATTCCACATTCACTGGCAGAATGTGAGATGAGAAGGCAACAGCCTTACCATTTTCTGCTGGTACCAGTTAGATCATAACTATAAGGTTCATGGTGGGAGATATAGGAGGGATGTCTGAGGTAGATTCTTTACTCAGAGAGTGGGTGGGGTGTGGAATAGACTGCCTGCTGTGATAGTGGAGTCGGACACTTTAGGAACTTTCAAGCATTATTGGATAGGCATATGGAGCACTCTAGAATTATAGGGAGTGAGATAGCTTGATCTTGGGATTGGACATAGCTCGGCACAACACTGAGGGCTGAAGGGCCTGTACTGTGCTGTACTGTTCTATGTATCTATGTATGTATATAAACCAAATATAATGCATTCTCCAACTACCCTGTGCAGCTGCCTCTCTTTTTGCCAGGGTGCAGGCACAAGATGCCTGTTCAGCACCCACCACTCCCAGGCACCTGGCTGTTACGTTGCTGCCTCTGAAAAAAGCACAAGGAAGTAGAGACACATTGGTGAGCCAGCTCAACATTTTTATTTCAAAAATTCCATACCACTCTCACCTCAAAAGGACTAGGAAGATTCCAAGTGTAGAAAACAACAACTAAGGAGTTATGCCAAGAACCTCGGGAGCAGGAGTAGGCGTTACTGAAGCCTATTTCATTATTTGTTATGATCATGGCTGATCTTAGATCTCAACTCCATTTTCTTGCCTGATTTCCATACTCTCAGATTCTTCTATTTGGCAAAAATTAATCTTGAATCTCTTATCAATGGAGCATCCACCACTCTGGGGTACAGAATTCCAAAGATTCACAACCCCTTCACTGAAATTTCTCCTCATTTTAGTCCTAAATGGCTGATGCCCTCTGTGAAACAGCTTCTCAGCCAGAGTCTTGCACGCTTCAGTGACATCATCGCATTCTTCTAAACTCCAGAGAATTTAGGCCCTATCAACTCCATCAGACAACCCCCTCATCCCTGGAATCAATTGAGTAAATGTTTGTTGCACTCTATAAAGTATAGACTAAACCTTTAAAAATCACTGGTTAGCTCCCAACTGGAGAATTGTGCCCAATTCTGGGAACCTCACTTTTTGAAGGATGTCAACATCTTGAAAAGACACAGTGAGAGAAGATACAAAGTTTACTTAAGAGACTTAGACCAGGAACATGGGACTTGATGTACAACGAGAGGCACGGACATGTTGGGCCAAAGGGCCTGTTTCCATGCTGTAAACCTCTATAACTCTGAGAGATTGGAGAAGTTAAGATTCTTTTCCTCAACACAGGGAGATTTAATAGAGGTGTTCAAAATCTCGAAGTGTTTTGATAGAGGAAGAAATGGTTCCCACTGGCAGAGGTCACAAATTTAAGATATTGAAGTTGACTCAAGGAAAAAAATGCTTCTAAAATTGTTGTGATCTGTGATGCACAGCCTGAAAGGTGAGTAAAAATAGATTAAGAATAACGTTCAAAGGAAATTGGAGAAATAGTTGAAGGGACTAATCTTATAAGACCATAGGGAAAATGCAGGACTGTCTTCTGATACTCTGAACTTGCCAATGAGGAGTGTAGTCCAGAGACGCTCAAATAATTGCAAATTTGCCTTATCCAAAAAGAAGAAGATTTTGTGAAATACAGTAAATTAAAAACACACGCAATATTCTAATAGATGATGCTTCTCTCCCTCCTACCAGGAACAGGGTATTTTAACCATCTCTCTAGACAGGCAAGCCATTTTGATTCTCCCCTTCTCATCAAAATGACATATAAAATAATACACTAACATATTTTCCAAAGGCTCACTAACAAGAACAATCTCAGCATTTATATAAGAACATAAGAACTCAGAGCAGGAGTAGGCCATCTGGCTCCTCAAGCCTGCTCCACCATTCAATAAGATCATGGCTGATCCTCTATACTTCTACTTCTAGCCACTAATTACTTATGATAGAAATAGCCTATAGAATTATCCACATTTAATGGCTTCAGAGCAGGTAAATGTCCTTTAGCACTTCACAGAAACATAAACAGACAAAAATAAATTTATGATGGATGATTAAAAGCAGTATTTAAGCAGAGTATCTCAGAGGACAGAATAGTGAAAAAGGTCAACAGAGAGAAGCAAGATAAGATCTTGATATTAAAGGATGATAAAGTTCAATCAGAAGAATGTACTGAGATTAGCAAATTTTCGGTGGTCGGTAAGTTAATGGAAAGGGTCCTGAGAGATAGGATTTATGACCTATCTCTCAGGATCCTTTCCTGAGAGATGCAATTTAATCCGGGATAGTCAGGACGGTTTCGTGAGGGGTAAGTCCTGCCTCACAAATTTGATTGAATTCTTTGAGGAGGTAACTAAGTGTGTAGACGAAGGTAGAGAACTTGATGTTGTATACATGGATTTTAGTAAGGTGTTTGATAAAGTTCCCCATGGTAGGCTCATGAAAAAAGGAGGTGTGGAATAGAAGGAAATTTGGCCGATTGGATAATCATAGAAGACAGAGGGTGGTGGTGGAGAGAAAATTTTCAGACTGGAGGCCAGTTACCAGCGGTGTATCACAGGGGTCAGTGCTGGGTTCTCTGCTATTAGTGATTTTTATCAATGACTTGGAAGAGGGGGCAGAAGGGTGGGTTAGTAAATTTGCTGATGACACCAAGATTGGTGGAGTAGTGGATGAGGTGGAGGGCTCTTGTAGGCTGCAAAGAGACATTGATAGGATGCAGAGCTGGGCCGAAAAGTGGCAAATGGAGTTTAACCCTGATAAGTTCCTATTTTCAAGAAAGGGAACAGGGATAGCCCGGGAAATTACCGACTGGTGAGTCTGACTTCAGTGGCTGGTAAGCTGATGGAGAGGCTTCTGAGGGACAAGATTTATGAGCATTTGGAGAGGTTTAGCATGATCAGAAATAGTCAACATGGATTTGTCAAGGGCAGGTCGTGCCTTACGAGCCTAGTTGAGTTCTTCGAAAATGTGACTGAACACATTGACGAAGGAAGAGCAGTGGACGTGGTGTACATGGACTTCAGCAAGGTGTTTGATAAGGTCCCCCATGCAAGACTTCTTGAGAAAGTGAGAGGGCATGGGATACAAGGGGCTTTGGCCTTGTGGATCCAGAACTGGCTTGCCTGCAGAAGGCAGAGAGTGGTTGTGGATGGGTCTTTTTCTGCATGGAGGTCGGTCACCAGTGGAGTGCCCCAGGGATCTGTTCTAGGACCCTTGCTGTTTGTCATTTTCATAAATGACCTAGATGAGGAAGTGCAGGGATGGGTTAGTAAGTTCGCCGATGACACGAAGGTCGGTGGTGTTGTGGATGGTCTGGAAGGATGTCAGAAGTTGCAGCAGGACATAAATAGGATGCAAGACTGGGCGGAGGAGTGGCAGATGGACTTCAACGCAGATAAATGTGTAGTGGTCCATTTTGGCAGGACCAATGGGATGAACGAGTACACTATCAAGGGCAGGAGTCTTAGCAGTGTTGAAGAGCAGAAGGATCTTGGGGTCCGGGTCCACAGGACTCTTAAATCGGCCTCGCAGGTGGAGGATGTGGTCAAGAAGGTGTATGGTGTACTGGCCTTCATTAATCGAGGGATTGAGTTTAGGAGTCGGGAGGTAATGCTGCAACTTTATAAGTTGCTTGTCAGGCCCCACTTGGAGTACTGTACGCAGTTCTGGTCGCCTCACTATAGGAAGGACGTAGAAGCTATTGAAAGGGTGCAGAGGAGATTTACAAGGATGTTGCCTGGATTGGGAGGCATGCCTTATGAAGATAGGTTGAGGGAACTGGGACTCTTCTCCCTGGAGAGGCGTAGGTTGAGAGGCGATCTGATAGAGGTTTATAAAATGTTGAGAGGAATAGATAGGGTGGATTCTCAGAGGCTATTTCCCTGGGTTGAAATGGTCGCTACGAGAAGAGACAGATTTAAGGTGCAGGGAAGCAAGTACAGAGGTGATGTTAGGGGTAAGTTTTTCACTCAGAGGGTGGTGAGTGAATGGAATCGGCTGCCGTCATTGGTGGTGGAGGCGAACTCGCTGGGGTCTTTTAAAAGACTTCTGGACGAGTACATGGGATTTAATGGGATTGGGGTTTATAGATGGGTCTGTGGATTGGTAGGTGTTGATGTGATCAGCGCAACTTGTGGGCCGAAGGGCCTGTTTGTGCTGTAGTGTTCTATGTTCTAAATGTGAGGTGATTCATTTTGATAGGACAAATTTGAATGCAGATTACAGGGTCAATGGCAGAATTCTGAGGAATGTGGAGGAACAGAGAGATCTTGGAGTTCCTATCCACAGATCTCTGAAGGTTGCCACTCAAGTGGATAGAGCTGTGAAGAAGGCTTATAGTGTGTTAGCGTTTATTATCAGGGGGTTTGAGTTTAAGAGCTGTGCGGTTATGCTGCAACTATAGAGGACCTTATGAGACCACATTTGGAATATTGTATGCAGTTCTGGTCACCTCACTATAAGAAGGATGTGGAAGCATTGGAGAGAGTGCAGAGGAGATTTACCAGGATGCTGCCTGGTTTGGAGGGTAGGTCTTATGAGGAAAGGTTGAGGGAGCTGGGGCTTTTCTCTTTAGAGCGGAGGATGGGAGGTGACTTAATAAAGGTTTATAAGATGATGAGGGGGAGAGATAGAGTGGACGTGCAGAGACTATTTCCTCAGGTGGATGTAGCTGTTACTAGGGGGCATAACTATAAGGTTCATGGTGGGGTATATAGGAGGGATGTCCAAGGTAGATTCTTTACTCAGAGAGTGGTTGGGGTGTGGAATGCACTGCCTGCTGTGATAGTGGAGTCGGACACTTTAGGAACTTTCAGACGATTATTGGATAGGCACATAGAGCACACCAGAATGATAGGGAGTGGGATAGCTTGATCTTGGGTTCGGACAAAGCTCGGCATGACATCGAGGGCCGAAGGGCCTGTACTGTGCTGTACTGTTCCATGTTCTAATTTTCACTAATTTATTCTTCATAAACATGCAGTCAATACAAAAGTCCTCAGTTGCAAGAATGAGAGACAAGATTCTTGAGTACAAACATTGAGGTCTTTTCTCCAAGTGAAACAAGCCTGAAAATGCAATGCATGATTTTGAATTAGATGTACACTAGTTTATCAAGGTAAAGGACTCTGTGCTAGGTTTTCAATTTGAAGGAGCGTGCACGCACTAACACAATTGCTCCAATTTTATAATGACACTAATGTGCTTTGAAGAATAATGGAAAGGGCCATTTTATGTACAAATCACAATGTAGTAGCCAGCATATTAGGAATACTTGCGTGTTAGGTGTACATGCACTTTAGGTTATTAAATGTACAACAATGTATGATGTGTGAAAAATGATCAGAAATAATACTCTTTTCAACTGCTGGAATTCATACCGAATGACAGGGATTGTGGCAATACATTGACATAACAAAGAACAATACGGCACAGGAACAGGCCCTTCAGCCCTCCAAGCCTGTGCCACTCATGCACCCAGCTAGACCATTTGTTTGTATTCCTTCGTTATGTATTCGTTTGTACATGAGAATAAATACATGGAAACTAATTGCTATTGCAGAGGTTCCCAGAAGATGTGCTATGGCACACTTGTGTGTTATGAAAACCTCCTAAGTGTGCCATGAGAAAAGATTCAAAAAGATTTTAAAAATCATGTAATTAAACTGAAACAAACATACCGAGATAAAAAAAGGGAGGAGGTATTGGTGGTTTTGAAAAACATTAAGGCGGACACGTCCCCAGGGCCAGGTAGGGTCTATCCCAGAATACTGAGAGAGGCGAGGGAAGGAATTGCTGAGATCTTGGCCAAAATCTTTGTATCTTTTTTAGCCATGGAATAGGTACCAGAGGATTGGAGGGTTGCTAACATTGTTCCTCTGTTTAAGAAGGACAGAAGAGACAATCTGGAAAATTACAGGCCTATGAGCCTTACATCCGTAGTGGGGAAATTATTTTGGAGAAGATTCTTAGGGACAGGGTGTACTCACATCTGGAAGAGAAAAGGCTTATTAGCGATAGCATGGTTTTGTGAAGCGGAGGTCGTGTCTCACAAATTTGATTGAGTTCTTTGAGGAAGTGACAAAAAAAATTGCCCAGGGCAGGGCAGTGAATGTTGTTTACATAGACTTTAGTAAAGCCTTTGATAAGGTTCCTCATGGCAGGCTGATACAGAGGGTGCAGTCATATGGGATCCAAGGTGAGCTGGTAAGAACATAAGAAATAGGAGCAGGAGTAGGCCATCTAGCCCTTCGAGCCTGCCCCGCCATTCAATAAGATCATGGCTGATCTGTCGTGGCTCAGTTCCACTTTCCCGCCCTCTCCCCATAACCCTTAATCCCCTCTCTTATCAAAAACCCATTAACCCGCGTCTTAAAAATATTTAGCGAGGCAGCCTCCACCACTTCAACGGGCAGAGAATTCCAGAGATTCACCACCCTTTGAGTGAAGAAGTTCCTCCTCAACTCCGTTCTAAACTGCCCCCCCTTTATCTTGAGGCTGTGCCCCCTAGTCCTACTGTCTTTTTTGAGCGGGAAGAGTCTCTCCACCTCTATCCTATCCATCCCATTCATCATCTTATACGTCTCAATGAGATCTCCCCTCATTCTTCTAAACTCTAACGAGTACAAGCCTAGTTTATTCAGCCTCTCCTCATAGCTCAACCCCCTCAACTCCGGTATCAGCCTAGTAAACCTCCTCTGCACTCCCTCCAAGGCCAAAATATCTTTGCGCAGGTGCGGCGCCCAAAACTGCACACAGTACTCCAGCTGCGGCCTCACCAATGCCCTATACAGCTGCAGCAAGACCTCCCTACTTTTATATTCAATCCCCCTCGCTATGAGGGCCAGCATCCCATTCGCCTTCCTGACCACCTGCTGCACCTGCAAGCTGGGTTTTTGCGACTCATGCACAAGGACCCCGAGGGCCCTCTGCACCGTCGCCTGCTGCAGTTTTTTGCCACGTAAGTAATAATCCTTCCTACCATTATTCCTACCAAAGTGGACCACCTCACACTTGCCAACATTAAATTCCATTTGCCATTTCCTGGCCCATTCGCCCAGCCTATCTAGATCCTTCTGCAGACTCTCCACACCCTCCGCACAATTTGCCGTTCCCCCAATCTTGGTGTCATCAGCAAATTTCGACACCCTACACTCGGTTCCCTCCTCCAGATCATCTATATAAATGGTAAATAGCTGAGGCCCCAGCACCGACCCCTGGGGCACTCCACTAGTCACCATCTGCCAGTCCGAATAGCACCCGTTGACCCCCACTCTCTGCCTCCTATTTGACAACCAATCCTCTATCCACGCTAACACCCTACCCCCAACTCCATGTCCCTCGACCTTCTGCAATAACCTCTTGTGAGGTACTTTGTCAAACGCCTTCTGAAAATCTAGAAAGACCACATCCACCGGCTCTCCTCTATCCACTGCCCTAGACACATCCTCATAGAACTCCAGTAAATTTGTCAGACACGACTTCCCTTTAATGAAACCGTGCTGCGTCCGCTCTATCAAGCAGTTCCCTTCAAGATGCCTCGCAATTTCCTCCTTAATGACAGATTCTAACATTTTACCTACCACAGACGTTAAGATGGATATAAAATTGGCTTGGGCATTGAAAGCAGACAGTAGCAGTGGAAAGATAGTTTTCTAACTGGAGATCAGTAACAAGTGGTGTTACATAAGGATCAGTGCTGAGGCCTCTGTTTATATACATTATAAATGATTTGGAGGAAAATGTAGGCAGTCTGATTAGTACATTTGCAGATAATACAAAAATTGAGGGAGTAGTGGATAGTGAGGAGAACTGCCACAGGATACAGCAGGATGTAAAATGGCTGGAGACTTGGGCTGAAAGATACAGATGGAATTTAACCCCAACAAATGTGAGGTGATGCAATTTGGAAGGTCTACTGCTGAAGGAAAGTATATAGAAAATGGCAGAGCCCTTAGAAATATTAACATACGGAGGGATTTAGGTATGCAGATCTACAGTTCCCTGAAGGTGGGAACTCAGGTGGACAAGGTGGTCAAGAAGGGGTATAGCATGCTGGCCTTCATCGGTTGGCGCATTGAGTATAGGAATTGGAAAATCATGTTGCAGCTGTATAAGACTTTAGTTAGGCTGCATTTGGAGTATTGTGTACAATTCCGCTTGCCATTCTACCAGAACATAAGAAATAGGAGCAGGAGTAGGCCATCTAGCCCTTCGAGCCTGCCCCGCCATTCAATAAGATCATGGCTGATCTGTCGCTGCTCAGCTCCACTTTCCCGCTTTCTCCCCATAACCCTTAATCCCCTCTCTTATCAAAACCCCATCAACCCGCGTCTGAAAAATATTTAGCGAGGCAGCCTCCACCACTTCAACGGGCAGAGAATTCCAGAGATTCACCACCCTTTGAGTGAAGAAGTTCCTCCTCAACTCCGTTCTAAACCGCCCCCCTTTTATCTTGAGGCTGTGCCCCCTAGTCCTACTGTCTTTTTTGAGCGGGAAGAGTCTCTCCACCTCTATCCTATCCATCCCATTCATCATCTTATACGTCTCAATGAGATCTCCCCTCATTCTTCTAAACTCTAACGAGTACAAGCCCAGTTTATTCAGCCTCTCCTCATAGCTCAACCCCCTCAACTCCGGTATCAGCCTAGTAAACCTCCTCTGCACTCCCTCCAAGGCCAAAATATCTTTGCGCAGGTGCGGCGCCCAAAACTGCACACAGTACTCCAACTGCGGCCTCACCAATGCCCTATACAGCTGCAGCAAGACCTCCCTACTTTTATATTCAATCCCCCTCGCTATGAAGGCCAGCGTCCCATTCGCCTTCCTGACCACCTGCTGCACCTGCAAGCTGGTTTTTTGCGACTCATGCACAAGGACCCCGAGGTCCCTCTGCACCGTCGCCTGCTGCAGTTTTTCGCCCCGTAAGTAATAGTCCTTCCTACCATTCTTCCTATCAAAGTGGACCACCTCACACTTGCCAACATTAAATTCCATTTGCCATTTCCTGGCCCATTCGCCCAGCCTATCTAGATCCTTCTGCAGACTCTCAGAAGGATGTTGATGCATTGGAAAGGATGCAGAAGATGTTTACCAAGATATTGCCTGGCTTGGAGGATATGGACTATGAAGAAATGTTGAACAAACTTGGATTGTTTTCATTGGAGCTTCGGCAGATGAGGGGGAATCTGAAAGAGGTTTACAAGGTTATGACAGATTTAGATAGAGTGGGTAGTTGGAGTCTTTTTTCCAGGGTCGAAGGGTCAATTACTTAGGGGCATCTTCCCATCCTGTAAAAGGTATGTGGATGAGCACTTGGCACATCATAACATTCAAGACTATGGGCCAAGAGTTGGAAGATGGGATTAGGCGGGAGCTCAGGTGTTTCTGATTTGTTGATATGGACTGAAGGGGCCAAAGGCCCTCTTTTGCACTGTATGATTCTATAAACTTGTATCTATAGTCATCTTTAGCTCTTACCTACATATGAGATTGGCAGTATGTTGAACCCTCAGTCCTGCATTTCAGCTTTCTCCTTTTTTTTTTAATCATGTTACTGCTTTTTTCTTATTCCTTATATTTGTACTTGAGGTAATAGTACTCAAAATATTAATCCAAAAACAAAATGCTGCAGATAGTGGAAATCTGATTTAAGAAGAAAAAATGCTAGAAAAACTCAGATAATCAGACAGCATCTGTGGTGAGAAACGGTCAACGTTCATGTTGGTGACTGTTTCAAACTATTCAATCTTATATGAACTGGATACATTTTATTTGTGAACTGTATTTTTAAGGAAATCAAGGTTCCCTTTATACAGTTTACAGTTATATTGTACTGTTTACATTTTTCCAATGCCCCAGGTTTTGCGGTAGCTCGCACTGAAGCTTTCATACTCAGCATTATTATAGCAGAAATCAGCATTTTGGCATCCACACATGCACAGTAAAACAAGGAAACCTGTGCTTCCCATTTTCTCCAATGGCAAACACAGGTTGAAAATCGGCCCAAAGGAGCTTTTTCCTAGAGGACAGTTTGGAGAAAATAAGAAGTAAGCCTCAATTTTGTTTTACCGTATCGAAGCATACCGTGGCATATAAAAGGTTTGGAACTGCAGAACTATTCATTACTACCATAAGATAAATTACATCAAATTACTTTGAGGCAGGGATACTTAGACAGCCAGGGTGGATAAAGTGAGCAAGCACACTTTCTAGTACAGGATACACTATATAGTGCATCTTTCAATCCAGAGCTAAGTGTGACTGACAAACATGAGTTTTTAAAAATTCTTTCATGGGATGTGGGCTTCGCTGGTCAGGCTGGCATTTATTGCTCATCCATCATTGTCCTTGAGAACGTGACAGTGAGCTGCCTTCTTGAACCACCACAATCCATGTGGAATTAATACTGCTAAGGAGGGTGTTCCAGTGTATTCCTGACACTTGCTCAGTATCGCTTCACAGTTTTGGTTACTGTCGGCTGTTAGAATAGGTGACTCCAACCTAAAGTCAACCATTATGTGAAAGGTGATTCTAATTCCTACCTCTGATGACAACAACTGACGAGGCAAGATGAATGAGGAAATCGTGGCAGCTGTAGAACCGTAATCGAGAAGATGATTTGCTCCTATGTTCTGTAATACACACGCTACACATCATTAGACATTAGTGTTCAAACATCAATTGATAGTCAGTACTGCATTTCTGCTAGAGGAGCAGCTGCCTACAGAAGTCATACACAAGACCACATCATCCAACAGAAACAACTACTACCAAATAGCACTCCATCACATTGCGGACTGTTGGCATTGTCAGCTTTGAAACTTGGGTTATTAAGAGCCAGATAAGTGACAGACCGTGATGGCAGAAGGACTCCGCAAAGGCCAATGCTGATCAATTAATTTAGACATAGTCCTAGGAAAAACAAACAAAACCACCGTGTTTCTGTTTTCTTTCCAGATCTTATCACACTCTGCCAAAAAAATACTCAAGAAGGTGTGTTTCACACCATCATACGGGGCGGGGGGTGCTAGCCATGAACGGGGAACAGTCATGTTGGCCTCGCCAGTAGAACTGAAGGCCATTGAAGCCCCAGGGAAGGTCAAGAGTAAGGGGGTGTTCCTTGGGCAGTGCCAACCTGACACCTTGACAATGCCCACCAGGCACATTGGCATTGTGGAGGCAGGGCCGATGAGGGGATGAGGCGTATGAGGGGCTGGGCCCGAGAGGGTAGCATGATTATGGGGAGGGGGGAGACGGCCTGCTGCGCACCCTGCCTGCAATCAGTAGGGGAGGGATTGGGGGGGTGGGGGCTGCTGCGCACTCTGCTTGTGATCAGTGGAGGAGAGATGAGAGGGGAGGGGCCCGCTGCGCACTCTGCTTGTGATCGGTGGGGGAGGGATGAGGGAGGCTGGGCCCGCTGCACACTCTGCCTACGATTGGTGGGTGGTTGGTGGGGGGGGGGGTGAGGCGGGGGGACCCACAGTGCACTCTACCTGCGATCAGTGGGGGAGGGAGAGGGGGGCCTGCTGTGCACTCTACCTGTGATCAATGGGGGAGGGAGAGCGGGGACCGCTGTGCACTCTGCCTGTGATTGGTCAGGGGAAGCCTGCTGCACACTTTTCCTGCGATCTTAGGCTCTTAGGCTAATTGGTTTCCACCAAATTGACACTATTTCTTCCCTGAATCTGACTGAGTAGGGTCCCATTCGTAGACATGCAGGGTAGAATAGGTGTAGGGCGATGCGGCGGCGCGGGCTCGTTGGGCCGAAGGGCCTGTTTCCCGTGCTGGGTTGTTCTTTGTTCTTTGTATCAATGGTGGGGGTGGGGGGTGGACAGGCAGCCCGCCATCGCTCTGCAGGTGTGATCACTGGGGGTCTGAATTGGTCTGGGTGGTGGGGGGTAGGTGGCATGGGTGATATTGTCGGCTGGTATCGGGCTCCCTATTGGCCGTGGGCCTCTGTGATTGTGGGGCGGGGGGTGGGGGGGGGGGGGGGGGGGTGGTGTGGAGCAAGTCGGCTGGGTTGAGGCCAGCTGCAACAGCAGAGGTTGACAGAGAGAGATCTGTCAGGCCTCTGCTGTTGCACATGCACAATAGCCCCCTCTGCTGCTGCACATGCACAATAGCCCCCTCTGCTGCTAGAGCAGGCTGACTGGTGAATTAAGCCCTAACCACTCCATTCGGTAACTAGAAACATCCTAGCCCATTTTTACACGCACTAGGTGCATTAGATTGGGAGTAAAGACTCTCCCATTTTCATGCTAGCTGGACACTTAGAACTTTTCTCATAAAATTCTGCCCATAGAATGGCATTCCAATCCCTCTGGTGAGGGATTGGAATGCCCTGCCTGCTGCAGTTGTAAATGCGTCTAGTTTGGGGGCGTTTAAGAGATCCGTGGATAGGTTTATGGATGGAAAGGGATTGGTTTAGGTTAGAGGGTCATTGCTTTTTAACTGGTCGGCGCAACATCGTGGGCCGAAGGGCCTGTTCTGCGCTGTAATGTTCTATGTTCTATAGAAGTGGATTTTTTCAAATTGGCCAAATACAGCTATTCTATCTGAGAGAAGATATGAGTTTAAACTAGGGTGGGATTAGGAATGGGCCAGAAATGAATGGCCTTGAGGGTACAGATAAAGAAATACTGGGGCATTTGCAAGGTTAGACTCCAATCTGTTCCTCGTAGGAATTGTTACCAGGTCACTGGAAGGGACAAGAGAGACTACTGCTAGGGACACAAAGGACCCAAATGGAAGGCGAGTGTCAGGATAGAAATGGAGGTGATGCTGGTCGTGGGTGTTGGACAGAAGTACAGGGTAATGAAAGAACTCCACTCACTCACAGGAAACCTTCAAATAATTAGAAATTAAGCCTGAACCATACCTGATGGGAATTCAAAATGGTGCCACTGGCAGTTCCAATTCTGTCTATGATCCTGTGGATAGTGTCAGGGACTGAAAGATTTGAACTACTGACTATCTGGCAGATAAATTAGTTGTTTGTAGAAAGTGGGAAGTTTCTGACCACAAAATCAACCACATGCCTACCCCATTCACACTGGGCAGGGAGGATCCAAATCAGTCTTCTAAACTCCACTACAATTGGGAATAAAGGCTTCAGATTCCTTGGACAACATTCTTTTAACCTTTTAAAAATCCCATCATGAGAGGAAAGTTGAACCTGGGGAAATAGCCATTAAAACATAGCAAGGGGAACAGACAGGCTCAACAACATGCTCATCTATCAACTCCAATCAAAGAACTGCAGATACACAACAGATCCTGTAACCAATCTGATTCAGTAGAAATGTTGCTGTTGTTCTCAGCTAACTAATTCAATGTTTGCAAAGAGAGTTGATGCGAGAGCTGAACATGAGGAGATGAGTAACTATTTCTGCGTTAGTTTTAGACCTGCAACAGACACTGAGCAAAGGCAGAGTCACTCTATGCCAATGGGATTCAAAATGGCCTTCCCAACAGGCTTGAACAAAGATCCTTCATTGAAAGAGTTAATGGACAGGATTCTCCGACTGCATTCACTTTAAAACTGGAGAATCCTGCCTCAGGTCAATGGACCTTTGCACGTTGCGACCCCACCCCACCCACCCGCTACAATTCCCATGGCTAGCGGGCCAGATTTCCAGTCAGTATCTTTTTCACAAGTCCACACATAAGCATTCCTACTGCTCATAAAATGAAAAAATAATCTGAAGAGCTGTAGGGACAGAGCTATCATTAGACAGTGTCTGTCACCTTCACTAAGGTTGGGTTGGATTCTGTAAAGGACATTGGAGAATTTTGATGTTGAACAATCCCCACAAATTGTGTGCTATCTTTACATATTCAAAGCCTGGAAACAGCTTGATAGAGTGATAGAATGTAAGCACAAGAAGTGTTCTTGTGATTCCAAACATTCCAGTGTTCTCATTGCACAATTCTCGAGGTAAGAAATAAAGGGTAGGATTTTCCAGCTGAACCTCTGATTGGGTAACAGTCGTTAAAGGGTTGCTTAGGAGGAATGATGGGAGATTACAAAGCTAGCGTTATCAGCTTTTATAAAAGATGCTAATTTTAAAAAAATATTAATTTTAGCATTAACTAGGGTTGTGTGGCCCGCGCAATAAATGCAGAGGTAGTGAACAGAATCTGTAGCCAAGTAATACTGTGGCATTTAACATCGATCACTTGTTTGACAATTGTGATTGGAGGTGATACAGAGAACAAGGTAAGAATGACACTTATTTTGAAATAATTCAGCAGAATAAATTTTACCCAAAAAAACCAAGCATGCCTGAATTATTAAGGCCGGAGGCAAAGCTTTACTCACCGTATTTTGTTGGGCGTGCATGTTTGCCTTCTGTCTCCTGAGATCTGATTTAATTATTGCTGTTAAATCAAATAATCATATTGTTAATTTATTTCCCATTTCTTTTTTCCTGCTCTTTATTCTTCTTGCTAAAAATAGAATTCAAAGTCAGAAATAGTGATCCTCAAGTAATCCAGTCTAAGCACAGTGATCCCAGGGCCTTTTAATACCAACATAAACAATCATGGAATAATCCATTATGTAAACAGAACACTGTGTAGACTGATTCTGGAGAAATCCAGCATCAGTGCTATATGAGGACAACAAAACTCCATTCCTTAACAGAGCAAACAGATCATAAATTACATCAAAAGTATGGCAAAATAAGTAAGTTGGCAGAATTGCACATAGGCAGGAAAGATAGGTAACAAACACAAATGGTGCTGAAATGACAAACTTAATAAATTACATGCTTAAAATGCCCAATCTTTGCAGGGCAACAATCAAAGCAAAAAGAACCATGTAGCCAAAACAGTAAAAGGTGATAATGAAGCTGTGTAACATTCTGGTCAGGTTCCACTGAGAGTTCAGTGCCCAGTACTGATCACTAAGATATTGAAGGCTTGGAGACAGTGTCAGGACACATGAGCCTTACAGATCTCCGGGGGTGGGGGAGGGGTTTAATCGAAGTGCCCAATGGGCAGAAAACAGGAGATTTTCCCGCCTGTTTTTTTGGGTGTACTTAGTGGAATGGATTTCTGCACTCAGTACTCCACAGCATCTGTCAGGGGATTCACACTGGTAAAGGTGGCAGGGCAGGGTATAATCCTGCCCGAGAGGCTGGCATGAGCGTGCTGAGTGGGCCACTGCACATGTGCCGGTGTGACAGCAGGGAGATCAGTGCATGCTCACTGAGACCTGCCCACTACCACCCCACCCCCCCCCAACACCCATCGCCGGCTTCCCAACTGCTTCCCTGCCTGTGCCCCCCCAACAATCACTGACTTCCTCTCCCTCACACATCCAATTGCCAGCTTTCCTGACCCTGCCCCCCACCACCCTCCCCAGGCCAGCCCCCATCTCAGCACACACCCCCCCCACCTCCTCTCCTGGGCCAGCCCTGAACACCCAACTCCCTCCCCACCCTACCGCTCCCTAAGCACAGTGGCAGTGAATCCCCCCGCCCCCCCCACCACTGATCGCTCTCCCCCTCCATCCCAGTAGGCCCTGTCCCCTTGGCATTTCCCAGTGGACAGTGTCAGGTGCCTGGTGGGCAGTGCCAGGGTGCTACTGCCCAAGGGGTACCTCCCTGCTCCTGACCTCTTGGGGAGGTAGCCTCAAGGCCTCTGTTCCCATCAACGAGGTAGCAGGGGACCAGCTTTAACCCTTGTTGTGGAAGCATATGTGTTTATACACAGGCAAAAAGTAAATCTGAAAAATGACTTTTAATGAGATCAGGAAATGGGGCATTAGGAGGCTGAAGGGTTTAGACTGATGGGAGGCAACATTAGGCCCCATACTGGGGAGAGTTTCATTACAACAGTCACTATCACTTTACAGAAAATGTGAAACATGGAGTAGCTGAAGCAGATATTTGAAGCATACATGAGGCAGGAGGGCAGAGGGAATCACCATTAGAGTGGCTAATGTAAAGTTAAACACCAGCAAAGAGCAGTTGGACTGAATGATCTGCTGCATGCTACAGATTCTATGAACCAGATTTTGTGTGTTACTGACAGTGAAACTCAGGGTCACCATCATACTCCTTTAACACCAACAACAACTTCTGAAATCCACATTTATGTAACTGAACTGCTGTCAGTGACTCCATCTTTTCCATAGGATGTGTGGTCAAATTCCCCACAGAATGTAATCAATTAGAAAACAACTGGCGAGAACTTGGTTTTTTATACTGTAATATTACTGTTAATATCCCCAAAAATGTAACACCTCATTGTTGCAGTGTAGCTGGGTTCTTAAGGACACACTTAAGGATTGATAAAGAACCTATCTGGCTGTAGGAAACTAACTTTGTGTGTATGCCATGTCAATTCTTTCCATTCTTCAGCTTCTAATGCTGCAATCATTTATTTCACTCTCTGAAAAAATGGAAGGATAATCAGTGCATTTTATTTCCGGGCTTGCTGTCTGTGACAGTACTTCAATTTGATTGACTGCTTACCCTGCTCGATGAAATCACTGTTGGATGCTTGGAAATTCCCCTGACTTGGTGCCAAATTCTAATGTTGGGAATGGTGAAATCCATGCCACAGAGATTATTAGATCTTTGCGGACGGTTTTCTTTGAGGTCAGCGGTGAGTATTGTCACTTCACCATTGACAACAAAATCCAGATCTAGGTAATTCTAGAAGACAGGCAAAAAAATCAGGTTCTGATGTAGTAAGAGATAAAATCACTGTTGTAAAGGGAAAGAAGAAACTATATCAGAAAATCAGAGAAAAGATTAATTCACTGAATACAAATTCCCTTATGTAGGGTTAAGATCAAACATTTTGAAAGTTTGGAGTCAAGATTGTGTGCAATCTATGTGAAAGCAAAGCTGGAGAGTTATAAGAAGCATTAATTGCTATGGAAGTATGTGACATAGGTACTCCAATACAGACTATGTCGTACATTTAGTTATGATGGGAATTTGGCATTCCTAGCTAAAACCTTTTCAGGAGAAAAAGAGGTGTGTAATGATGAGATACTGTGAGTAAATGTTACTTCCATTACAGCTCTGGAGTGTTTGGAGGACCTAGGGATTGAGTTATTGTGGGAATCAGGAGCAGGAGTTGGCCATTCAGTCCCTCAAGCACACTCCGTCATTCAACTAGATAATGGCTGATAATATACCTCGGTGACATTTTCCCATACTATCCCCTAACCCGTAATGTTGTTAGTTTAGGACAGAACTTTTATGGATACTCAGAAATAGAGAGGAAGATTGATGCATGAACTCAGGGGAGATGGTGGCATCATGGTAATGTCACTGGCCAAGTAATCCAGAGGCCCAGGCCAATGCTCTGGGACATGGGTTCAAATCCCACTGCAGTAGCTGGTGGAATTAAACTCAGTTAATAAATCTGGAATTGAAAATGAATCTCTATGGATATGAAACCATTGTTTGAAAACTCCATCAGATTTAGTAATGCCCTTTAGGAAAGGAAATGTCATCCTTACCCAAAGCCTCTGCCAATCAGCATCCACTTGCCAACCGATCAGCATTCACTTCACTTCCAGTATAAATTGTTGCTTTCCCTCATATTGGGATTCTTACAAAGCATCGTGATGAGTGCTAGACCAAAAGCTTTGACAAGTCCCTTTTTTCAGCAAGGGAGTAGCAGGTAATATACAAAAAGAAAAGACTGGAATTTAAATAGCGCCTTTCATGAACATTGGATGCCTCGGTGTTTTTCAGCAAATTAAGAACTTTTGAAGTCTGGTCACTGTTTCAACACACAAGTGCCAGGAAATGACCACCTCTGACAGCAGAGAATCTAACCATTTCATCTTGGCATTCAATAGCATTACCATCACAAATCTCCCACTATTAACATCCTCAGGGATACCATTGACCAGAAATTGAATTGGACTAGCCAAATAAATACTGTGGCCTGCAGAGCAGGTCAAAGAGTAGGAATCCTGTAGCAAGAAACTCATCTCCTGACTCCCAAAAGCATGTCCACCATCTGTAAGGTACAAGTCAGGAATGTGAAGGAATACTTCCTACTTGTCTGGATGAATGCAGATCCTACAACACTCGAAGCTCAATGTAGGCGCAAAGTCCCACAAGAGCTGATAAACGAGACTCCCCAACAAGATCCCGTTTTCAGAATACCCCACCCTGTCAGAGACGCAATGAGGTTCCCATCCAAGAAGGACAGGAACTTCATTTTAATACAACTAAATATAATTAGCAGACAGGGGCTAGTGAAATCCTAGCCATTAACACAACATGCATAGGCAGCTGGGATCAAGTGAATCTCTTGGAAAGTATAGGGGTATAGGAATAGAGTGAAGAGAGAAATCAGGAGGGCAAAAAGGGGACACAAAATTGTTTTGGCAGGTAAGGCAAAGAAGAATTCAAAGAGCTTCTCCAAATACATAAAGGGCAAAAGAGTAACAAGGAAGAGAGTAGGGCCTTGTAAGGATCAACACAGTAATCTATGTGCAGATCCACAAGAGCTGGGTGAGATCCCAAAAGAATACTTCTCATCAGTATTTATTGTTGAGAAAAGCATGGATGTTAGAGAACTTGTGGAAATAAATATTGATGTCTTGAGGAGTGTACATATTATAAAGGAGGTGCTGGAAGTCTTAAACTGCATCAAGGTAGACCTGATGAGGTACATTGCAGGATGTTGTGGGAGGCTAGGGAGGAAATTGCGGGTCCCCTAGCTGAGATATTTGAATCTTCGATAGTCACAGGTGAGATGCCTGAAGATTGGAGAGTAGCACATGTTTAAAAAGGGCTGCAGGGAAAAGTCTGGGCACTACAGGCCAGTGAGCCTCACATCTGTAGTGGGTAAATTGTTGGAAGGTATTTTGAGAGACAGGATCTACAGGCATTTGGAGATGCAAGGACTTATTAGGGACAGTCAGCATGGCTTTGTGAGTGGAAAATCATGCCTCACAAATTTGATTGAGTTTTTTGAAGGGGTAACCAAGAAGGTAGATGAGGACAGTGCAGTTGATATTGTCTACATGGACTTTAGCAAGGCCTTTGACAAGGTACTGCATGGTACGTTGTTGTGTAAAGTTAAATCTCATGGGATCCAGGGTGAGGTATCTAAATGGATACAAAATTGGCTTCTTGACAGTGGTTGTAGAGAGTTGTTTTTCAAACTGGAGGCCTGTGATCAGCGGTGGGCCTCAGGGATTAGTGGTGGGCTCACTGTTATTTGTCATTTATATTAATAATTTGGATGAGAATATAGGGGGCATGGTTAGTAAGCTTGCAGATGACAACAAGATTGGTGGCATGGTGGACACTGAGGAAGGTTATCTCCAATTGCAGCAGGATCTTGATCAATTGGGCCAGTGGACTGATGAATGGCAGACAGAGTTTAATTTAGACAAATGCCAGGCAATGCATTTTGGTAGATTGAACCAGGGCAGGACTTAGTTAATGGTAGGGCGTTGGGGACAGTTACAGAGCAAAGAGATCTAGGGGTACATGTTCATAGCTCCTTGAAAGTGGAGTCACAGGTGGACAGAGGGGTGAAGAAGGCATTCAGCATGCTTGGTTTCATCAGTCAGAACGCTGAATACAGGAATTGGGACGTCTTGTTGAAGTTGTACAAGACATTGGTAAGGCCACACTTGGAATACTATGTGCAATTCTGGTCACCCTATTATAGAAAAGATATTATTAAATTAGAAAGAGTGCAGAAAAGATTTATTAGGATGCTATCGGGACTTGATGGATTGAATTATAAGGAGAGGCTGAATAGACTGGGATGTTTTTCCTCTGGAACGTAGGAGGCTAAGGTGTGACCTTATATAGGTCTGTAAAATAGTGAGGGGCACAGAGAAGGTAGATAGTCAATATCTTTTACCAAAGGTAGGAGAGTCTAAAACTAGAGGGCACAGGTTTAAGGTGAGAGGGGAGAGATACAAAAATGTCCAGTGGGTCAATTTTTTCACACAGAGGGTGGTGAGTGTCTGGAACAAGCTGCCAGAGGTAGTAGCAGAGGCGGGTACAATTTTATCTTTTGAAAAGCATTTAGATAGTTACATGGGTACGATGGATATAGAGGGATATGGGCCAAATGCGGGCAATTGGGATTAGCTTAGGGGTTTTTAAAGAAAAAGGGCGGCATGGACAAGTTGAGCCGAAAGATCCTGTTTCTATGCTGTAAACTTCTATGACTGTAACACTGCCAGACCTGTTGAGTATTTACATCATTTTCTGATTTTATTTCAGATTTCCAGCATCTGCAGTATCATAAAGTCTTTACAGCATGGAAACAGGCCCTTCAGTTCAACTTGTCCATGCTGTCCTTTTTCTGTATTCTCCTGTATTCAATGTTCTGACGAATGAAACCAAGCATGCCGAATGCCTTCTTCACCACTCTGTCCACCTGTGACTCCATTTTCAAACAGCCATGAACATGTACCCCGAGATCTCTTTGTTTTGCAACTCTCCCCAACGCCTTACCGTTAACTGAGTAAGTCCTGCCCTGGTTCAATCTACCAAAATGTATCACCTCGCGTTTGTCTAAATTAAGCTATATCTGTCATGCATCAGCCCACTGGCCCAATTGATCAAGATCCCGCTGCAATTGGACATAACTTTCCTCACTGTCCACCATGCCACCAATCTTGGTATCATCTGCAAACTTAGTAACCATGCCCCTATATTCTCATCCAAATTATTAACATAAATGACAAGTGGGCCCAGCACTGATCCCCAAGGCACACCACTGGTCACAGGCCTCCAGTTTGAAAAACAACTCTCTACAACCACTGTCTGGCTTCTGTCAGGAAGCCAATTTTGTATCCGTTTAGATACCTCACCGTGGATCTGTGAGATTTAACTTTATGCAACAACCTACCATGTGGTACCTTGTCAAAGGCCTTGCTAAAGTCCATGTAGACAACATCAACTGCACTGCCTTCATCTACCTTCTTGGTTACCCCTTCAAAAAACTCAATCAAGTTTGTGAGACATGATTTTCCACTCACAAAGCCATGTTGACTGTCCCTAATCAGTCTTTGTATCTCTAAATGCATGTAGATCCTGTCTCTCAAAATACCTTCCAACAATTTACACACCACAGATGTTTTTGTATTATCTTAAACAAAGTCAGAATCTCCTGATGGAGAAATCCAAGTTTCAGCAATCTGTTCACATAACTCAGTCACTGGTCCTGTTTGAAACATGAATTGCTCCCTGTGCCTCAGTGGTCAGTACTGGACATGGTGCATCTGAGTAAAACTTGACACAGTGCTCACAATGGGTCTGACCAGAACTGAATGGTGGATCAAACGAATTGCTTTGTACCAGATTTTTAAAAAAATTATTAATTCAAGGGAAGTTCATTTATTATTCATTCCCTATCCCTAATTGTCCCTCGAAAAGATGGTGATAAGCTGCCTTCTTGAAGCACTGCAATCCCTGTGGTGTACGTCCACACACAGTGGTGTTAGGGAGGAAATTCCAGGACCTTGACCCAGCGACAGTGAGGGAACAGTGATATATTTCCAAGTCAGAATGGTGAGTGACTTGGAGGAGAACTTCCAGGTGGTGGTGTTCTCATGTTACCAAGCTGCCAGAGTGTTGTTGGAGCTGTACTCATCCAGGCAAGAGGAGAGTATTCCATTATAATCCTCACTCGTGTCTTGTAGATGGTGAATAGGCTTTGGTGGCTCAGGAGATGAGTTCCTCTCTGCAGAATTCCCAACCTTCAAGCTGCTGTTGTAGCCACAGTATTTATAAGATTGGTCCAGTTCAGTTTCTGCTCAATGGTAATTTCCAGGATGGTGATTAATAATTTCCTTTTTATAAAACCGTATTGACTTTCTCTGATCTGACAATAATTTCCAGAGTGTATTGTTAAGATTTCCTTACCACCATTATCTTACCTGTTATAATTGTTCCAATAAAGAGAAACACAAAAATGAAAATGTTTCCTGCCACAGTTCCAAAGTGATCAATCAGTTTACCCTGTGCAATGGTAAAAGTAATTCCAAAAACCTAAAACCAAAAACACAAAGTTAAGTTCTTTGGTAACATATTCTCAAATGTGTAAATTTTTGGGGATCATTTAAGGCTGCATTTGATCATGGAGCCTTGAATATAAATCAAAAAGACTGGCCCCAGATATTATTGAACTTTTCCAAAAGTTCAATTTGCAACTGTAGTGTTATAAACCATAGGTGAAAAAAAGAAACAATTAGATTAATTGAGAAACTGACAGGGAAACACCAAGCTTGGATTTTAAAAGCTTGAACATTACGGGTAAGATTTAGTGGGCCTGTTTGCTGTGGATGCAAATCCCATTATGCCACTAAATCTCATGAGAGGACAATGATGGGTTTGTGTCGGCAGTTTCTCGGTTTGAGATCTTCCCCACCAGTGATGTAATCAGTTCACGTCCAAAAAGGGTGTGAATCCAATTAGTGTGAATTGAAATGTATTTAAATCTTATTAAAAGGTTTCATGCCGTTGTGTCTGACACCGTGAATGCTTCCCCCTGCTGGTGTGACATCACAGTAAAAAGTCTGACAACACCAGGTTTAAGTCCAACCGATTTATTTGATAGTAAACTCACTAGCTTTTGGGTTTGTCCCTTTGTCAGGTGAATGGAGAGTTCTGACTGCCGGTGTGACATCACGCCAGCGGGACTTACTACTGTTTTTCAAGAACAAAAATCAGTCATGACGAGCATGCCAGCGGCATGGAGGACGGTATAGCTCCTGGGTGGCGAGGGACGCAGCAGGCGGGTGGCCTGTCATGATGCTTGTTCAATCAGAGGGCATTAAGAGGAGAGGTTTAATTGAGCATTAATTGCCTATTTGAGGCCTTGAATTGAGCCACAAAGGACACACCGGACACCTCGCCACCATTCACAATGTGAGGACATGCTGGCTGCCAGCAGACATGTCAATGGCAGAGTGGCCTAATTTCCAGATCCACAGATCTGCCTTCCCACCGATTAAACACAGTCCTCTGACTCTGTTGTAATATTAAGAAACAAGAAAGAAATCAAGGATAGGCAGAGAACAGAGCTTAAATGGGAAAAGAGGGAGGAAAACACATACTCTATTCCAACACTCTCCCAGTGCTGCATGAATCCTATACAGAGCTGGAAGGTGACAAAAGAAAGTGGATACAGAATTGGTTAGCTAACAGGAAACAGAAAACTGGCACTAATAGGTCTCTTTCTGGTTGGCAGGATGTGATGAATGGTGTGGCACAGGGATCAGTGCGCAGGTCTCAACATTGTACAATTTATATAAATGACTTGGATGAAGGTATGGTTGCTAAATTTGTTGATGACACAAAGATAGGGAAGTAAATTGTGAATAGGGCATCATGAGGCCACAAAGGGATATAGATAAGTAATTGGGCAAAAACTGGCAAATAGAGTATAATATGGGCAAATGTGAAGTTGTCCATTTTGGCAGGAAGAATAAAAAACTATATAAAGTTTATTTATTAGTCATAAGTAAAGCTTATATTAATACTGCAATAAAGTTACTGTGAAATTCCACTAGTCACCACACTCTGGCACCTGTTCAGGTCAATGCACCTAACCAGCATGTCTTTCAGACTGTGGGAGGAAATCAAGCACCTGGAGGGAAGCCACGCAGTCATGGGGAGAACATGCAAACTCCACGTAGACAGTGACCCAAGCCAGGAATCAAACCCAGGTCCCTGGTGCTATGAAGCAGCAGTGCTAACCACTGTGCCACCATGCCACCAGTATATTATTGGTGAGATTGCAGAGCTCTATGTGCAGAGGTATCTGGGTGTCCTAGTGCATGAATCGCAAAAGGCTAGTTATACAGGTACAGCAAGTAATTAGGAAAGTTGTTATCATTTTGTGTGGGAAATTGATTACAAAAATAGGACGTTATGCCTCAGTTGCACAGAAAATTGGTATTGTGTACTGTACTGGTCTCTGTATTTAAGAAAAGATGTAAATGCATTAAAAGCATTACAGAGAAGATTTACTAAATTAATATCACAATGGATGGGTTGTCTTATGAGGAAAGGCTAGTAAAAAGTCTGACAACACCAGGTTTTAGTCCAACCAATTTATTTGATAGTAAACGCACAAGCTTTCGGGTTAGTCCCTTCGTCAGGTGAATGGAGAGTTCTGGCCTCAGACAGAGCATATGAAGCACAGACAGTTTACAGATTACTGATTAGATCTTGCAACTCGGCCAACATTGTCTACCTGATACGTTGCAAGAAAGGGTGTCCCGAAGCATGGTACACTGGGGAGACCGTGCAGACGCTACGACAACGGATGAATGAACATCGCTCGACAATCACCAGGCAAGACTGTTCCCTTCCTGTTGGCGAACACTTCAGTGGTCACGGGCATTCAGCCTCTGACCTTCGGGTAAGCATTCTCCAAGGCGGCCTTCACGACACACGACAGCGCAGAGTCACTGAGCAGAGACTGATAGCCAAGTTCCACACACATGAGGACGGTCTCAACAAGGATCTTGGGTTCATGTCGCACTATCTGTAACCCCCAACACTTGCCTGGGTTTGCAAAACCTCACTCACTGTGCTGTCTGGAGACAATATACATCTCTTTAACCTGTGATCAGTGCTCCTTCCACTCACATTGTCGGCCACTTCAAGACTTGAATAGCAGGTTAGGTGTAAAGATTCGCATTCTGATCAGTAATCTGTAAACTGTCTGTGCTTCATATGCTCTGTCTGAGGCCAGAACTCTCCATTCACCTGACGAAGAGACTAACCTGAAAGCTTGTGCGTTTACTATCAAATAAATCAGTTGGACTAAAACCTGGTGTTGTCAGACTTTTTACTGTCTTTACCCCAGTCCAATGCCGGCACATCCACATCGAGGAAAGGCTAGACAGGGCAGGCTTGTATCTGCTGGAGTTTAGGAAACTAAGGTGACTTGATTGAAATATATCAGATCCTGAGTTGTCTTGACAGGGTGGATGTGGAGAAAATGTTTCCTCTTGTGGGAGAATCTAGAATCATAGAATCCCTACAGTACAGAAAGAGGCCATTCGGCCCATCGAGTCTGCAATCCCACCCAGGGCCTACCCTATCCCTATCCCTATATATATACCCACTAATCCCTCTAACCTACACATCTCAGGACACTAAGGGCAATTTTAGCATGGCCAATCAACCTACCCCGCACATCTTTGGACTGTGGGAGGAAACCGGAGCACCCGGAGGAAACCCATGCAGACTCAAGGAGAATGTGCAAACTCCACACAGACATTGACCCAAGCCAGGAATTAAACCCAAGTCCCTGGAGCTGTGAAGCAGCAGTGCTAACTACTGTGCTACCGTACCGCCCAACTAGGAATCACTGTTCAAAATGAGGGGTCGCCCATTTAAGACAGTGATGAGGCAAAATATTTTCTCTCTGGGGGTGGTGAGTCTCTGGAACACTTCTTCAAAAGGCAGTCATGATGTAGAGATGCTGGCGTTCAGCTGGGGTAGGAACAGTAAGAAGTCTCACAACATCAGGTTTATTTGGAATCACGAGCTTTTGGAGCACTGCTCCTTTATCAAGTGAGCAGAGAAGCAGTGGAAATAGAATCTTTGAATATTTTTAAGACAGAGCTAGATAGATTCATGATTAACAAGGGGGTGCAAGGTTATTGGCGGTCAGCAGGAATGTGGGGTTACGGTTACAATCAAATCAGCTATGATCTTATTGAATGGTGGAACAGGTTTGAGCAGCCGAGTGGCCTCCTTTTCTCAACGTGCACCACCAACTGGATATTAGCAGAATGGATGTGGTTAATGGGTGCTATTCGGATTGGCGGTTGGTGACTAGTGGAGTGCCCCAGGGGTCGGTGCTGGGGCCTCAGCTATTTACCATTTATATAGATGATCTGGAGGAGGGAACTGAGTGTATGGTGTCGAAATTTGCTGATGACACCAAGATTGGTGGAATGGCAAATTGCGCGGAGGGTGTGGAGAGTCTGCAGAAGGATCTAGATAGGCTGGGCGAATGGGCCAGGAACTGGCAAATGGAATTTAATGTTGGCAAGTGCGAGGTGGTCCACTTTGGTAGGAATAATGGTAGGAAGGACTATTACTTACGTGGCGAAAAACTGCAGCAGGCGATGGTGCAGAGGGACCTTGGGGTCCTTGTGCATGAGTCGCAAAAACCCAGCCTGCAGGTGCAGCAGGTGGTCAGGAAGGCGAATGGGATGCTGGCCTTCATAGCGAGGGGGATTGAATATAAAAGTAGGGAGGTCTTGCTGCGGCTGTATAGGGCATTGGTGAGGCCGCAGCTGGAGTAGTGTGTGCAGTTTTAGTCGCCGTATTTACGCAAGGATATTTTGGCCTTGGAGGGAGTGCAGAGGAGGTTTACTAGGCTGATTCCGGAGTTGAGGGGGTTGAGCTATGAGGAGAGGCCGAATAAACTAGGCTTGTACTCGTTAGAGTTTAGAAGAATGAGGGGAGATCTCATTGAGACGTATAAGATGATGAATGGGATGGATAGGATAGAGGTGGAGAGGCTCTTCCCGCTCAGAAAGGATAGTAGGACTAGGGGGCACAGGCTCAAGATAAAGGGGGGGGCGGTTTAGAACGGAGTTGAGGAGGAACTTCTTCACTCATAACGGCTAATGTTACGCCATTGTTTAAGAAGGGTGCCGGGCAAAAGGCAGAGAATTATAGGCCGGTTAGTTTAACGTCTATTGTAGGTAAAATGTTAGAATCCGTCATCAAGGAGGAAATAGCAAGGCATCTTGAGGGGAATTGCTTGATAGAGCAGACGCAGCACGGTTTCGTTAAAGGGAAGTCGTGTCTGACAAATTTACTGGAGTTCTATGAGGATGTGTCTAGGGCGGTGGATAGAGGGGAACCGGTGGATGTGGTCTTTCTTGATTTTCAGAAGGCGTTTGACAAGGTACCTCACAAGAGGTTATTGCAGAAGGTCAGGGGACATGGAGTTGGAGGTAGGGTGTTAACGTGGATAGAGGATTGGTTGTCAAATAGGAGGCAGAGAGCGGGGGTCAATGGGTGCTATTCGGATTGGCGGATGGTGACTAGTGGAGTGCCCCAGGGGTCGGTGCTGGGGCCTCAGCTATTTACCATTTATATAGATGATCTGGAGGAGGGAACCGAGTGTATGGTGTCGAAATTTGCTGATGACACCAAGATTGGTGGAATGGCAAATTGTGCGGAGGGTGTGGAGAGTCTGCAGAAGGATCTAGATAGGCTGGGCGAATGGGCCAGGAACTGGCAAATGGAATTTAATGTTGGCAAGTGTGAGGTGGTCCACTTTGGTAGGAATAATGGTAGGAAGGATTATTACTTACGTGGAGAAAAACTGCAGCAGGCGACGGTGCAGAGGGACCTCTGGGTCCTTGTGCATGAGTCGCAAAAACCCAGCCTGCAGGTGCAGCAGGTGGTCAGGAAGGCAAATGGGATGCTGGCCTTCATAGCGAGGGGGATTGAATATAAAAGTAGGGAGGTCTTGCTGCGGCTGTATAGGGCATTGGTGAGGCCGCAGCTGGAGTACTGTGTGCAGTTTTGGGCGCCGTACTTACGCAAGGATATTTTGGCCTTGGAGGGAGTGCAGAGGAGGTTTACTAGGCTGATGCCGGAGTTGAGGGGGTTGAGCTATGAGGAGAGGCTGAATAAACTAGGCTTGTACTCGTTAGAGTTTAGAAGAATGAGGGGAGACCTCATTGAGACGTATAAGATGATTAATGGGATGGATAGGATAGAGGTGGAAAGACTCTTCCCACTCAGAAAGGACAGTAGGATTAGGGGGCACAGCCTCAAGATAAAGGGGGGGCGGTTTAGAACGGAGTTGAGGAAGAACTTCTTCACTCAAAGGGTGGTGAATCTCTGGAATTCTCTGCCTGTTGAAGTGGTGGAGGCTACCTCGCTAAATATGTTTAAGACGCGGGTTGATGGGTTTTTGATAAGCGAGGGGATTAAGGGTTATGGGGAGAGGGCGGGAATGTGGAACTGAGCCATGACAGATCAGCCATGATCTTATTGAATGGCAGGGCAGGCTCGAAGGGCTAGATGGCCTACTCCTGCTCCTATTTCTTATGTTCTTATGTTATGTTCTAAATGTTTATTTACCTGTGCAGATTCATTAAGCAGACCTGAAGACGTTCCCTCAGACTCAGGGTATGTAAGTTCAGCACCAAACTCAAAACCAAGTGGCAGGTAACCCGTCATAAAGAAACTAAAAATGAAACAGGAAGGGAGAAGTGATAACTTGAGAAACAACAGTAAATTTAGCTAACAACTATCACACAATGAACTTGGTGAACAAAAACATTCCTGGAATGTCAGCATCACTGGAAAGGCTGGTGTTTACTACCTTTTTTTTGTTTATGTTCTTATTTTTACTTTCAAAAGGTGTAACTGAGTTGCCTTTTTGAACTGCTGCTTCAAACAGTTTAAAGCCAATCGCGAGACCACCAGAGATGCAATTATGTGGAGGTAAAGACAGCAGGCACATTAACAAACCCATTTGTTTTTATTTCTACAACAATCTGACAGTTTCATTATCACTTTTATTAAAGCTAGATTTTTATTTCCAAATTTTTATAAATTAAATTTAACTCTCAGACTTTCATGATGAGATTTCTGTTTGTGGGGGAATATTCCACTCCTACTTTCTGTGCTCCTCTGACACTGAAACCCTCCCTCTGTACTGTCCCTCTGACACTGATACCCTCCCTCTGGCCTGCCCCTCTGACATTGATACCCTTTCTCAGGACTACCCCTTTGATATGATACCCTCCATCAGTACTGTCCCTCCGACACGGAAACCCTACTCTGACACTTACACTCTCTCTCTGTACTGCCCCTCTGAACTGAAACTTTCTCTCAGTACTGCCCCTGACACTATTTCCCTTCCTCAGTATGGCCCACCAACACTGATACTCTCCTTAAGTACTGGCCCCCGACATAGAAACCCTCACTCAGTTGGCCACTGGAGTGCCTGTGTTTACCTATTTTGTGTTTAAGTCCTGGAATAGGCCTTGAAACAGAATGTTAGAGATGACACTTTGAAGAGGCAAAAAACACTTTGTTAAGGATGATTCGCATGTATATTAGATGACTAAGAGATAATCTTGAGTGACCATTTAGAAAGAAGATCTGTAATCATCTCACATGATCCAACAAAACTCTAAATTAACATTATTACCCTCAGTGGGGACACACCTTCCTCAGGAGTGCAGCTGAAGGAACAATCATGGGATAACCTTCTACCAGAAAGGAGAGGCTAACAGTGACCCTCGTGTCCATGGAGTTGATTTGAAATCTGGAACATGATCTTGGATGCACTGCCAAAACTCCTCAATTCCATAAATGAAAGAGTCATGACCCTTAACCTAGAGCTCAGCTGTAACCAAAGTGGCTCCATCATCACCGCGTATCCCCCAACCTTTTACTCCAATGAACGTGTGAAGGGAACGTTCTATTCTGACCTTGATGAAGTCCTCATTGCCATCCTAAAAGAAACATCCTTCTGGGGACTTTGATGCCAGGATTAAGCAACATCTGGAGCAGACCATTGGGAAAAGCAGGCTGGGAAAAGCCAATATAAATGGCCTCCTCCTGTGATCAGCATGGATTCATTATAACAAATACCCTCTTCCACCAGATTGACAAATATAAGATCACATGAAGACATCCTAGATCAAAGCACTTGCTCCTCCTGGATTACATCATTGCTTAAGTCAACAATCTAAGTGGTGCCTGTATCACCCAAACCATGCAAGGGACTGATGTCTCCTAGACAGGTCATAAACTTGTTCGATCGGTGATGAACATCCACCAAGCATCAAGACATTGCAAGACCCAAAGGTCCAAGAGGAAGAAGATCGATGTCTCAGTCCTAAAATAGCCCAAATAAAGATAGGAATCTTAATTGTAGCTTATAACCAATCTGAAATTCTTCACATCTCCAACTCAATTCCAGAACAGTGAGATCAAATAAAGTCACTGCAGCAGGGTCCTGTGTCCAGGCCATTGGTATCAAGCACTGTTGTCACCCGGACAGGTTAGGTGTGTTAGGACAGGCGCAGGATGTGGCAAGTAGGGAATAAACTTTAACTTTAGGACTGTCTTGGTGAAAATAATACTGAAATATGTGATCTGTAGGATCAAAAACAAACAGCCTTCATTGACCAGCAGAAAACCCAAGGTCACAAGTCAAGAAGATAACATTGCAACAGCTCAAAGCTGACATCCAAGGAGAAATCTGGAAGATAAAGGACATGTGTTGGGAACAGCAAACCTGAGAGATCCATGATGCTGACCAGCGTGACCAGCTGAAGTCAACGTGGCTTCTATAAACTATGGTCAAATGGACAAAGTCCCCTCCACTCACAGATTGTCGCTCTTCTTATGGATATCAATGCCAGCCGCTAAGGCCAAAAAACACACTGAAAATTCTTTAACCATGAATCCACAGTGCAGCTGATGCTGGTTAGGTGCAGTGACCCGAATAGGCACCAGAGTGTGGTGACTTTGGGAATTTCACAGTAACATCATTGCAGTGTTAATGTAAGCCTTACTTGTGACTAATAAATAAACTTTTTACTTTTACTCTTTTATCTATCCTCTGGTACCCTATGGTAGAATCCATGTATGAACCTTCACCAATTAGAGAGAAGAATGAAAAACAACAAAGACTGCTACTCCAATGTTATTCCACCTGAGGTTTGGTTCATTTTTGTTCACATCAGGATTCCATAGACTCTTCTAACAGATTTAGCAGGAAAAAGAAACTTCAATCCCCCCACCACCTTGGTGGAGCTTACCACGAAAGGTGGCACAGTGGTTAGCACTGCTGTCTCACAGCACCAGGATCCCGGGTTCAATTCCGGCCTTGGATGACTGTCTGTATGGGATTTGCACTTTCTGCTGTTTGTATGGGTTTGGTCTGGTTTCCTCCCACAGTCCAAAGATGTGCGGATCAGATAATTGGCCATGTTAAATTGTCCCTTAGTGTCTTAATTAAGATGTGTAGGTTAGATGGATTAGCCATGGGAAATGTGTGGGGTTACAGGGAAAGGGTGGGGCAGAAGACCTGGGTAAGAAACAGACAGTGTTGACTTAATGGGCTGAATAGCCTCCTCCACTGTATGGTTTCTCTGATTAAGTACTTTAAATCGGTGTCCTTCTGGAAACAGTTTTCTCTTATTTATCCAATCATAACCATTCATGATTTTGAAAAAAATATTGCATTAACCTTCTCAACTCTAAAGTAAACAACCCTGGCTTCTCTAATCTCTTCACACAACCACACTCCTTCATTTCTGGTATCATTCTGTGATGTCTCCTCTGCACTCTCTCCAAGGCTACAAAATCTTTCTAAAGTGTGGAACCCAGAATTGAATGCAAAACTCCAGCTGGGGATCAAACAGACATTTATATCGATTAAAAAAAACTTTCCTGATTTTGTACTCTATTTCTCCAATAATAAAATCAAGGCTGTCACCTTCTTAACTTGTCTTAACCATTTTCAAACACCTCAAATCTGTTCCATGAATCTATAATCCAGCAGAATAAAGACAATGCTGCTACTTACCCTAATATCCCAGCAGTCAGAAAGACGACCCATAGGTGACCCAGGTTAAGTGTGAATGTAAAGGCCACCATTCCTGCGAAGGCCAAGAAATAAACGACCAATGTGGTCTGTCTAAGAGAAGAAGTAAAAGAGAAGCAGTTTAAGAGCATTGCTGTTGCACTGGCTAACCATATTTAACAAGTGTGTTAATATCAATGAACTTGTATCATTTTCCACAGGTAGCAGACTTCACTGATGGATACATGCTCACCCATTCTCACTAGATTTTTGTAGGTTTATCTTTATCTGTAGGTTTCCTATAAAACTTATTTGAGGCAGGAGATACAGAGCATGGAGCACTCAGCATGAAGTGATCTGCTTCATCAAATGACCAGTTAATGTTATTAACCTCAAACATAAACTGCAGTTGAGTTTCCTTGTCTCCTTCTGCAATATCCATCAGTGATGGCAATTACCCCTGGAAATTTCCCCTCATTCAGTTTTATTCCATCAGCAATATTATCATCAAGTGAATGAACATTAAAGCAGACATCCTCAGCTGACATTAGCCACACAAACTACCCTACACCACACACAACAGTTAAAAGAAGCACATTCATTTTGCACAGCCGGTCTAGCACACAAAGCTCTGCTTCTCTCCATTCTGACTTCATGCAGCCAACAGTTCCTGCCTGGTTGAGCAGAACAGGAGATGCTTGTGTTTAATATCTGGGGCAGCACATTCAGAAATGGTGGCTGAGATCTTGGACTCAGCTTTTTGAAGGAAATCCCTGAACAAGTTGTTAACAGCATCAGCACAGTTTTGTTACATGGAAACATTTGGCTGCCTGGCGATGTACCAATGGCTGCTTCAAGGGATAGTGGATACAGGTCGTGCTCTGTGATTCTCCACATGTTGAATTCCTGATCTCAGCTGGACCACCAAAGACAAGAGCACCGAGTGAAGAGGAGGGAAAAATCGAGGAAGTCAAATCAGGCCGCTCTGTGGTCCTTCTAGCACCCAGTTACAAAATGGATGGAACTGTTCTAACAAAAAAGAATAATCTATGTTACACTAAGTCCCAGGGGGGTGGGACTACTACCACAGTCATTAACCACAAGAAACACTGCAAAGGCCAGGCTGGAGGAATCTCTGCCCATCTGGTCTCAGCAAAAAGGTGGAGTTGAAAGGGAAAGAAAGGGAGGCCTAAGAAGGCAAAGTCATCGAGCAGTTCCCAGCAGAGTTAGCAAGCTGCCATTCCTCATCACAGCAAGTGATCAACTCTTGTCACAACGAGAAGTGATCAGTCTATATTGAGTGGTCATCCCACAGCAGAGTGACCATGTGGTATATATCCTGCTTTATTTGGCAGTTTCCTGCACAAGGGAATGAATGTCAGTTATCACTGTCCACAATGCCTACCAGCCCCTCCTCACACCATTGCAGCCAGTGTTCTGCCAACCCCCACCAGATTCAGCAAGTTCTGCTGAGTTTTTTTTTGTTTTTATTCCAATTCAATCCAATCAAGTCCAATTCAGAGTCTCAACAAGTTGAGACATTCTTGATCCAAGCTGACAAGACAGGGCTCTCACCTCCTGTCTTGGGCTTGATCTACATGATCCAAGCTGATTGGAGTCGGTATAGCTCCTCCTCCAAGGCTTGATCTCAATTGCATCTTAGCCAAAAGGCCGAGATGCTGCTTTTAAAAATTACTTCAAATGAAGCTAACATGTAACCTAATGACTTCAACCAAGCACAGCATGTCGATACCACACTTGATCTTAGCCAAAAAGGCCGAGAAGCGATTGCTCAGCAACCAGGTTGCAGCCTGTTTGCATCGTCATCACTGATTACAGATGCCACGGGATAATGATGCTGCCAGTCCTGTTGAACAGAGGGTGCATTAAACGCTCAAAAACTAAGCATTAATATTCAGAAATATTAACAGATATCCTGTTACATAAGAAGATTTGAGCAATAGATATAATACACAATGAAGCAGATGTTCATTTTATTTACCATCTTTAATGGTGCGTTGCAACCTCCGTAATGTTAAAATTCCAATTGTTAACATTAGTGTAAAGTTGAGCATCAACTCAAATTACTCTCAAAATGAATCTAATAAATTAACATTAAAAACAGCACATCTGAAATGGTGTGCAATAAAACTAAAGCAGAAGCAATCACAGTAAAAACTTTTTGAGTTAGGCTCATTGGGCAAATGCTCTACCAATTTGGGAGAAAACCAGAACGGTCCAGCTCAGAAACAGTGCTGATAGCTCATCTTGTGTATGTATGAGGCTCAACTGTGGCCCAGCTAGGAAGTCCCCAAACACAATCCTACTTTGGATTGCATTAGCTGATCTCAACTGAGATTGGGGGGTTGGGGGGAATGGGGGGGTTGGGGTGGAGTGCAGGGATAGGACTAAAGATCCATTGATACCGACTCAAAGGTACAAGTTTGGGTATTAGTGGAGGAGAGGGTATGGATTATCTAAGAGATATGTGCTTTTCCCTAACCACTGCTAAACATGATGCTGACACTCTCAGTCCAGCAGATAAAGGAATGGATGAAGGAACCTGTGACTGGCTGGTGCCTGGGGGACTGCAGCACAACATAGCACCTTTAGGGAGGAGAAATAGTTTTCAGAATTATTAACTTGAATATTATTTGAATATTTCATTTAGTAAATGGGTACTGAAGAAATTAAACTGTCAATTATTCATGGTTTAGGGAGTTGAACCATAGACTGATGATGGCAAAGTATTATAAGTTAATCCAATTACTTAACATTCCTGGACACAATAACTCTTCTTGCTAATTGTTCATCATCATCTAGGGGATACTGGCTTCAATTAAAACACTTAAAAATTAATAGAAGGATTGTATCAAAAGTAAGATGATCTCAATTCAACTGAAGTACAGAGTAACTGTTTTACAGTGAAAAGATCCGTGTACACCATCAACATTACAAAATGTTTAATAAATCAATCAGGTTTATTTGCCTATCACAGAACTAAAGACAAAGAATGATCAAAGAGCAAACATTTTTCTTACTTGTTTACAGGATGTGAACATTGCTAGATAGGCCAGTGTTTATTGCCCATCCCTAATTGCCATTGAAAAGATGGTAGTGAGCCACCACCTTGAACCACTGCAGTTTCTGAGATGTGGGTGTATCCATATTGCTGTTAGGGAGGGAGTTACCGGATTCTGACTCCTTGTAGAGTCAGAACAATCACAGAAGAGCGATATATTTCCAAGTCAGGATGGTAGGTGGTTTGGATGGGAACTCCCAGGTGGTGGTGTTCCCTTGTATCTGCTTTCCTTGTCCTTCTGGGTTCTATGAGTTGCAGGTTTGGAAGGTGCAGTTGGAGGAGCCTTGGTGAGTTGCTGCAGTGTATCTTGTAGATTGTACGCATTGCTGCTACTGTCCGTCAGTAGTTGAGAAAATGAATGTTTGTAGATGGAGTGCCAATCAAGTGGACTGCTTTGCATCAAATAGTGTCAGTAGCTGCATTCATCCAGGTAAGAATTGGACAATATTCAGGCTTGGAATGACAAGTGGCTAATAACATTCAAGCCACACAGCTATTAGGCAATGACCACCTTCAACATGAGAGAATTTAACCGTCGCACCTTGATAAGCACTGGCATTACCACTAAAGAATTCCCCACTATCAACATCTTTGGGGGGGGTTTCCATTGATCAGAAACTGAACTGGACTTGCCATATTTATGTGTATATATATATATATATCTTGCAACAAGTAACCCACTTCCTGACTCCCCAAAGCCTGTCCACCATTTACAAGATACAGGTAAGGGGTGTGAGTGAGTACTCTTCACTTGCCTGGATGAGTACAGCTTAAACCTCTCAAAGAGGTTTGACATATGCTAGGACAAAGCAGCTCACTTGATTGGCACCCCATCCACCGCTTGAACATTCACTCCCTCCACCACTGATGCACACTCACCAAGGCTCCTTTGACAGCACCTTCCAAACCCACAACCTCTATCATCTGGAAGAACGAGGGCAGCAGACACATGGGAATACCCATACCTGGATGGTGGTGATTCCATGTGCCTGTCACTCACCATCTCACCATTTTAACTTGGAAATATATCACCATTCCTTCACTCTCATTAGGTCAAAACACTGGAATTCCCTCCCGAACAGCACTCTGAGTGCACAACATCTCAGGGACTGCAGCGGTTCAAGAAGGCAGCTCACACCACCTTCTGAAGGGCAACTAGGGATCAGCAATAAATGCTGGCCCAGCCAACTACATCCTATGAAAAAATAAAGTAAAAGGACTTTATTTAACCCAATAGTGGGCACATAATGATTCATTGTGAAAACAGATATTCCCATACTACAGAAGAAACAAAATAAAACGAGGTTCAGTAACATTGTGATGGGCTCTAAGGTTATCCATGAGGTGTAGAAATAAATTGACACACCTATTTGTCTGAATCCTTTAATTCGCATTTCTTCAAAAAAAATCAGATGCTTTGAAGCGTGATTGCATTTGTAGAAGAACCACTGAATATGGGAGGCACTCGTTGGCATAATTTCCACGTAAAAACATATTTTTATAGTTAATGAAAACATTTAAGTGCCTTTTCACAATTACTGTTCACCAATTTCAGTAATTGGAAATTAATGCAATGTTGCAGTTGGAACTGGGAATCTAAAACAATATCAGCACAGGCAAATCAGCTTAAAAATAAAAAAAACTGGATGTGTACCAGTGAACCTCTTGACACCTCCCATTAACGCCTTTCCTCCTTCAAACTCTACCATGCACTCACACTCCCTACTCCCTTCCAAGTCACCCTTCCCCAACTCCATCTCCCTCCACTCCCTTATCTTCTCCTACCCTCCCCTTCCTCCCAATCGTTCCCAATTTCCCCAATTATTCCCATTGCCTGTTCTCCTGCCCGGTTCTCATTCTGCCTCTAAATTCATTCACTCCATGTTCCCCTCTTCTTCATTCATGTGTCCTCCATCCACCATTAACTACACATCTCCTCCCTCCCCACAACTTCCACACTTTTCCAGCCCTTCCCACCATTGAGATCTTCCAGTCCTGCTGTTGGTGACCCCTCGCAGCAGGTTCACCAGTGGAAGAGGGTGTGAGCCATACAAAATGCTGTAGATCTCAGCAGGACCATAAGATCTTGCCAGTGGCCAATTGTGAGCCACCCATCAACAAGAAAGCGGAAGTGGGGGGAGGTTGGCAGAAACCCCCCCTCTGTCTTCCCAGTTCCCCAACTCACTTTACAACCCTTCCATTTCTCATTTTACCTCCCCATTCCTTGTACCCACCCAATCCACTCTCTATCCTTCACTCCTTTCACCAATTCTCCTTCCTCTTTTGTTCCCATTTCTTCTCCCCATCCCCATTGTCTCTGACACCTATGTCCTCAGTCTCTCTATCTGTACAATCTCTCCTTCTCCCCATGCTCCTGATCTGCCTCTTTTCCCAGCAAGCTAGCCACATACAAGCATCTTTGGAGCCTACTTTCTTTAAATCATCAGCCAAAAATTATGAGATTTTTGTGTAAGATCTATTCCAGATGCACTTTGAGTCTCAGCCAGTTTGCCCTGCTAACTTCAAAATCCTCAAGAGATTTGAATGTTCTGGAAACAGAGTCTTGCAGCTCCATTCATTTAGGTGAACAGGTTTTGTTTAACAATGCTCAGTTATCCTTTTATTAGTTCTTCCATTGCTCTGATACTGACGTATTTTTACCTTCAACTTCCTCCAATACTTTGAATTATGTGGTGCTCTATTCTCCGAGTTTCATTGTGGATGGTAGAGAAGGTTCCAGTATTGAAACTGTAGCAGATTCCTCCCCAGGGTTATAATTCTATCTCTGATTCAAACATCTCCACCATTTAATTGCTGTGATGTTTAATATATATACTTCCTAAATAACTCAACAACCATGATTCTATAGAAAGGGAGACCAGAAGAAACTGAGGCTCTTTTTCTTAGTGTGAAGAAGTTAAGGGTGGATCTGATAAAGATCTTCAAAATTCTAAAGCTTTTTGATACAGTAAAATCAGTATTTCACTGGCCATTGAGTGGACACAGATAGCATGAAACTAGAAACACTAACAATAACAGAATTTATATAACTTTTGAAAGGGAAATGGATAAATACTTGAAACGAACAGGTGTCGGCAAGGGGAAGGAATGGGGCTAAAGAGCTGTATTAGGCATCTGTGCTGTGAAAGTCTGTGGTTTAAATGGAGCTTTGGAATCAGCAGGCCTGAATCCATATTATTTGGTACAGAAATGTATTACATATACAAGACTTCAGATGTCAGACATTTCAGCTGTGATTTTACCAGCTCACCTGCCCAGTAATGGGCAGTGCGATCCAGTAAAACTGTGCAAGAGGCAAGAAATCAGGACCATGCCCGATTTCTCAGCTCTCACGATCTTACTGGTACTGAATTTCTGGTGCGGTCAGCCTCTTGCTCATTTCCAGCAAGTGACCGAGTAAATTATTTAAATGTATTTAAATAATGTTTTGCATGCGTTTAGCAAGCTTGGTGATCAATCATCCAGGTTCATTTGGCTTCATGGCCTCACCGGGAAAGTTCTCCGCAGTGAGGAAAACACCTGCTTCCAATGAATGGGAACACTGGTAGAACAGGAGGCCATTGAAGCCATTGGGGAGGCGGATGGCAAGGGAGGTACCTCTTGGGCAGTGTCAGCCTGGCATCCTGGCAATGACCACCAGACCTGAAGTGGGCAGGGCCGATGGGGAAATGGGGTTGGAGGGGGTGAGGCCAGGCCAGGGTGGCACAACTGGGGAGTGAGGGGGATGCTCGCCAACGCTCTGCCTGTGATCGGTGGAGGGGTGGGTGGGCAGATTCGGGCTAGACAGTGGGGGATGGGGGCTATTTTTGGGTTGATATTCTATAGTGTTTCAAAGAATGAGAAGCTGATCTCATTGAAACTTAAAAAGTTCTTACACGGTGCAAAAGGGTAGATGTCGGCTGTGGGCCCCCACAATTGCAGAGAGGGGCAAAACTGCCTGCAAAGCAGAGGCATGACAGGTCTCTCTTTCTCTCTGGCAGGCCTCTGCTGTTGGAATTGTAAATATGCAGCCACAGAGATCTGCGCATGTGGAATAGCTCCCTCTACTGAATGATCAGGCTGGCTAGTGAATTAAACCTCACCCATTGCCTCTAGTTGCTAGAAACAGTCTAGCCCATTTTTCCAAGCACTAAATGCATAAGGTGGGGAGTAAAAACTCTCCCAAAAAATGGATCTGAAACTCTCCTATTTTCACAGTAAAAGTCTCAACATCAGGTTAAAACCTCAGATTTATTTGGTAGCATGAGCTTTCAGAGCACTGCCCCTTCATCAGGTGAGCACTCAGGAGCAGCGCTCCGAAAACTCGTGCTACCAACTAAACCTGTTAGACTTTAACCTGGTGTTGTGAGACTTCTTACTGTACCACCCCAGTCCAATACCGGCATCTCCACATCATCCCATTTTCAACTAGCTGGATTCTTAGAATTTTTTCATAAAATTCTCTCCTTTTTAATCATCTAAATTGGGTGTGTGATGTATACATTAACTGCTACTTTCTTTTAAACATAAAGTGCTAATGTCATGAGATAGCCCTGTCGCTGAGGAATAGTCAAAGTTAAGCTCATCCGCACTCCACATTATTCAAGACAAGCCATTGGAGCAACACAGTAACAGCCACAGCAGACACTATCAATGGGACATGCTCTGTCAGTGGAACACCTTTATTAGATAACACAGTCACAAAGGATTACAATAACTACACTTTGCTTCTTCCAATTTTTAAAACATTTGAACATCATCTAAGGTACTGGCTCAACATGAAAACAATTAAAGGAATTAAAACGCATAACTGTCACTGAATTGAAAGCCAGTCTCATTAAGAGATAATTACTATCTCTTGAGATACAAGCTAAAATTCTGCAGTTTTTCATTTGATCAAAAAGTCAGGGTGAATTTCCTGATCATTGTATGACAGAATAAAGACTTAAACACTGAAGACAATACAGTGAAAGCCAACTGAACTGATGGCAATCAGTGGAGTTGTGAGAACAGGCTGCAGTAAATGGGAAAATGGTGTAGTGACATGCCTAAACCTACCCCCTGCCTCTAACCCTAAAGCCAACCCTACTCCAAATCCTAATATTAAACCCTAACCCAAAACTTCAAACCTAATCTTAATTCCAAGCATAAACTCAACCCTAACCATATATCCAAACTTAGCCCTAAACATAAAACCAAAATTAATCCCCACCCATAAACCCAACACTAAACATAAACCCAACACTAACCATAAAACCAACACTAAACCGAAAGCCAGCACTGAACCTGAACCCAAACTTAGCCCCTACCCAAAACATAAACTCAACCCTAACCATAAACCCATCCCTAACTCCTAATCACAACCCTAACCACACAGCCAACCCTAAACATAAAACCAACACCAACCCTAAACCCAACTCTGACCTCAAACCCAACTCTGACCTCAAACCCAACTCTGACCTCAAACCCAACTCTGACCTCAAACCCAACCCTGACCCTAAACCTAACCCTGACCCTAAACCCAACCCTGACCGTAAACCCAACCCTGACCGTAAACCCAACGCTGACAATAAACCCAACGCTGACAATAAACCCAACGCTGACAATAAACCCAACGCTGACAATAAACCCAACCCGGACCATAAACCCAACCCGGACCATAAACCCAACCCGGACCATAAACCCAACCCTAACCCAAAACCCAACCCTAACCCTCCCAACCATAACCCTAACCCTGCCCTAGCCATAAACCCAGCCCTAACCCTAAACCTAACCCTAATCCTGAACCCAACCCTAACCCTAAACCCAGCCCTAACCCTAAACCTAACACTAAACCCAACTGTAACCATAAACACTGCCCTAACATAAACCCTGTCCTAACCCCAACCCTAACCCTCAAGGACACAACAAAATATCTTCAACAAAATCAAGGATTTTACAAGAGGGCTAGTCTTAAAACTATGAACCGAGTGGGTAAACAACGTTTATATTGAACAATTTTAGGCACAGTTAACAAATTTTTGGAATTGACTGCTCTGAGAGGAGGCCAAAGCTAATTACAGCAGCCAATTTACCAGATTTGGCGAAGTTGTTGATGTTTTTCAGTCTGATACATTGCTATACAATCATGAAGCACTTTTATATTTGCACCATTTTTCAGCTGAATTTAGTGAACATGAATATCTCACCCTAATTAACTACTACTTGACAATTGAATATACTTTAACCGTACCCTCCTTTTTAAATACTGACCAATCCATTGTATTGTCGCAACATTATTTTATTTTAGATTTCCAATATGGATTGTTTTTGCATTCATAAGTCAACTAAGTCGTAAACTAAGCCCCATTAATCAGCCTCAGTAACTTTTAGAAGCCCATACCTCAACAAGGTTAATACTCACTCTTGACTAGACACAGGATTCCAACAGGCAAAGATAAGAGGATCTCTCTTCCCATGTGACATTCAATCTTACAAATTCCATCAGGCAAGTCTGAGTGTTGAGCAGTCTTGGGAGTGAAATGTACAACCTTCCAGTCAATCAGAATGGATGTGGACTTTATAAGACTCACTCAGTTTCCTAGCATTGCTATGATGAAGTAGCCAGTCAGCTCAATGGCCCTGGATTATGTTAAAGAAACATCCTCACATTCCAGTTTTGAGAAACTGTACACAATCATTCTGTTAATATTAGTATACTCCTCACCATCTTTGGAGGCATGCTGTCAGCTAAAAGCAGTACAGAAGGGTATGAAGTAGGCACACATGCTTGAAGAATGAGGAATAAATAGCATGCACATGATTTGAGTGGTTTTGAACAGAAATCTATCTAACATTGCCAACACACATGACTCACAGATGGGTTAATGCTTTCGATTCATGTTGAGAAATTTAAAATGCAGCGATGTACCTGAATTAATTGGAGCATTGGCAATGCTGTGTGCCATTGACAATATTCATACGTAAAGTAAAATTAATTTTGTTATAATAATCAGAAAATAAGTTGTTGAAGCTTAATTGTAAGCTTTTGATATCTACCAATAACTCATTAACAATTAAGTACAACTATTCTAAGAGTAAAAAATGACCAAGAAGACCCCTATAGCATTCAAATATCATTTACTGCAAACAATGCAACGTAGTTTGTCCCAGTGTATAGATAACCAGTGTATATAAACCTATCCACTAACTTTCCATGTACAGTTACAAACAGCAGTGTAACAGCTTCCACAACGTGGCTACCCTGAGCCAGTTAATCTAACCCACATCCGTTGTTCAATTTCGGATTACATTTTTCTAAACACAAAATAAAATTCTTACCTGCACGGTTTTCCATGGCATCCTTTTTGCAAGCAAACAAACAAAAAAACTAATAATCATTCTGTACAATGTAATAAGAACAATGAGGGTAATCAGTATTCAAAATAAATACAATGTCAATTATCAAGTGATTAACTTTTTATAATATTCTTTGGCAGAACAAATTTTGAAATAAAAGATTAAAATTTTAAACAGTGATTGTTTACAGACACAGAAACCCCCGTACTCTTGATATAACAGAACAGTCAGATAACAGAAGTCACTGATACAGCAGCAATCCTCTAACCCTTCCATAAGGTAACTGTGAAAGTGGGAAAATAAATTACAGATTAAAAACAAATTGTCGTTTGGTAATACAGAACTTGAGAATTGCTGAAAAAAGACATTTTGTTGAAGCTTTAGCCTTATGCTCATCAGGATAACTGCAACTGTACTAATGTTGGGGGAATAACTTAATACTGGATGAAAAGAGAGTGCTGATTGGTTAGCAAGTGGACTAAAATTGATAGAGGCATTGTCACGGAGAATGCACCAGTTAATGGTAATTGATAGTTAACTGGCAAACGTTGTTTGACAATTTAAACCAGGCAGCTTGATTCTGATGGTCAAGGCATCACCAGGAGAAATGAACCATCAAATGGCTGACACTTATTATGTTTAGCTGAAACAGGCGCAGTGTGTGTATGTGTTCTTTCTGTCTGCAAAGAACAGGCTCCAAATAAGTTGCTATTATCCCTTACACTGGTATTTTTGTGATTGTCCTGATGAGTGCAAGACAAAAAGTTTTGACAAAATTATTTTTTTTCAGCAATTCTGAGATGAAAAACAGAGTCCCAGGAATCAAAAAGAACAATGGATGAAAAGTTTGCCAAATTTGACAATTCTTTTGAATCCTTTTGTGTGAATGATCTCAGGGAATATCAGGGTGTTTTTTAAAATTCATTTATATGTTGCAAGGAATATTGAAGTTTGTATGGGAAGTACTTAAAAAGGCATCACCTTTTCTGGGGCAACTAGCAATGTGTGATAATTGTTCTCCTTGCCATTGATACTATATCCCATAAACAAAATAAAAAATACCAAGTCTAGCAATTGAATTGAAAGTGAAGCAATTATGGATGTGGAGGTGGGATTCCAGACTAGCATACTCATGCATGAATTGAAGGACCACATGCACTTATGTAGGATACACAACACAGAAACAAGCCACTTGGCCTAACCATTGTTTATGCTCTACTCTAGCCCCTTCTCTCTTATGGCCATCTCCAGCTTCAACTTAAATGCCTCCTTATTAGTCACTTCAACACTCCCTGTGATAGCGAGTTCCACATTCTCACCGCTCTCTGAGTGAAAAAGTTTCTTCTGAATCCTAATTGGATTTCTTGGTGACTGTCTTGTATTGGATGCCTCTAGATATGGTCATCCCCACAAGAGGAAACATTGGATACAGAGACAATCTATCAAAACCTTTCAGAATTTTAAAGATCTCCATTAGGTTACCTCCTCAGTGAAGAAAGAGACCCAGCCTTATCAATCCTTTTCTGATGTGTAAACTAACACATTTCTTCTCTGTGACCTCTCCAGTGCCTGGATATCATTTTTGTAATATGGTGACAGGAACTGCAACCTTTCTCTGCATTACTGTTGGCTTACCAAGATTTGATAGAGGTTTAGGAATAAAATCTAGTATTTGGTTTCATTTTTTTTGTCTGATCTTGCTAATCTATGGAGTAACTTTTAGTGATTGATATATTTATATTCTGGGATCTTTTTGTTCCTCTGCCCCATTGCGGCCTGAAGATTCCAAGTAAAAAATATCCTTCCTACTTTTTCTACCAAAATGTACTCCACTACATTTAGAATATGAGAACATAAGAACTAGGAGCAGGAGTCGGCCATCTGCCCCCTCAAGCCTGCTCCGCCATTCAATAAGATCATGGCTGATCTTTGCCCGCTCACCATAACCCTTAATTCCTTTACTGTTCAAAAATTTATCTATCCTTGCCTTAAAAACATTCAATGAGGTAGCCTCAACTGCTTCACTGGACAGGGAATTCCACAGATTCACAACCCTTTGTGTAAAGAAGTTCCTCTTCAACTCAGTCCTAAATCTGCTTCTCCTTATTTTGCACCCCCCAAGTTCTAGTTTCACCTGCTAGTGGAAACAACTTCCCTGCTTCTATCTTATCTATTCCCTCCATAACCTTATATGTTTCTATACGATCTCCCCTCATTTTTCTGAATTCCATTGAGTACAGCGCCAGTCTATTCAGTCTCTCCTCATAAGCCAACCCTCAATCAACCTAGTGAATCTCCTCTCTACCCCCTCCAGTGCCAGTATATCCTTTCTCAATTAAGAAGACCAAAACTGTATACAGTACTCCAGGTGTGGTCTCACCAGCACCTTATACAGCTACAACATAACCTCGCTGTTTTTAAACTCCATCCCTCTTGCAATGAAGGACAAAATTCCATTTGCCTTCTTAATTACCTGCTGCATCCGCAAACCAACTCCTTGATATTCCTGTACAAGGACACCCAGGTCCCTCTGCACCGCAGCATGCTGTAATTTTTTTACCATTTAAATAATAGTTCATTTTGCTGTTATTCCTACCAAAATGGATGACCTCACATTCACCAACATTGTACTCCATCTGCCAGACCCTCGCCCACTCACTTGGACTATCTATATCCCTTTGCAGACTTCCAGTGAACTTTGCACACTTTGCTGTGCCACCCATCTTAGTGTCATCTGCAAATTTTGACACACAACATTTGGTTCCAACTCCAAATCATCTATGTAAATCGTAAACAATTGCAGTCCCAGCACTGATCCCTGAGGCACACCATTAATCACTGATGGCCAACCAGAAAAATACCCATTTATCCCCACTCTACTTTCTGTTAGTTAACCAATCTTCTGTCCATGCCAATACATTACCCGTAATACCATGCACCTTTATCTGATGCAGCAATCTTTGCTGTGGCACCTTGTCAAATGCCTTCTGGAAATCCAGATACACCACATCCACAGGTTCCCAATTGTCCACTACACATGTAATGTTCTCAAAGAATGCCACCAAATTAGTCAAATTAGTGACTATTAGTCACAAATTAGTGACCTGCCCTTCATGAATCCATGCTGCATCTTCCCAATGGGACAATTTATGTTCAGATGTCTCGCAATTTCTTTCTTGATGGTAGATTCAAGCATTTTCCCTACTACAGAAGTTAAACTAAACAGCCTACAGTTACCCACCTTTTGTCCACCTCCTTTTTTAAACAGTGCGTCACATTTGCTGTTTTCCAATCTGCAGGAACCACCCCAGCATCCAGTGAATTTTGGTAATTTACCACTAGTGTATTTGTTATTTCTCCCACCATCTCTTTTAGTACCCTGGAATGCATTCCATCAGGATCAGAAGACTTGTCTATCGTTAGCCCCATTAGTTTGCTGACAATATCTTTTTAGTGATACTGATAGTTTCTAGGTCCTCACCTGCCACAGCCTTCTTGTCATCAATTTTTGGCATGTTGTTTGTGTCTTCCACTGTGAAGACTGACACAAAATACCTGTTCATTGCCTCAGCCATTTCCTCATTTCCAGTTATTTACATCGCCTTTTCATCACCTAAGGGACCAATGTTTAGCCACACTTTTTCGTTTTATATATTTGTAGAAAGTTTTGCTATCTATTTTTATATTCTGAGCTAGTCTACTTTCATAATCCATCTTACTTTTCTTTGTAGCTTTTTTCGTGGCTTTCTGCTGAATTTTAAAGATTTCCCAATCCTCTAGTTTCCCACTAATCTTTGCCACTTTGTATGCATTTTTTTTCAATTTGATACCCTCCTTTATTTCCTTAGATATCCATGGCTGATTATCTCTTTTTCTACAGTCCTTCCTTATCACTGGTATATACTTTTGCTGAGCATTGTGAAAAATTGCTTTGAAATTCCTCCACTGTTCCTCAATTGTCCCACTATAAAGTTTTTGCTCCCAGTCTACCTTAGCCAACTCCTCCCTCATCCCATTGCAGTCTCCTTTGTTTCAGCACAAGACGTTGGTATTAGATTTTACCTTCTCACGCTCCATCTGTATTTTAAATTCAACCATGTGATTGCTCCTTCCAAGAAGATCCCTAACAGTGAGATCATTAATTATTCCTGTCTCATTATAGAGGACCAGATCTAGGATAGCTTGCTCCCTTGTAGATTCTGTTACATACTGTTCAAGGAAACTATCGCGAATACATTCTATGAACTCCTCCTCAAGGCTGCCTTGACTGACCTGGTTTGACTGATTGATATGTAGATTAAAATCCCCCATGATAATTGCTGTACCAGTTTTACATGCATCAGTTATTTCCTTGTTTATTTCTTGCCCCACCATGATGTTATTTGGCGACCTATAGACTACGCTTCTCAGTGACCCTTTCTGCTTACTATTTCTAATTTCCACCCAAATGGATTCAACCCTTTTCTCCATAGAATTTATATCATCTCTCACTAACATCCTGATGTCATCCTTAAATATCAGAGCTACACCACCACCTTTACCTTCCTGTCGGTCCCTCCGAACAGTCTGATACCCCTGGATATTTAACTCCCAGTCGTGACCATCCTGCAATGTCTCTGTAATGGCCACCCAATCATACTCATTTGCAATGATTTGTACCGCCAACTCATTCACCTTGTTTAGAATGCTACAAGCAATTAAATAAAGCATCCTTCTGCTAGTTTTTATACTTTCGTTTTGAATCCTAACACCTCCATTCATTAGCTCTTCTGAGTTTTCCTTTCTTTTAACTTTTTTCCTGATTTTCAATGCAGTTGAAACCTTCTCCCCACATGCTAACCTGCTGCTTTGCTTTCTATTCACCATTAAACTTCCATATTTATCTGTGGTTAAATTTGTCAATGACTTTCCCTTTCTGCAAGTTTATTGTATTTTACTGAAGTGCTCCTCAGTATTGACTATTCCCTCCAATTTGTATCATCCATAAATTAGAAATTGTATTTTTGATTGCAATGTCCAAAACATGAATGTAAATTGTGAACTGCCGTGGTCCCAGCACTGATCCTTGTGAAATACCACTTCGCACTACTCTGAACAACTACCCTTTAGTCTCACACTCTGTTTTCTGACTTGAAGCCAGCTGGCAATGCATTCTACCACTTGTCCCGTGAGCCCCCATTCTCTGATGTGATTCATTAGTCTATAATCGAACATCCTAATGAAGGCCTTTTGAAAATCCAGATAAATTACATCAACTGCTCTACCTTTGTCTATTCTCTTTGTTAGATTCAAATCATTCAATTAAGTTGGTCAAGCAACACCTTCTCTTTAGAAATCTGAGCTGACTCTTTGTTATATTTCTTGTTTTTAGATGTTCTACTCTCCTATAGTAAGGATTCCATTATGTTTCCCACAATTGATGCTAAGCTGACTGGTCTAGAATTCTCTGGATATTTTCTTTCCAACTTTCTAAATATTGGAATTACAATAGCTATCCACCAGTTGTCTGGCACTACATCTTTTTCTAACACATTCTTAAATGTGAATGCTTCTCATTGCTATTTCATGTTGTTGTTTGCCAATAGAATCATAGGGTAATACAGCGCAGAATAGGCCCATTGAGTCTGCGCTGACAACAACTACCACTAAAGTCCACTAATCCCTGCACTTGTCCCATATTCATGAATATTATGATATTTTAAGTGCTCATCCTAATATTCTATAAATGTTGTAAGGTTTCCGGTCTCTACTACCTTCCCAAGCAGTGCATTCCAGATTCCCACCACCCTCTGAGTGAAAAGGTTTTTTAAATCCTCTTTGAATCTCCTGCTCCTTACCCTAAAACTCTGCCTCTTCGTGATTGATCTCTCAACCAAGGGGAACAGCTGCTCCCAATCACCATATCCATACCCTTCACAATATCATACACCTTAATCATGTCTGCCCTCTGCCTTCTCTGCTCGAGAGAAAACAATCTAAGCCTATCCAATCTCTCCTTATAGCTCAAATGCCCCATTCCAGGCAACATCCTAGTGAACCTCCTCTGCACCCCCTCTCATTCTATTAAATCCTTCCTACACTGAGGTGACCAGAACTACACACAGTACTCCAGCTGTGACCTAACCAATGCTCTGTACAACTCCAACATTACAGAGAACAAAGAAAATTACAGCGCAAGAACAGGCCCTTTGGCCCTCCAAGCCTGCACCAACCATGCTACCCAAAACCCCCTACCATTCCAGGGACTATATACCTCTATTCCCATCTTATTCATGTATTTGTCAAGACACCCCTTAAAAGTCACTATCGTATCCGCTTCCACTACCTCCCTGGCAACGAGTTTCAGGCACCCACTATTCTCTGTGTAAAAAAATCTGCCTCGTACATCTCCTGTAAACCTTGCCCCTTGCATTTAAACCTATGTCCCCTAGTAATCTGGGAAAAAACCTCTGACTATCCACTCTGTTCATGCCACTCATAATTTTGTAGACTTCGATCAGATCTCCCCTCAACCTCTGTTGTGAGGACAAACCAAGTTTCTCCAACTTCTCCTCATTGCTGATGCACTCCATACCAGGCAACATTCTGGTAAATCTTTTTTGTAGCCTCCCCAAAGCCTCCACATCCCTCTGGTAGTGTGGCAACCAGAATTGAACACTATGTTCCAAATGCAGCCTAACTAAGGTTCTATAAAGCTGCAACATGACTTGCTAATTTTAAAACTCAGTGCCCCAGCTGGTGAAGGCAAGCATGCCGTGTGCCTTCTTGACCACCTTCTCCACTTGCATTGCCACTTTCAATGACCTGTGTACCTGTACATCCAGGTCCCTCTGCCTATCAACACTCTTAAGGGATTGCCATGTACTGTATATTTCCTATTTGTATTAGACCTTCCAAAATGCATTACCTCACATTTGTCCAGATTAAACTCCATCTGCCATCTCTCTGCCCAAGTCTCCAATTGATCTATATCCTGCTGTATCCTCTGATGGTCCTCATCGCTATCTGCAAATCCACTAACCCTTGTGTCATCCGCAAACATACTAGTCAATCCAGTTACATTTTCCTCCAAATCATTTATATATATTACAAACAGCAAAGGTTCCAACACTGGTCCCCAAGGAACGCCACTTGTCACAGTCCTCCATTCAGAAACACACCCTTCCATTGCTACCCTCTGTCTTCTTTGACTGAATAAAAGTCTCACAGTACCAGGTTAAAGTCCAACTGGTTTATTTGGTAGCACAAGTGACTAGCTTTCGGAGCGCTGCCCCTTCATCAGGTAAGTGGGAGTTCTGTTCATAAACAGGGCATATAAAGACACAAACTCAATTTACAAAATAATGGTTGGAATGCAAGTCTTTACAGGTTATCAAGTCTTTGACCGAACCAGTTTTGTATCCACCTTGCCAGCTCACTTCTGATCCCATGCCACTTCACATCTGCACCAGTCTGCCATGAGGGACCTTGTCAAATGCCTTACTGAAGTCCATGTAGACAACATCCACTGCCCTACCCTCATCAATCATCTTCGTCACTTCCTCGAGAAACTCAATCAAGTCAGTGAGGCACGACTTCCCCTTCACAAAATCATGTTGCCTCTCGCTAATACATTCACTTACTTCTAAGTGGGAATAAATCCTGTTTCAAAGAATCCTCTCCAATAATTTTCTTACCACTGATGTAAGGCTCACCGGCCTGTAATTACCTGGATCACTCTTGCTACTCTTCTCAAACAAAGGAATAACATTGGCTATTCTCCAATCCTCTGGGATCTCCCCTGTTGCCAAATAGTCTACCTGATATGCTGCAGGAAAGAATGTCCCAAGGCATGGTACACTGGGGAGACCATGCAGATGCTACGAAACGGAGGAAAGAACACCACTCGACAATCACCAGGCAAGAGTGTTCTCTTGCTGTTGGGGAATCCTTCAGCGGTCACGGACACTCGTCCTCTGATCTACAGGTAAACATTCTCCAAAGCAGCCTTCACAACACACGACAACGCAGAGTTGCTGAGCAGAGACTGATAGCCAAGTTCCGCACACATGAGGACGGCCTCAACCAGGATCTTGGGTTCATGTCATACTTACTCCCACGACTTGCCTGGGCTTGCAAAATCTCACAAAATGTCCTGACTGCAGACAATACACATCTCTTTAACCTGTGCTTAACCTCTCTCCATTCACATTGTCTGTACCTTTAAGACTTGATTACCTGTAAAGACTTGCATTCCAACCATTATTTTGTAAATTGAATTTGTGTCTTTATATGCCCTGTTTGTGAACAGAACTCCCACTCACCTGGTGAAGGGGCAGTGCTCCAAAAGCAGGTGGCTTGTGCTGGCAAATAAACCTGTTGGACTTTAATCTGGTGTTGTGAGACTTCTTACTGTATCTCCCCTGTAGCCAGTGAGGATACAAAGATTTCTCTCAAGGCCCCAGCAATTTCCTCCCTTACCTCTCTCAGTATTCTGGGATATGTCCCATCAGGCCCTGGGGACCTGTCTACCTTAATGTTTCTCAAGAATCCCAATACCTCCTTTTTGATCTCAACATGACTCAAACTATCTATGCACCCTTTCCCAGACTCATCATCCACAGGTCCTTCTCTTTGGTGAATACTGACACAAAGTAATCATTTAATACCTCGCCCATTTCCTCTGGCTCCATGCATAGATCCCCTCTCTTGTACTTGAGAGAGCCAACCCCCTCGCACTTTATATATGTATAAAAAGCCTTGGGATTTTTCTTAATCCTGTTGGCCAAAGATTTCTCGTGACCCCTTTTAGCCTTCCTTACTCCTTGCTTAACTTTCTTTCTACTTTCCTTGTATTCCACACTTGCTTCGTGTGTTCCCAGCTTTCTAGCTTTGACAAATGCTTCCTTTTTCTTTTTGACTAGGCTCACATTTGGAATATTGTATGCAGTTCTGGTCACCTCACTATAAGAAGGATGTGGAAGCATTGGAGAGAGTGCAGAGGAGATTTACCAGGATGCTGCCTGGTTTGGAGGGCAGGTCGAGGGAGCTGGGGCTTTTCTCTTTGGAGCAGAGGAAGATGAAAGGCGACTTAATAAAGGTTTATAAGATGATGAGGGGGATAGATAGAGTGGACGTTCAGAGACTATTTCCTCGGGTGGATGTAGCTGTTACTAGGGGGCATAACTTTAAGATTCATGGTGGGAGATATAGGAGGGATGTCCGAGGTAGATTCTTTACTCAGAGAGTGGTTGGGGTGTGGAATGCACTACCTGCTATGATAGGGGAGTCGGACAATTTAGGAACTTTCAAGCGGCTATTAGATGGGCATATGGAACACACCAGAATGATAGGGAGTGGGATAGCTTGATCTTGGGTTCGGGCAAAGCTCGGTACAACATTGAGGGCCGAAGGGCCTGTATTGTTATATGTTCTATGTTCTATCTGCCAGTTTTCGGCCCAGCTCTGCATCCTATCAATGTCTCTTTGCAGCCTGCAAGAGCCCTCCACCTCATCCACTACTCCACCAACCTAGGTGTCATCAGCAAATTTACTAACCCACCCTCCAGCCCTTCTTCCAAGTCATTGATAAAAATCACAAAAAGCAGAGAACCCAGCACTGACCCCTGTGGTACACCGCTGGTAACTGGCCTCCAGTCTGAAAATTTTCCCTCCACCACCACCCTCTGTCTTCTGTGATACAGACAGTTATTTATCCAATCAGCCAAATTTCCCTCTATCCCACACCTCCTTATCTTCTTCATGAGCCTGCCATGGGGAACCTTATTGAACGCCTTACTAAAATCCATGTATACGACATCAACTGCTCTAAGTTCGTCCACATACTTAGTTACCTCCTCAAAGAATTAATCAAATTTGTGAGGCAGGACTTTTCCCTTACGAATCCGTGCTGACGATCCCGCATTAAACTGAATCTCTCCAAATGGTCATAAATCCTGTCTCTCAGGACCCTTTCCATTAACTTACCAATCACCGAAGACTAATTGGCCTTTAATTACCAGGGTCATTCCTATTTCCTTTCTTGAAAAGAGGAACAACATTTGCCACTTTTCAGTCCTCTGGCACTATCCCTGTGAAAAGTCTGACAACACCAGGTTTTAGTCCAACCTATTTATTTGATAATATACTCACAAGCTTTCGAGGGACACCCTCTTCGTCAGGTGAATGGAGAGTTCTGGCCTCAGACAGAGCATATAAAGCACAGACAGTTTAGAGATTACTGATTAGAATGCGAATCTTTACACCTAACCTGCTGTTCAAGACCTGAAGTGGCTGATAATGTGAGTGGAAGGAGCACTGATCACAGTTTAAAGAGATGTGTATTGTCTCCAGACAGTCCAGTAAGTGAGGTTTTGCAAACCCAGGCAAGTCACGGGGGTTACAGATAGTGCGACATGAACCCAAGATCCCTGTTGAGACCGTCCTCATGTGTGCGGAACCTGGCTATCAGTCTCTGTTCAGCGACTCTGCGCTGATAGCCAAGTTCCGCACACATGAGGACGGTCTCAACAGGGATCTTGGGTTCATGTCGCACTATCTGTAACCCCCGTGACTTGCCTGGGTTTGCAAAACCTCACTTACTGTACTGTCTGGAGACAATACACATCTCTTTAAACTGTGATCAGTGCTCCTTCCACTCACATTATCAGCCACTTCAGGTCTTGAACAGCAGGTTAGGTGTAAAGATTCGCATTCCAATCAGTAATCTCTAAACTGTCTGTGCTTTATATGCTCTGTCTGAGGCCAGAACTCTCCATTCACCTGACGAAGAGGGTGTCCCTCGAAAGCTTGTGAGTATATTATCAAATAAATAGGTTGGACTAAAACCTGGTGTTGTCAGACTTTTTACTGTGTTTACGCCAGTCCAACGCCGGCATACCCACATCATGACTATCCCTGTGGACAGTGAGGACCCAAAGATCAAAGCTAAAAGCCTCCGTAATCTCATCCCTTGCCTCCCAAAGTATCCTCGGATGTATCCCATCTGGCCCAAGGGACTTATCCATCCTCAGGTCTTTCAAAATTGCTAATACATCTTCCCTCAGAACATCTACCTCCTCCATCCTATCAGCCTGTATCACACACTCCTCCTCAAAAACATGGCCTTAGTGAACACTGAAGAAAAGTATTCATTCAACACCTCACCTATCTCTTCTGACTCCATGCACAAATTCCCACTACTATCCTTGACAAAGGATACTCATGACAAAGGCAGTCAGGCTGTATTGGCCAGGGAACCAGTTCAACTGGCTAATTAATAGCTAACTGTGTAGCTGTCACTAGACAGTAGCTTGTTTACGACTGACTAAGACTGAAACAAAATCATAGAGTCATAGAGGTTTACAGCATTAAAACAGACCCTTTGGCCCAAATTGTCCATGCTGCCCTTTCTTTTAAATTCCCAAGCTAATCCCAATTGTCTGCATTTTACTCATATTCCTCTATATCCATCGTACCCATGTAACTATCTAAATGCTTTTTAAAAGATAAAATTGTACCTGCCTCTACTACTGCCTCTGGCAGCTTGTTACAACCACTCACCACCCTCTGTGTGAAAAAATTGCCCCTCAGGACACTTTTGTATCTCTCCCCTCTCACCTTAAACCTGTACCCTCTAGTTTTAGACTCCCTTACCTTTGGGAAAAGATATTGACTATCTACCTTGTCTATGCCCCTTATTATTTTGTAGACCACTATAAGGTCACCTTCAGCCTCCTACGCTCCAGAGAAAAAAGTCCCAGTCTACTCAGCCTCTCCTTATACCTCAATCCATCAAGTCTCGGTAGCATCCTAGTAAATCTTTTCTGCACTCTTTCTAGTTTATTAATATCCTTTCTATAATAGGGTGACCAGAATTGCACACAGTATTCCAAGTGTGGCCTTACCAATGTCTTGTACAACTTTAACAAGACGTCCCAACTCCTGTATTCAGTATTCTGACCGATGAAACCAAGCATGCTGAATGCCTTCTTCACCATTCTGTCCACCTGTGACTCCACTTTCAAGGAACTATGAATATGTACCCCTAGATCTCTTTGTTCTCTAACTCTCCCCAATGCCCTACCATGAGTAAATCCTGCCCTGGTTCAATCTACCAAAATGCATTACCTGGCATTTGTCTAAATTAAACTCAATCTGCCATTACTCAGTCCACTGGCGCAATTGATCAAGATCCCGCTGCAATTGGAGATAGCCTTCCTCACTGTCCACCATGCCACCAATCTTGGTGTCATCTACAAATTTACTAACCATGCCACCTATATTCTCAACCTAATCATTAATATAAATGACAAATAACAGTGGACCCAGCACTGATCCCTGGGGTGCACCACTGGTCACAGGCCTCCAGTTTGAAAAACAACTGTCTACATCCACCCTCCAGCTTCTGTCAAGAAGCCAATTTTGTATCCATTTAGATACCTCACCCTGGATCCCATGAGATTTAACTTAAGCAACAACCTACCATGTGGTACCTTGTCAAAGGACTTGCTAAAGTCCATGTAGACAACATCAACTGCACTGCCCTCATCTACCTTCTTGGTTACCCCTTCAAAAAACTCAATTAAATTTGTGAGATATGATTTTCCACTCATAAAGCCATGCTGACTGTCCCTAATCAGTCCTTGCATCTCTAAATGCCTGTAGATCCTGTCTCTCAAAATACCTTCCAACAATTTACCCACCACAGACGTGAGGCTCACTGGCCTGTGGTTCCCAGGCTTTTCCCTGCAGCCCTTTTTAAACAAAGGCACAACATTTGCCACTCTCCAATCTTCAGGCACCTCACCCATGACTATCGATGATTCAAATATCTTGGCTCGGGGACCCGCAATTTCCTCCCTCGCCTCCCACAACATCCTGGGATATATCTCATCAGGTCCCGCAGATTTATCTATCTTGATGCGCTTTAAGACTTCCAGCACGTCCTTCTCTATAATATGTACACTCCTCAAAATATCAATATTTATTTCCCCAAGTTCCCTAACATCCATGCTTTTCTCAGCAACAAATACTGATGAGAAATATTCATTTAGGATCTCACCCATCTCTTGTGGATCCACACATAGATTTGTTGATCCTTAAGAGGCCCTACTCTCTCCCTTGTTACTCTTTTGCCCTTTATGTACTTATAGAAGCTCTTTGGATTTTCCTTTGCCTTATTTGCCAAAACAATTTTGTGTCCCCTTTCTGCCTTCCTGATTTCTCTCTTAACTCTACTCCTACACCCCGTATACTCTTCAAGAGATTCACTTGATCCCAATTGCCTATGCACTTCGTGTGCCTCTTGTTCTTGACCAGGACCTCAATATCTCGAGTCATAGAAGCTTAGGGAAACTACAGCACAAACAGGCTCTTCGGCCCACAAGTTGCGCCGAAATGTCCTACCTACTAGACTCACCTATAACCCTCTATCTTATCATCCAGGGTTCCCGACTTCTGCGAGTCTCCTATTACTACTGCTCGCTTGCTCTTTGCCTGACCCTTTCCCACAGCAGAATCAGCTGTGGTATCACAGGTCTGGCTACTGCTGATATCTCCCCCTGACAGGCTATGCCCTTCAGCAGCATCCAGAATGATATACCTGTTTGAAAGGGGAATAGACACAGGAGACTCCTGCGCCACCTGCCTGCCTCTCCTGGCAATCACCCATCTACCTGTCTGAACCTGCGGTGGTGACAACCTCCCTGTAACTATTGTCTATCACACTCTCTGCTTCCTGTATGCTCCACGGTGCATCCCACTCCAACCAAACAATGCAGTCTAAGAGGAGCTGCAACTGGACACACTTCCTGCAGACAAAGTTGTCGAGGAGACTAGATTGCTCCCTAATTGACCACATCTGACAGGAGGAGCACAAGTTAATGGTAAAGTTAAATTCAATGTTAAAATGTAAATCTTGACTAGCTTTTAGAAAGACACAACTCTTCAAACTCCATCACTTAATTTTCTGAGTTAAGTGAGTACTTTGTTGAAGCTGTACTCAGTTGAGCTGGACTCATATTACCTATCTCATTCAAAGCTTTACGTTCTTAGGTGTGTGGCTTAACTGAACTAGTGCACATTATTCTCCAACCAATCACTGAGTAAAGTGTTTTGCCCTGCGTGAGGAAGGATCTGGTGTGATGTGAATCACCCAATCATGTAATTCATACTCACCATTTTCTACCTGGTGATTACTATGATGACTGATAATACTTAGAACATAGAACATTACAGCGCAGTATAGCCCCTTTGATCCTCAATGTTGCGCTGGCCTGTGAAACCAATCTAAAGCCCATCTAACCTACACTATTCCAATATCATCCATATGTTTATCCAATGACCATTTGAACGCCTTTAAAGTTGGCGAGTCCACTACTGTTGCAGGCAGGACATTCCACGCCCTGACTACTCTCTGAGTAAAGAACCTACCTCTGACATCTGTCCTATATCTATCACCCCTCAATTTAAAGCCATGTTCCCTCGTGCCAGCCATCTCCATCCGAGGAAAAAGGCTCTCACTGTTCACCCTATCTAATCCTCTGATCATCTTGTATGCCTCTATTAACTCACCTCTTAACCTTCTTCATTCTAACAAAAAGAGCCTCAAGTCCCTCAGCCTATCCTCATAAGACCTTCCCACCATACCAGACAACATCCTGGTAAACCTCCTCTGCACCCTTTCCAATGCTTTCACATCCTCCCTATAATGCAGCAACCAGAACTGTACGCAATACTCCAAGTGCGGCCGCATCAGAGTTTTGTACAGTTGCAACATGATCTCATGGCTCTGAAACTCAATCCCTCTACCAGTAAAAGCTAACACAACGTACGCCTTCTTAACAACCCTATCAACCTGGGTGACAACTTTCAGAAATCTGTGCACACGGACAGCAAGATCTCTCTGCTCATCCTTGATGATTGGTTCAAATTTGATGATTGGTTTGCAAAGCCGCAACTAAAGGACAAGTAGTAAGGATGAGAGCAACACTCTCATACCCAAAGCTTTGAGAAGGCATGCGCGCCTGTAATCATTGTGAATGAGGTGTGACATAGCAACAGGATGAGGCCATTCACTCGTCAAGCCTGTTTTATTTATGCCTCCTTAACACCCCATTTTCCTCAATATCCCATGTTCCTTAATACACCATGTTCCTTAATACACCATGTTCCTTAATACACCATGTTCCTTAATACACCATGTTCCTTAATACACCATGTTCCTCAATATCCCATGTTCCTTAATACACCATGTTCCTTAATGCCACAGGCAAATCTTTGATTTCAGAAATAAGAATATTAATTAATCTGTTTGCAGAGATACATCCACTCTTCTGGCAACCTTTGTGTGAAGAAGAACTTGTTTGAACGGCCTGACATTGCTTCTTTGTCTTTGGCGTGCCGATTAGCAAAAACAATTTCTTTGTATTTATCCCATCAATTCCTCTAAAAATCTTAAAAAGCTCAATGAATAACCTCTTGCATTTTAGAAGGTTACTTTACATAATCTCACTGCATCATCCAATGCTTGAAAATCTGCTAAATTTGGACCGCACCGTCTCCCAAGGACAACATTTCTACAGACCTACAAACATACAAATTATGAGCAAGGGTACATCACTCTGCCCTTTTTGCCTGCTCTGCCATTCAATAAGATCATGGCTGATCTGATCTGTAAGGTGCAATGCCCAGATGTGCCCCAACCTTGTTATAAAGGCCAACATTCTGTCAGCCACAAGATTCTTTTTTGTACTTGGCTATTACATTTAGTGACCTGTATGACTGAATCTCTAAATATCTTTAGACCACCCTGTTCCTACATTTCTGTTATTAAAATATTCTGATCTATCTTTTTTTTGGCCAGAAATGAATAACCTCACTTACCTGTATTAAAATCCACCTGCCACAACTTAGTCTATTCATCTAATCGATCAATGTCTAATGTTCTCCAGTGCATGTGGCAACTTTGGCCTTCGAATCAGCATGAAGAAACCTGAAGTAAAGTACCAACCGGCTCACCCAAGGGCTGGATTTTACAGATCAGACTGCTTACCTCTGGAAGGAAAGTCAGTTCCAAACTGTCTGGCTTTAAAAAAAACTGTCCCACATTGATAACACACTTGCAGGCAGCCTGAACAAGCTGAGCATCAAACTTTTGCTTCTCAATAGGAGGAAGTCCCACTCTCAAGAGCTCCTGGTCAATCTGATTGGCTGATAGCCCTAGCATCCCAACAGCTCCTGAACCCTACAGTGCAAAAAGAGGCCATTTGGCCCTTCAAGCCTGCACAGTAGTGGGTGCCGCTGGGACTACAAGTGTGTCCCAGGACGAAGAGGACCTGGCCACTGGAGGGCTTTGAATGATGAAAGATTGAGGATCTTAGGGAAGGGGGAGGAGGTGAATGGGGCAGGGATGCAGGACCAAAGTAGGAAGAGGGATTCATATCTTGGGGGGGGTAGTGCACCCTAATGCGCACAGGCCACTCCTTCAATTGAAGTGACCCCTCCCCTTCCTTCCCGATATTTCAACAAAGTTGTTCAATAAAAGACATTATCACACTCACACACCTGCCTCTGCCCAGTCTTTTGAGGCAGTGAAGGCAGTTTGAGGGCAATAATTGGCCATTTAAAGGCTTTTTTTATTATTCATTTGTAGGAACATGGGTGTCACTGGCTGGTCAGCATTTATTGTCTATCCCTAGTTGCTCTTGGTTAGGACACTTCAGAGGGTGGTTGAGAATCAACCACACTGCTGTGGCTCTGGAGTCACATGTAGGCCATACCAGGTAAGCACAGCAGATTTCCTTCCCTAAAGGACATCGATGAACAAGATGGGTTTTTCCGACAATCGGCAATGGTTTCATGGTCATCAGTAGGTTCTTAATTCCAGAATCATTTTATTGAATTCGGATTTCACCACCTGCTATGCTGGGATTCAAACCTGGGTCCCCAGAACATTAGTTGAGTTTCTGGAATAATAGTCTAGTGATAATACCACTGGGCCATCGCCTCCCCCTCAGTTGACTTAAGATTGGCTAGGCTAGTGGTCACATTTCCCATTCCCAATATAATGGGGATCAGCTTAGGAGTAGATACAGAGGCAGTGGATTACCTAGCCAACACATTTTACATGCCCCTTGCTCCCCCCACCACCACCCAACCCCCACCTCCCCCCACCCCCCCAGTGGGGAGGTGGGACGGTGCCACAAAATCTAGCCAGAGGTTTCAGTTCATGACCAGACCTATCACTTATCTCAGCTGTACATTTTATTGACAATGAGACACACGCACAACTTGCCAAGGCAAGTGTAGCCTTTGCAGACTTTTGGGCGCCAAATACATCAGTACAAAAGATAAGGTTGAAGCATTTGCAACAATCTCCAGTCAGAAATGTTGAGTGGATGCTCCTTCTCGGCCTCCTCTGGAGGTCCCCAGCATCATAGATGTCAGTCTTCAGCCGATTCGATTCACTCCACATGATATCAAGAAACAGCTGAAGGCACTGGATACTGCAAAGGCAATGGGCCCTGATAACATTCCAGCAATAGAACTGAAGACTTGTGTTCCAGAACTTGTCACTCCCCTAGCCAATTTCTTCCACTACAGCTACAACACTGCCATTCGTCCGGCAATGTGAAAAACTGCCCAGGGATGTCTTGTACACAAGAAACAGGATAAATCCAACCCGGCCAATTACTGCCCCATCAGTCTACTCTCGATCATCAGTAAAGTGATGCGAGTGTCATCAACAGCGCTATCAAGCAGCATTTACTTAGCAATAACCTGCTCAGTGACGCCCAGTTTGGGTTTCGCCAGGGTCACTCAGCTCCTGACCTCATTACAGCCTTGGTTCAAAGACGGATAAAAGAACTGAATTGCAGGGTAAGGTGAGAGTGATAGCTCTTGATATCAACGCAGCATTTGATCGAGTGTGGCATCAAGAAACCCTAGCAAAACTGGAGTCAATGGGAATCAGGGAAAATCCTCTGCTGGTTGGAGTCATACCTGGCACAAAGGAAGGTCACTGTGGTGGCTGAAGGTCAGAATGTTAGGATAAGAGAGACAGTTTCAGGATGACAACCTGTAACTAGTGGAGTACCACAGGGATCAGTGCTAGGGCCACAATCATTTACAATATATATTAATGACTTGGATGAGGGAAGTGAATGTACTATTGCCAAATTTGTGAATGCAGTGGGAACTTAAGTGGTGAGGATAACATGAAGAGTCTGCAGAAGGATATGGACAGATTAGGTGAGTGGCCAAGAATTTGTCAGATGGAATATAATATAGGAAAATGTGAAGTTATGCACTTTGTTAGGAAAACTAAAGGGGCTGAATATGGAGAAAGTCTGCAGAAAGCTGCTGCACACAGAGGGATTTGGAGGTCCTTGTACCTAAGAAGCTAGCATGAAAATTCAGCAGGTATTTTCCATTCATGGGACACGGGTGTCGCTGGCTGCACCCAGCATTTATTGTCCATCCCTAGTTGCCCTTGTTCAGAGGGCAATTGCGAGTCAACCACATTGCTGTGGCTCTGGAGTCACATGTCGTCCAGACCAGGTGAGGACAACAGATTGCCTTCCCTCAAGGACATTAGTGAACAAGTTGGATTTTTCCGACAATCGACAATTGGGAAGGCAAATGAAATGTTGGCATTTATTTCAAAGGGAATGAAGTATAAAGTCATAGAGTTATACAGCACAGAAAAAGGCTCTTTGGCCCATCACATCTGTGCTAGTCAAACAGAAACCACCTAACTATTCTAATGCCATTTTCCAGCACTTGGCCCATAGCCTTGTATGCCTTGGCATTGCAAGTACACATCAATAAAAATAGGAAAGTCTTGCTAAAACTACACAAGGCACAAGTTAGACCACACCTGGAATATTGTGAACAGTTTTGGTCCCCTTATCTAAGGAAAGATATACTGACATTGGAGGCAGTCTAGAGAAGCTTCAGTAAATTGATCCTGGGCATGGAGGGATTTTCCTATGAGGAGAGGTTGAGTAGGTTGGGCCTGCACTCATTGGAGTTTAGAAGAGTGAGAGGTGACCTTATTGAGACAGATCAGATTCTCAGAGAGCTTGCAAAGATAAATGCTGAGAGGTTGTTTCCCCTTGTGGGTGGATCTAGGACAGAGGACATAATCGCAGAGTAAGGATTTGCCCATTCAAGACAGATGACGAGGAATTTCTTCTCTCAGAGGGGAGTGAATCTGTGGAATTCTTTACTACAGAGGGCTATAGAGGCTGCATATTTAAGTATGTTCAAGGCTGAGATAGACAGATTTTTATCAGTAAGAGAATCAAGGGTTATGGGGATAAGGCGGGAAAGTGCATTGAGGATTACCACATTAGCTCAGTCATGATCTCACTGAATGGCAGAGCAGACTCAATGGGTCAAATAGTCTGCTCTGTTCCTATGTCTCATGGTCTGTCTGCCCTTTCAGCTGAAGATTGCCAGAGCTATTCAAAAAATAGTAGTGGAATTTCTCAGGTCTCCTGGCCAACATTTCTCCCTCAATTGACATCACAAAAACCATAATCTGAACAGTATCACATTGGTTGCTTGCAACCTTTACCACATTTCAAAAATGCTTCATTGGTTATAAAGAACTTTGGGACATCGTGGGGTGCTGAAAAGTCCTAAAAAGTGCTGAAAGATGATGATAATACAAACTGCCAAAAGGCAAGAATATGGAAGATCGTCGGCTCATCTCCAGTGGGAAGCTGAAGGGGTGAAGCACAGTGATGATTTTTGAAGTGAGGATTGCCTATGAGAATATGAATGCAGCTTGCAGGCATCAAAGTCTCAGTAAACTGGGCTTCCAAATTTACAAACATTTTCATAGTTTCCTTTCCCAAAACAAACCAAAAGAAATGGATTCCGATGTTATGGGACTTTAACTCCAAACTTGAGAACTACTTGAGATACTTACATGTTATTTGCAGTTAAAGTTGTAAGGTTGTTTGGAATACTTTCCTTCCCAAGGGCAGCAAAGAGACAAAACAGTGTTGGGAACAAAATGCACAGAATAGAGATCAGCAGTGTAAACCTCAGATTGTAAATCACTGTCCGAAAATTCTAGATTTTACAATATTTGTACAAGCTGTAAGAAGCAGTCTACATAAACTCTTTGTGCATCAAAGCAGTTTTGACACAAAGATTATGGGGTACGTTGATTTGCTATTATTCCATTGTGTTCTCAATAACAACATCTTTTATTCGTTACTGTGACTACATTCAGCCACTTGACACTGAAACAAATGAAGCCAGTAGCTTAACCTCAACACTTCTCACATGTCCAGGATATAGGATCGGCTAAACAGCTCCCAACAACTGGCATTTGCACTGCAATGTACAACTGGTTCTCACCTGATCAAACTTCATGCTGCATGCAAATTTAAATGATAGTAACATGATAGCAGCATGATAGTAATGTGATAGTAGCATGATAATAACATGACAGCAGCAGGGGAGTAACATGATAGTGACATGATAGTGGCATGCAGCCCAGCACTGAACTGGTGAAAGAAGAGTTAATGAGCAGGACAAAGTTTGAAAAAAAGACACAACAAGCCAGAGAGCACGCCCCAAGGTTCTCTGATGCACCACTGGATATCAAGGAGATTCACATGAAGAGAGAGGTCCTATTTATTTGGGAGTGAGAAGGCTTACCAGCAGACACTAAGAAAGCAGTGGGAGCAGGAAGAGCTCATGAGTCGTGTGAACGCCATTTGGTAATAAAACAGGAGCTGTCGTGTTACGGAGCCAAAGTTTGTAGTCACTGACTTATGACAAGGCACAGGTTAGGATTAATACCTGGCTGGTTTGAACATTAGTTCAGCCAGGTTTTCAAATCTCAACTGGTTGCCAATTTTAAACAGCAAAGACAAAGTTTCACATTTGCAAGCACACAAAAGTTATAAAGTTGTAATAATGCTAGTTATAGTGACTAACTGCAAAATCCCAGCCAGGCAGATAAAAGAATTGGTTGGCAACTCTAACATTTACTCAAAATTCAGCAAGAAATGCCAGGGATAGGTAATACCGTCTCATTCTGGGATTGCAAAACACGCAGACAATATCAATTCAGATAGCTTATCCAGCTGTACTCAGAGACCAGACATCTAAGAGTATTGAGGAAAGATTTGTTACAAATTAAAGCCTCATTGTCCATGGATTTTCTCCTACATATTGAGTTCTTTGTACCAGACTGAACAAGAGATAGGTAAGTGAGGTACAAAGAATTCTTCCCCAGCGAAGTACTTTGCCATCATTGAACAAATAACTCTGAGTGTAAGTATTCATCATACAAGGAATCTTGACACAAACTGGGTTCCTCTGTTAACAATATAATGATATCCAAGCCCACAATAAAACACCAGCAGCAGTCATTCTTTCATCATATCACAGTCTCAGTCCATTGTTCTTATACTCTCCAGTGAGAATATTCTAACTGATTTAGGACATTTGGTTTTGCCATAAGTTTTCCTTTCCCTGCTAACATTTAAATGTAAATGAATCATTACAGGTCAATTGTCACACCACATAACCAGTTGGGCTCGATCACATACACTTTCATTCCCCCTCTCCAGAGCTGTGCTAATCAGAACATGGAGAAATATTTTGAGAAAGGGAAGCCTGTGCCCAATTCTGGGTGCAGATCAGAGTTAATTCTTACTTGTATGTTCGGGTTTTGTCCAACCAGATTCCACAGATAATGGAACCAACCATTCCAGATACCACAATAGTGAGTCCAATTCTCCCAGCATTCAATTCTTCACCCTGAGAGAAAGCAGAATATAATCAGCAGGTTTCTCAGGTTAATGATAATGATGCCATTTCAGCTGGTAGCTGGCTAAAGTTCACATTTATTCATCACATCTTGTCATTTTACACACATTCACACGTTTCTGGTCTGTACTCATACTCACACTGTCGGCCACCGAATCAAAAAAGAGCTTTCTACAAACAGGGTTCATTTCAAAAATAAAACCATTGGATTTCTGGATTATTTCTGTCTTCAGTTATCCTTGTTGCTGAAAGTTGATTTCTTCAGATTTCAATCCACTAGGTTAGGTCTCTCCAAGGTAAAATTGGATTAGTGTAGGACAAGTACCTTGAAGAGAGATGCATAACCAGATGTGACTGCCAGGACACTGGCCATGAGGTTTTCTCTGGGCAGGATTTTTCAGATGTGGGTTCCTAGTCCAACCACCAAAGATTCAGGGAGGAACACATTCCCACTAATACCAGTGGCCCTGCAGCCATTCAATGCTCAGCGTTAATTACCAAGGGCGAGACTTTTGCCCCAGATGGCAAGGTAACCCCAGCCCAGAGAGGTGCTGGCCAATCAGATAGACAGTACTTTGTGATTCCAGCAGCACCTGGTTTGAGTAGTACCCATTGCTGGGACAACAACCAATCCCCAAAGAAGAGGAGTAAATAGAGGCTTGACTTAAGGTTAGTCCAGGGTATCTACACAGCCTGGTATTCAAGCCCCAGTGAGGAGGGAGAGGGGGCTGGGGCAGGGTTTGTGAGGTTGGCGGGAGGGGGAGGTTTAAAGGAAGTATGATTTTGAGGGAGGCGGGGGGGCAAGGGAATTTATCTCTGATGGTCACAACCCCCTTACTCAATACCGTCCATGCAGCTAAAGCTGTTGGGCTACCTGCTTAGCATAGGCCTCTGTCTACTGCGGATGGAAGAGCAGTGGGGCTAGGATGAGGCACTTAGGTGACCATTAGTTGGCCACTTAAGAGCCTCAATAGGCCCAAAGGTGGCCAGGCTACTCAATACTTCCACTTCCCCTGAAAAACAGGAGGCAGGTCAAGGACAGGTGGGTAAGCAGTGGGCAGGACATGTGCTTCGTTCTTTGAGCCCCAACTTTCAAACCTGTTGGTGAGGGACTGTAAAATTCCAGCTTATGTTGTAATATCAGACTATTAACATTCAAACAGGTATGTTAGGGAGGAAACCGTCTGCCTCATGTTTCATAGTTCCATTCTTGTGGCTTGGTAACTTAGCAGATTCAAAGTTCTTCCAAAACAAAGCAACATCATGAAGCTCATAACCAGTCATAAATTACTCAAACATAAATTACGCATGGAACAATCCTATCCAGTCAAGTAGATGGAGGAAGCACAGAATGGGCCAGCAAGACACTTACTACCTTTTCTGATGCATTACAAGCCCTTATTTTAAAAGTAGATCATCACTCCCTAATAACCAATGAGATTTTTCCATTTCCTTAGCTGGAAACTGGACAAATGATTGGACAGGTTTACATTGTTCATTGGCATCGACAAGAATGAGGTCGGCCAAACCAGATGAGTTAAATCCAATGTGGCAGTGTCGTGGTAAAACAGAACGCAGTCCCAATGTGCAAGCTATCAATCTCAATCACACTCTCAAAAGGCAATGGTAGAGTCAAATACCTGCCCAAAAACAGGATTAAACTTTGTAAAGGAAGAGTCATGACAAATTCCAGTCATAAAAATCCCAACAACCAATTGCAAGGCTGAGGACGAGGAACAGTTGATCATTGTACCTGTCAAACAGGGTGGTATGCGTGGAGACCCCAGTACAAATAGGAAGTGCACTGAAAAGAACTTTACCCTTCAAATAAGAAAATGCAGAGGTACAGACCTGACTTTGCTGTGGGGGTAAGGCAGATAGCATTGTAAGGCTTTGTGTTCACTGAATCTTACTGCCCAGAGGAGAGCCATTCGGCCCAGGATTCCTGTTGTCCTGTTACAATGCACTATGCTAGAAACTGGATCATTGTGCAGAGGCACTTGCTGTTCAGTTTCAGATCTCTTCGTTTGATCAAATTGAACATTTGCTTCTCCTCCATCAATAGCTGCAGATCCCTCTTCGTCACCTGGTTCTTTACCCTCTTTCCCTTGGAAACATCTACATTAATCTCAATGAATTGCTTTCTGCTGAGTTAAGATGCCGAGGTTTATAAGAAAAACAATCCACAGACATGAGTCTTCTTCATTCTTTAGATCAAAATAATTGGGTTACAGCACAGAAATAAGCCTATGTTACTCTGGAGAAGCACTGAAGACAAAGTTTTAAAATGAGAAACATTACTAGTTGGTTCCTCCTGTATCACAGTAGGTAACATTGCAAACAAGTATGTCACAGACTGAATTGTTTTTGGAAAGCAGAAGTGGATAAGTGATATTAGTGAATTGTGGATACTTTGGAGAAGTCTGGTGCACTGGGATTGTGTTCACTGGCTGTTCATTTTAAATGAATTTGGCTAATCGCTAACCTGATCCATTACATACAGGTGCTCCGACTTTGTAAATACAATCAACTGTGGCCCTTTTTGATAACTTTCACCCTAATCTTTCTACTGTTGGGCAATTGCTCAAATGAACAACAGTTGTTCAACGTGCTCACCAGAAGTGTCGAGCATAAACATGGCGAGGAATTAGCACCGATGTTGCCCAGTGTACAGCACCAAGTCTGTTCTTGTTGCATTGTGCCTAATGATGTTGGCGTAGAGCAAGCATCTCAGTATTCCCATTTCAATGATCTCTGCTTCTTTCTGTCTTCCCTATTCTGTTTATAAATTTTCTATTGTAACAAATGAAGATTGACGTAGGTTGCAAAATCAAAGCAAATCTGACTGAGTGCAGCGGTGTGTTTTGGTGTAGGGAGAGAAAGCATTCACTTTTCTGTACTCATTCCTCATACCATTGCCTCCCTTTGCCTAAGATCTGATGCATATATTCAGAGAGGATTGGTGATATTCCACATTTTGCAGATGAGGAGGTATTGAATAATGTTTGTAATGGTGGCATTCCTACAGATCCAAACCAGATTTGAGTTTTAGACCTTGACATTGACTTTAAATAATTATTGTTTTGAAATAAAACCCAATAAAGAGGAAGTAATCATCCTACTAATATTGAGAAGAAAAGCCGTGTCAACTGAGATAAAATGCTAATTTTTGGAAAGGGAAGATTGTGAGGATGGCTGACATTACACAAGCACAAATATGTCCCTCGTGTGACATGGACTTACTCCTGTGATATGCCCCATCCACTAGGATGAAGAAGAATCATTTATTCACCTTCAGAAAATTTGCCATTAAAAAACATAAAGCTCCTTTAAAATGCAGTTAAAAACATTGTGCCTATAGTAAACCCTAAACTATTACTAGCAGAACATTTAAACAAATTCTGCTCCATTTGGACAATTTGAGTTTGTGATTCATTCTGGATTGGTTAATAGCCCTTATAAGTTTTACCATTTAAAATGAATGTGAATTTAATGAACCATTTCATCACTTCCTACCAGCACTCTTCCAGCTGCGTTGTACGTCTGTAGAAACCAACAGAGCAGTACTGTACTCCAGCTACCCGGCATCCGCTGTAAGAATCTGTTTGCTGGGTAAGATGACACTATCATTTTGTACAATATATCGATGTCCCAAATAGACACTCAGGAGTTGCAGTACAAATTGTAGTTACATCAATTAAATGAAAATAATAAAGAAGTTACATTATTTTTATTGATTTCTAGCAGTCAGTGCCAAAACTCTGGTTAAGACAGTGTGTAAAAACAGGCTGCACCACCTACCATACTGCTGTGTAAGCAGCTGGCAGGAGGCACACACAAGGACAGGATGGGCCCTTGAATTTCCTTCCATCTGTAAGGGAAGCACCTTGTGTCCACTGTGTCAAACAATCAAGGTAGCGAAATTAGTGGGAAAATATAGGTGCAAATGATAACCCTTTTATTCATGACACAGCACTCAAATACACCAACGTGTCTGAGAGTGCTGCACATATAAAATTCACATTTATCTAGATCGGATGGTATGCTCACAAAGAAAATGATGACAACTAAAACTAAGACAGAAGTGATTTGTCCTCCAGATTCATTAGAAAAAAGAAATAAAAGAAATTATGATAATCTTTAACAGTCATTCAATTTTTCAACAAACTGGCATAGACAACAGAGTAAAGAGCAGAATATTTAAACATTGACATAAAGATTAATGAAATAGCTACACATTTCCACTTGCACAGAGCAACCTTGAACAATTGTACATCCCTTAGACTAATTTGCTTTATATTGCAGACATATGTTACTCCCTTGGGGGTTGGTTTAGCTTAGTTGGCTGGACAGCTGGTTCATGATCCAGAGCAATGCCAACAGCGTGGGTTCAATTCCAGTACTGGCTGATGTTATTCATGAAGGTCCTGCCTTCTCAACCTTGCCCCATGCCTGAAATGTGGTGACCCTCAAGTTAAAATCACCACCAGCGGGACTATGGCAACTTTACCTTTTACTTTTATGATAATCCCAGATACATTTTGTAGGTTCCAAAATTATATTTTCTTAATCCTTCTAATAACTCGAATATCCTATCTGTATACTGAGAATAATACTGATTTGATATTCTATATCACATATCAATTTGTCAATCATAGCAGGATCATTGGATATGGGAACAGCAAAGAGAAATGACCTAATTTATTATCTTCTTCCACTGATTACAGAAGTTGATCCACACAGAATGCCAAGTGGAGGCAAGGCAATTGTGTTGTTGGGAACTTCTAACACATCCTAGATCCTTTCTCAGAAAGATTCCCTTGATGTTGCTTTGCTGCCATTCAAAATACTTCTTTCAGCACATGGTGAGCTGATGGTGTGAGTGGTGCATGGTACCAATCAGATATCAATGGTACCAACTGGGAATTGCTGGATTGTTTTGACATTTCTACTTAGAAATCTTATTGTAACAAATCAAGATTAATGCAGATTGCAAAACCAAAGCAAATCTGTCAGAGTTCGGAGTTACGCTCTGACAAAAGGAGAGAAAACAACTATCTACAATCTCATTGTCTGCTGTTTAGAAGATAGAGGTAACAATGTAATGGTGATGGAAATAAACTTACAAAAAATAGTACAGCAGAGTTATCTGGATGATGCCCGTAAGTACAATGGATGAAAAAAACACAATGAAGCTGATTAGACTAATTGATTAATCAGATCAAGGCAGTAACATTCTGGGGAGGGGTTGGGCTGGGGCTGGATTCTCCAATGAAATAGAAATAAAAGATGTAATTTTACTGTTGGCAAAAACAGACTGAAACTGAGCAGTATGAAGATGACAGTAGTTACAGAGCCAATATACTGCTCCAACATACACACACGGCTACTATGTGGTGTAGGAATGTGAGAACCATAGCGCTATTTATTTGGAATCAGTCACAAAATTGGCTGCTATGAAATGTCCCCAGAATTAATTTGAGGTTGGGTTAATTCAGCTAGTGTATGGAGAGGCAGAATGACAAGAGATGTCAGACTACGAGAAAATATTGATTCCATTTTCACAAATATCAAAAACTTGCAGTACACAAAATATTAAATAAATAGAAAATAAACCCAGTTAAAAGGATGAATTGTCACAAATGGAAACTAGTCAACACTGTGGAACAGATATCCACACAAGCCTTTTCAGTGAGAAAGCTTTGAAATAATCTGCAAGGCAGATACTAAGGAGTTAAGTTCTGAGGTTAAATACCCTATTTCTATCCTCAGTTTCTGTTCTATTCAGTGGTAGGAGGTATCTGCAAGTGCCTGTGTGAGGGCCATAAATCCTCATTTCTCATTAAAAATTAGAGGCTGCCAGCTCACCTGGGTCTAGTTTTCCTTTTTGTGTCAGTACATTACAGTCACTGTCAGCAGTAGTGACATGTAAGTAGATCTTATTTCTCTTGTGCATTTTGCCACACAATGATCTTATTGCCAAAAGTAAACAAAATACATTTTCAGCAGCAGTAGAATACTCCACCTCTGGAATGCTCACACCCACTTCCAGCTGTGTAATTGGTTTATTGGAGGGCAGTGCCCTCCAAATACACACACACATCCCCACACACAGGAAAACTGATAAATCACTGATCTAAACAGGGGGAAATTATCTGGGAATCTGCTCTCCAGTGACACAGGATATGTTGTACAGGAGGGCATTGGCCAGATCACTGTTCATTTCTGTCCTCACTCCAAAAATACAGTCTGGTTCCTTTCTCTGTTGACAGCAGTTCCTATAGTTCTCAGCACCTCAAGAAACATTACGACCTCAATCTTTTGAAACAATTGATATTTCTAGTTATAAGCATGTCCTTTCAGTGGAGTCATGATCTAGATATTTAAAATAATGAAAACTACAGATAAGTTGCAAATAGGCAAGTTCTTTTCTTATTCACAGAGATAACCGCCACTGTAATCTTTTTGTGTAAATGGAGTCATTGTGCCAAAGTTAAGGTGGTGGTGGGAGAAGCCACAAGGAAATTCCTGATATAGGCCTCATTTCAAACATTCAACTGGCCACAAATCCTGATGGATATGTCACTTTATTTCATTCACAACTCCAATTTCTCACTAAGAAATGCTGCAGCCCACGAAACCAACTGCCACCTTAATGATGCTATAGGCCTCTACCTCAGAAATAACTTGTTTAAAACCTTTGGTTAAATAGAATTTTACAGCACAGAAACAATCCATCTGTCTATTAAATGCCAGTGTTTATGAGCCTCTTGTATAGTTTTTGGGGTTGGACAGAGAGAGGATATGTCTCCTTTTCTTTTTGCTCTGCCACTTTTCGTTTGGCTCATGTCGGGTTTGTTCTGTGTCTCATAAATAAGTCTGGGAGGCTTGTACTGTTGAATATTAATTGTTTTTTAACATCACAATATACGTCTCCAGGATATAGCCCGAACTAGGTGCTATCTCAGTACTGACTTCTGATAGATTCTACTGTACTCAGTCCACTATCATGTAGCTCTTTACATCATACTGAGAGCGATAGTCCTCCAGTTTCACATTAACCCTTGCTTTGCCAAACATCCTTGTAGTACACACCCTTCCTGCTCTGCACCCATTAACAAAGTTTACTATTCCTTCCCCCACCCCTCCCATGTGTTTATCTAAACACTCAATTGATGTATCTATGTTATTTGCTTCTTGCTGTAAAGAATGCCACATTCGCATTACTATCTGGGTGAAGAGGTTTACTGTACTGAGTGGGAATCATCGTGCATAAGAGGAGGACAGGAAATTATAGATAAGAAAGAAAGGACAGCACAGTAGCAGGCACTGCTCTCACAGCATCAGGGATCTGGGTTCAATTCGAGCCTCAAGTGTCTGTGTGAAGTTTGCATGTTCTCTCTGTGTCTGTGTGGGTTTTATTCAGGTGTTCCGGTTTCATTCCACAGTCCAAAAATTAGGTTGATTGGCTATGATAAATTTCCCCTTGGTGTCAGGGGTACTGGCAGGGTGGATGCGTGGAGTTGCAGGGATAGGGCCTGGGTGGGATTGTTGTCGGTGCAGACTAGATGGGCCAAATGGCACTTCTGCACTGTAGGGATTCTATGATTGATATAAGTCAAAGTAGAAAAAGCCACAAGCCTGAATGGATATTTCTTAGAAGACTGAGGGAAGCGAGAGAGGGGATAGCAGAAACCTGAGCACAACCAAATCATCTTTACAGTGCAGAAGGAGCCATTTGGCCCGCCAAATCTGCACCGACTCTCTAATAGAGCATTCTACCCAATCCCACTCTCCTGCCTTATCCCCGTAACCCTGCACATTCTTCCTTTTCCAATCACTATCCAATTCCCTTTTGAATATTTCAATCACACTTGTCTTCCCCACCCTCTCAAGAAGTTCATTCCAGACTCCAAACAGCCTCTAGATGAAAACATTTTTCATCCCATTGCATTTACTCCTTTTGCCCATTATTTTGAATCTGTACCCTCTAGTTCTTGATGCTGTCAGGACAATATAATACAGTTCAGTGTCTTCAATCCAGCTCTGTAAAAACTGGCTGAAAACTGGACTATTTCTTAAACTGCTTTGCATGAATTTGAATTATTATTAGATGATAAAGGAACTTCCTGGTTGTTTGGCTAGGTGCTGAATTGACACAGGAGTGTATTGATTAGATACCACACTTGTCTTTTCCCATGTTCCAAATGGTCCAAATAATCCATGATACAGCCCAAACCACTCCACCCAAAATACTGGTGAGATCCAAAATCCAGCCAGAACTTGTTGGCTGAAATCTTATCAACGTTCACGCTGGCAGGAATTTCTCTTTCTGCTGCAATGAGTAGAGATTGGCAAGCCACCAAATTCTGACCTTACTGCAGCAGGAGCATGGCATGAACGGCAGGTAAGATCGCATCTGTTGTCAGTTTTGAGACACTCTACCCACACTTTGAAAAGATACACCTGTTAAATATTGACCAGTCAGTTAAACACTCATAAGGAGTAGACAAAGCTAACATAGCAGGATATGATCTTTTAGAAAGCATCACTACCTTGGATGCATCAAAGAGGGAGCTAGATAAGTATGAGTTAGAAAAGGACAGAGGAATATCTTGATGAAGGTAGATGAAATAGAGTAGGAAGAAGTTTGTGCAGATCATAAACACTGACATTGGTTTGAATGGCTTGTTTCTGTACTGTCATTTTGATGTAACTCACTAACGTAAATGCATCTCTGGTAATTATCTCAACTTGTTTCTCCTGAATTCCTTATTTGATTTACAGTAACTATTTGTTATTTATATTCTCTAGTTTTTGGCCCACAGCAACCCAAACCATCTTATCTACATATATGCTGTGAAAGTCTTCCATTTTTCTATTCCATGTGCATAGATCCCTGAAAGTTGGCACCCTGGTTGATAAGGCTGTTAAGAAGGCGTACGGTGTGTTAGCTTTTATTGGTAGAGGGATTGAGTTTCAGAGCCGTGAGGTCATGTTGCAGCTGTACAAATCTCTGGTGCGGCCGCACTTGGAGTATTGTGTACCGTTCTGGTCGCCGCATTATAAGAAAGATGTGGAAGCATTGGAAAGGGTGCAGAGGAGATTTACCAGGAAGTTGCCCGGTATGGTAGGAAGGTCTTATGAGGAAAGACTGAGGGACTTGAGGCTTTTTTCATTAGAGAGAAGGTTAAGAGGTGACTTAATAGAGGCATAAAAGATGATCAGAGGATTAGATAGGGTGGATAGTGAGAGTCTTTTTCCTCGGATGGAGATGGCTAGCACGAGTGGATATAGCTTTAAATTGAGGGGTGATAGATATAGGATAGATGTCAGAGGTAAGTTCTTTACTCAGAGAGTAGTAAGGGCACGGAATGTCCTACCTGCAACAGTAGTGGACTCACCAACATTAAGGGCATTTAAATGGTTTTTGGATAAGCATATGGATGATATTGGAATAGTGTAGGTTAGATGGGCTTTAGATTGGTTTCAGGGTCAGTGCAACATCTAGGACACGTTAAGACAAAAACGGAGGAGGTATTGGAGGTTTTGAAAACATTAATGTGGACAAGTCCCCAGGACCAGGTAGGGTCTATCCCAGAATACTGAGAGAGGCGAGGGAAGGAATTGCTGAGGCCTTGGCCAAAATCTTTGTCATGGGCGAGGTACCAGAGAACTGGAGCGTAGCTAACTTGTTCGTTTGTTTAAGAAGGGCTGAAGAAATAATCTGGGAAATTACAGGCCTGTGAGCCTTACATTAGTGGTGAGGAAATTATTGGAGAAGATTCTTAGGGACAGGGTGGACTCACATCTGGAACAGAATAGGCTTATTAGCGATAGGCAGCATGGGTTTGTGAAGGGGAGGTCGTGTCTCACAAATTTCATTGAGTTCCTTGAGGAAGTGACAAGAAAAATTGCCCAGGGCACGACAGTGGATGTTGTATACATGGACTTTAGTAAAGCCTTTGATAAGGTTCCTCATGGCAGGCTGACACAGAAGTGAAGTTTTTTGGGATCCAAGGTGAGCTGGTAAGTTGGATGCAAAACTGGATTGCGTATAGAAAGCAGAGAGTATCAGTGGATGGATACTTTTCTAACTGGCAGTCTGTGACAAGTGGTATTCCACAAGGACCAGTGCTGGGGCCTCTGTTGTTTGTAATACATACAAATGATTTGGACAAAAATGCGGTGGTCTGATCAATAAATTTACAGATGATACAAAAATTGTGTGAGTAGCTGATAATGGGAAGAATTGTCAGAGGATACAGCAGGATATAAGTCAATTGGAGACCTGGGCCAAAAGATGGCAGATGGAATTTAACCTGGACATGTGTGAGGTGATATGATTTGGAAGGTCTACTTCAGAAGGAAAGTATACAGTAAATGGTAGAGCCATTAGAAATATTTACAGAGGGATCTGGGGGTGCAGATCCACAGTTCCCTGAAGGTGGCAACCCAAGTGGACAAGGTGGTCAAGAAGGCGTATGGCACGCTTTTCTTTACTCAGAGGGTAGTAAGGGCGTGGGATGTCCTGCCTGCAGCTGTTGTGGACTCGCCAACTTTAAGGGTGTTCAAATGGTCAGTGGATAGGCATATGGATAACATTGGAATAGTTTAGGTTAGAGGGTCATTAGATTGGTTCCACTGGTCGGCGCAACATGGAGGGCCGAAGGGCCTGTACTGCGCTATAATGTTCTATGTACGCTGGCCTTCATCGGTCGGGGCGTTGAGTATAGGAATTGGAAAATCATGTTGCAGCTGTATAAGACTTTATTTAGGCCATATTTGAAGTTTATTTATTAGTCACAAGTAAGGCTTACATTAACGCTGCAATGAAGTTACTATGAAATTCCCCTAGTCGCCACACTCCGGTGCCTGTTTGGGTCAATGCACCTAACAAGCACATGGGTCAGACTGTGGGAGGAAATCAGAGCACCGAGAGGAAATCCACGCAGACATGGGGAGAACGTGCAAACTCCACACAGATAATGACCTGAGCCGGGAATCGAACCTGGGTCCTTGGCACTGTGAGGCAGCAGTGCTAACCACTGTGCCGCCATGCCGGATTTGGAGTATTGTGTACAATTCTAGTCACCACACTACCGGTAGGATGTTGATGCATTGGAAAGGGTGCAGAAGAGATTTACTAGGATGTTGCCTGGTTTGGAGGATATGGACTATGGAGAAAGGTTTAACAAACTTGGATTGTTTTCAAGGAGGAGGTGGTGGAAACAGATTCTATAACAACGTTCTAGAGGCATCTGGATAGATACATGAATAGGCAGCGAATAGAGGGATATGGACCACATTGAGGCTAGAAAATATAAGACAGACATCTGTGTCGGCACAGACTTGGTGGGCCAAAGGGCTGTTCCTATGCTGTACTGTTCTTTTTTCTAAAGAAGACAGCCATAGCCTGTTCAGTCTTTTGTGTAATTCTTATTTTCATGATAATGATGAATCTGCTTCCCAATTATTAATTTTTTAATTGTGTAGGAAAGCAAAACTGAGCAATGGTAATCCAGATGCAGGTGAATGGCTCTCACTTGATGTCTCTGTCAATAATTCCTTCAATTAGTTTACCGATGAAGGGGCTAAAGGACAGTAATTGGCCAGATTAGATTTATACCGTCTTATTTTCATTTGATTCAATTTATTGTCACACATATTGGTATACAGTGAAAAGTATTGTTCCTTGCATGTTATACAAAGCGTACTATTCATAGAGTACATAGGGGAGAAGGGAATGGAGAAAGTGCAGAATGTAGTGTTACAGTCATAGTCCAGGTATACAGAAAGGTCAAATTAATATAAGGTAGGTCCATTCTAAAGTCTGACAGCAGCAGGGAAGAAGCTGTTCTTGAGCTGATTGGTATGTGACTTCACAAGAGAGAATGTCCGGGATGTGTGCAATCCTTGATTACGCTGGCTGCTTTTCCAAAGCAATGAGAAGTATAGCCAGAGTACTGAGCTACATTTATGACTCATTGTAGATTCTTGTAGTCTCGGTCAGAGCAGGAACCATACCAAACTGTGACACATTCAGAAAAGATCTGGTTATGGTGCACCTGTAAAAGTTGGTGAGAGTCAGAGTGGACATGCAGAATTTCCTTAGCCTTCTGAGAAAGTAGAGGTGTTGGTGGGCTTTCTTAACTATAGCATCAGTGTGGAGGGAACAGGACATGTTATTGGTAATCTGGACACCTAGAAACTTGAAGCTCTCAACCATTTCCACTTCACTCCCGTTGATGTAGATGGGCATGTTCTCCACTAGATTCCCTGAAGTCAATGACTATCTCCTTCGTCTTACTGTCTTGTGGACGTATTTAGACATTTTTATTGGGTGGTTGCCAGTATTATAGCAGTAATTGCCTGTTTTGATACACAGATCTTTGCATTATAGTTGGAATATTGTGTTGTGATATTATTGACACTTAACTAATATGAGCCTCAAGTGATTTTTGGCAGATTTTCTGAAAATTCTTGTCGTTTCAGTGACATACACTTTGTAGATACCAGAATGCTTACAGCCTGGAAAACTACCTACATCAGGCCTTACATCAGAACTAATTATCTAAATGATTGATGACCAATTAGATTTCTTAACACTAGCAACATACAACACTGAAGCAATATAAACTTTGACTAACCAATTGAATAACAAAACAAAAATCCTCTCAGTTTCCATTGATAGTGGGCTGTCAATTTAGAACTTTACCAAAACTTCACAAAATGACTGCAAAAGAAGACACTACAGATGAATATCGCAAGTGTGTTTCTTGGTGCAATAATGGAGGAACTGCTGTCAACTGATGGTTAAAAAAACTGGGTATATTTCCAGAAAATGTTTAAGAAATGCTCACAACTAATGAGAAAGACCACCATGGTCGATACTCACAAAAGTGCAGCTGTTTGCCCCATTTCGATAATTAACTACAGGCATCGGTTCAAGTGTCAGAATGCTGCAACCACTGAACTGATCCCATTCAAGGTTGCTTTTGCATGTTAAGGAACATATTTTATAAAAAATGAATAAAATTGTATAACAGCTATTAAACACAAATGTAAAATCTTTCAGCGTTAACATGTATTATGCAGAAGCAGGTGATAATTGTAGAATGGTAGAATCTCAAGGTTAGCATAGTAGAAAAAAAGTATTGAACTAGTGTGAAGCTGAATGGACCAGTACATCGTACATCAGGATCCAGTCAGGGCGTGGATTTACTGTCAGTTTTTGCTTTTCTCCCTCCCACCCCACCTCTAACCAAAGGACATCTGCTAATGTCAGCTGTTCCACCCTTTGCAATAGAACTAAAAGCAATTTAAGCAAATAATCTCTGGCTTGTATGTCATTGCTTTCCCTATGCTCAATATTACAAAGGTCAGGTACTGGTTGTCATGGGTTAGGTCAGAATAACTTCCCTTGCCATTTTCCTCATTCAAATGAAAACCAGAGATCATCTTTTGTGAGGTAAGAGAGAACAGACTGTGGGCCTGTCAACCTTGGGACATGGGTTTATTTCCGCCCTGATTGTTTGCACTGGATGTTTGGCGTACAAGAAAAGATGATTAAAAAACACTCTTCAGTTGCAGGCACAATTTCTCCTGGCATTGAAGTATTATCTATGAGTAATAAAAATCCCGTGAGAGGACAGGGTACATACTGGGTAATGTGCCAGCACCATCTTGTTCAGAAGCGTTGAAACTGCATAATAGGAACCTGTGTTAATTCCTGTGGAAAAAGATAAAAAGAGTTTTCTCCAATCTTTGTAAACATTAACTCAACTTTTATAAAAGCAAAATACTGTGAATGCTGGAATCTGAAACAAAAACAGAAAAATGCTGAATAAATTCAGTAGGTCTGGCAGCATCTGTGGTGAGAGAACAGAGCTCATGTGTAGAGTCTGGACGAACATCCTGACTTGAAACATTGGCTCTATTCTCTTTCCACAGATTCTGTCAGGCCTGCTGAGATTATCCAGCATTTTTCAGTTTTTGTTAATGCTACTTTCATCTGGCTGGTTTTGCTAGTGCAGCTCCAACACAAGTGTGATTTTAATGTCTGTATTCTTACATCTTCTATCTTGACATATCAAGACAGCCACTGAAGAGAGATTAGAAACATTAACTAGACTTCTGTGCACCATTTCTTATATTACCAAGCCAAAGTGAGTTACAGGATTGTATATCTGAGTCACTTATATCCTCAGTTTATTCATGATTTCCTCTGGGGCTGGGGGTGGGCCTGAATAAGAACTCTGTCAGAGAGTCGGTACAGATGGGTCAAATGGCGTCCTTCGGCACTGTAGGGATTCAGTTAAATTTTTGAAGTAAACTGCTCCAGATGGCTCTGGTTAGGTTTTAGCTAGAGAATTGTGTCCAGTTCTGGTCACAACACCATAGGAAGTATGTGAGTGAGGGTCCCCAAGCGGGTGTGGAGGGAGATTTACCAGAATGGTTCCAGGGATGAGGGGAATTTAGTTCCAGGGTTCAGTTGGAGAAGGTGGAGCTGTTCTCCTCGGAGTGATGGAGAGTGAGGGGCAATTTGACAGAGGTGTAGAAGATTAATCCCACAGGATTCCTAGCCACTGACCTGCTCTGGTAGCCACAGTATTTATATGGTTGGGTTCAGTTCAGTTTCTGGTGAATCGTAACCCCCAGGATGCTGGTAGTGGGGGATTCATCAATGATAATGCCATTGAATGTCAAGGGACGATGGTTAGATCCTCTCTTGTTGGAGATGGTCATTGCCTGGCTTGTGTGGCATAAATGTTACACCTGTTTTAATTTCAGATTTCCAGCATCTGCAGCATTTTGCTTTTAGATTGGATTGGAATGGAAGCTTACCGTAGGTAACAATAAGAAGAAAAAATGGTACATTTCTAATCATTTGCAGAATAGACTGAATGTAGGAGTATTCCTGCGATGGACTGGCGAGGATAGCTGCCTGTGCTTGACTTGGTGGAATATCTGGCTTCTCCTGAAAAACTGATGTAAAAAAATACAGTTACAACATTGCTACGAAGAAGTTCCAATGCAGCTTTAAAAAGCAATGGACATGAAACATTATTGCAACCCTTTCTAAATTTCAGCTTTGATCAATTGAAGCAGAAAAATCTGGAATTAAAATATAAAGTTTACCACAACTGATTGCCATTGATCACCTGAAGTAGATTTTATTAAGCCCTCAGTTTGACGTAAATGGTGCTGTGGAGGTAATGTTACTGGACCAGGAGTGCAGAGGCCCAGGCTAAAGTACATTCCACCACAGTCTGCCAGCAAAACCCTCATCCAGTAAAAGAATAAAATCAAGTTAGCTATGTCCACTAATATATTGCACAAGCTCCCCTTACATCTCTGAGCACATCACCAGGGTCACTTTCATTATGGCCCAATATCATGACATATTGTTGTCCTAAATCTAAAATGGATGACCAATCTAATTATTCTTTACATTGAAGTTGACCCACTCTGGTACTTATTACAGTCCCACTTAAAAGCTGCACCCATTACATTTATCACAAAACCAAAGGTTTAATTTAAGGGAGAGAATGAAAAGATCTGGAGAAAAAGCAGGGGCATGGGACTGACCTACAGATCAGGCTTGATCTACCCTGAATAGATTTGATGGGCTGAATGGTCTCTTGTTCTGTGATTCTCAGCTATCGCTGTAACAAGTTAGTTTGTCAGTTATCTCATTGCTGTTTGTAGAAGATTGCTGTGTTTAAATTGCCCTCCCATTTACTTGTTTAATAGTGAAATTGTTTAAAAATACTTTTAAATAATGCTGTGGACAGAGGTGGAGAGACTCTTCCCGCTCAAAAAAGACAGTAGGACTAGGGGGCACAGCCTCAAGATAAAGGGGGGGCGGTTTAGAACGGAGTTGAGGAGGAACTTCTTCACTCAAAGGGTGGTGAATCTCTGGAATTCTCTGCCCGTTGAAGTGGTGGAGGCTGCCTCGCTAAATATTTTTAAGACGCGGGTTGATGGGTTTTTGATAAGAGAGGGGATTAAGGGTTATGGGGAGAGGGCGGGAAAGTGGAACTGAGCCACGACAGATCAGCTATGATCTTATTGAATGGCGGGGCAGGCTCGAAGGGCTGGATGGCCTACTCCTGCTCCTATTTCTTATGTTCTTATGTTCTTAGAAGGATGTGACGGCATTATATAAATGCATGCCTTTTCTTTAAAAGGTAGTCTTAAATACAATCATAGTGTTCAAGTAAATGATGACCCAATCATTTGCTTATAATTCACCATTTAATTCTATCTTCATCCTTTGTGGAGTACTCTGACAATTCTAGAACTTTCTATACTAGAAACGGTTTATCTTCAGCACATTCAGAGATGGTGCAATAAAATACTGTCTGCAACTTTATGAAAGGAAACTGCAACAGACAAACTGCAGCTGTAGAAGCAAAGCCAAAAGCAATTCCCAACTCTACTCATGATACATTTTTGATCATGGAACATTTCTTTTAGGCAGTATGTCCTTCTTAGCTCATTTCGCAGGCTTCTTACCTAGGATAACAAGAATGAAAAGCACAGTTGCCACTGCAGCAGTGCCATAGAACATGACGTTGATATGGTAAGTCAGTTGATCCAGGTCGTCCACATTTGGTACAAGCATGGGAGGAATTAGGAAACCCAGTGCAACTCCCATCTGTGGAGAGACAGAATAGAGAGAAGTGCTATGAATAGAAAATCATATACAGGTTACAAATACTTTACGTACTGGTGATTCACATTGCTGAGAAGAGGGAATATGAGAAGAGAGGAAAGAGGAAACCATATGTCATACAAACATATGAACATAGGAATTAGGAGCAGGAGTTGGCCACTTGGCCCCTCAAGCCTGCTGCACCATTCAATAAGATCATGGCTGGTCTGGTTGCAACCTCAAATTTGCATCCTGTCTACCCCCAATAACCTGTCATCCCCATGTTTATCAAGAATCTATCCACCCCTGCCTTAAAAATATTCAAGCTTTCTGTTTCCACTACCTTTTGAAGAAGAATTCTCTGCAAGAAAAAAAACATCTTCCAGCACTATCTTGTATCCCTTGATCTCACTGGCATCCAGAAATCTATTGATTTTAGTTTGGAACATACTCAATGACAGTCTCCACTGCCCACTAGCATAGAGAATTCCAAAAATTTACCATGCCCTGAGTGAGGAAATTTCTCCTTGTGTCATCCCTGCTCCTTATTCTGAGACTGTCGCATGGTTCCAGACACCCCTCCCAACTAGGGAAAAACTTCTTTCTGCAGCTATCTTGTTGACAGCAGCTTTCGATAGAATCCTGCACTATACTTTCTATTTCTTCTTCAGAAAGCAAAATTGCTCTCACTGGTAAAGGACTTTGCATTTGTGCGTTAGAAAATGATCCAAATAGCCCATTGAAACAGTCCCTGGATCAATGTTCTTGAGCTTCTCCTTTTAACATAAGAACATAAGAAATAGGAGCAGGAGTAGGCCATCTAGCCCCTCGAGCCTGCCCCGCCATTCAATAAGATCATGGCTGATCCGATAGTGGTTCAGTTCCACTTACCCGCTTTCTCCTATAACCCTTAATTCCCTTATTGATCAGAAATCTATCTACCTGTGACTTAAACACATTTAACGAGGCAGCCTCCACTGCTTCAATGGGCAGAAAATTCCAAAGATTCACTACCCTCTGAGTGAAGAAGTTCCTCCTCAACTCTGTTCTAAATTGACTCCCCCTTATTTTGAAGCTGTGCCCTCTAGTTCTGGTTTCCTTTCTAAGTGGGAACAATCTCTCTGCCTCTACCCTGTCTAGTCCCTTCATTATCTTATATGTCTCTATACGATCCCCCCTCAGCCTTCTAAACTCCAACGAGTACAGACCCAATCTACTCAATCTCTCCTCATAAGCTAACCCCCTCATCTCCGGTATCAACCTGGTGAACCTTCTCTGCACTCCCTCCAGGGCCAATATATCCTTTCACAAATAAGGGGACCAAAATTGCACACAGTACTCTAGTTGCAGTCTCACCAGTACCTCATACAATTGCCGCAAGACCTCCCTGCTTTTATACTCCATCCCCCTCGCGATAAAGGCCAACTTTCCATTCGCCTTCTTGATAACCTGTTGCACCTGCAAACTGACTTTTTGCGATTCATGTACAAGGACCCCCCGGTCCCTCTGCACAGTAGCATGTTGTAATTTTTCACTATTTAAATAATAGTCCATTTTACTATTATTTCTTTCAAAGTGGATAACCTCACACTTGCCAACGCTACACTCCATCTGCCAGATCGTCACCCACTCACTTAACCTCACTTAACTCAAGTTAACCGTATCAGCAGTGGTCACTGAGGTCAGTATGACCATTAGCGTACACAGCGGTGGTAGTCAGATTCAGCCAGTGTTCCTGCTCCCAACATTATCCAATTCATCCTGCTATAAAACACACAGGTGGATGTTAAATATGGACAAAGTAGGTTCAGCTCCCCACAAATAGTCTGCTATGGCTCACTGTCTTAAACTCACAGAAGAATAACACTTGGCAAGACTGCCTGTAGGATTGTATACCAGTTCAAACCAAAACCTTCATGAGAAAAGGAAACTTAAATGGAGAAGCAGCAACTGCTCGTTAAGAATTACAACCTTGTAATTGGCGATTATCTTGAACCACACACTTATAGTTGTGTGAATGTCAGGATCCCATGATTTTTAACTGCCTGTAAACATTGATGGGGTCACTGAACTGGAACTAGTTCAGCATTAGGAATGTACGCCATAGATCTGAAAACTGTGAATCAGTAACTACAGAGTTAGAGTTGGGCCAGAGTTAATTTTCACCCACTCATAATGTTTGATGATGAGGTTAAAATGAATAATAATAATTCTGCCAATGGCTGAAGAAAGGATAACTTGTATTTCCTCTTCACAATCTTCAGCCCCAATATGCTGCAGTTGGCAGTATTTCCTCATCTTCCTCAAGGACATTCTGCTTGAAATGGCAAAGTGACAACTAGGGAAAAGAGCAAGTAGCAAAGAGGAAAAAAAATGCGATCTAGAGAATCAAATCAAAAGAATAAGAGTAAAGAAATGATGATGATAAGGAGAAGGATGGAAGTATTTGAGTTGGAGCAGCAAAACTGTTTTCAATGCAAGGACTTTCATATGAAATTAAGAATTGTTCGAAATTAGAACCAGATGACCAGCTGTTCCAAGTTCCAATGATTTGGAAGGATGGATAGTTACCTCTGACATAATGGAACAAATGTGATCTTGGCAATGGGGTTCTTAGCTGTTGATTGGAGAAGCAGTAGGATTCCTGGATTGCCTCCTTTGGGGGAGGCTCTACAGAATTAACTGCCTTTAACCAGGCGACCTTACATTTTCATCAGGCTTTAGGGGCTGCTGAAGAAACCCAACCCACCATGAGCTGCTGACCAATCACAGGTTGTTTCTTGTAAAGCACCCAGAAGGCGGCGAAGGGACCCAGGCTGTAGCTGAGTGAGGGAGGGATGGGGGTAGAGGGGAAGTGGATCACTGGTTGGAGGGGAATGAGGGGAGCCAAAAGAAACATCAGGGAAGTGGCTTTCTGTGGGTGCTTCCCCCACCCATGCCCCAATCTCCCATTTCCCACTGCCAGGGTCCAGTGCTTTTGAACCAGGGTCCCAGCACCAGAGGTCACCTGCAAACCCACTGGTGATTGTGTTGGCCTCCCCAAATGGCGAGTCCATAACCACTGCTGGTGGTGGGATGAAACCTTTAATTGGATATTAGTTGGAAAGATCTCACTGGTTTATAGAGCAATAAAAGCAAAATACTGCAGATGCCAGAGATCTGAAATAAGAACATAAAGTAGGATCACAGAATCCTGACAATGCTGAAGAGGCCATTCAGTCCTTTGAGGCTGATTTCTGGGATGATGGCTTTGTCTTATGAGGAATGTTTGAGCAGCTTGGGCCCATATTCATTTGGAAGAATACTGGCGGCACGGTGGCACAATGGTTAGCACTCTGCCTCACAGCGCCAGGGACCTGGGTTTGATTCTCAATTTGGGTCATTGTCTGTGCAAAGTCTGCACCTTCTCCCTGTGTCTGCGTGGGTTTCCTCCGGGTGCTCTGGTTTCCTCCCACAGTCCAAAGATGTACAGGTTAGGTGGATTGGCCATGTTTAATTGCCCCTTACTGTCAGGGGCAATTAGCAGGGTAAATATTTGAGGTTACAGGGATAGGGCCTGGGTGGGATTGTTGTTGGTGCAGATTCGATGGGTCAAGTGGCCTCCTTCTGCAATGTAGGAATGCGATGAGAATGTATGAGATTGTGCATATTGAGCCTGCCCCACACAGAGATACCTGCAGTGCCTATCTCTGTCAGATCTCTCTGCTCAGAATGTGAGTTAGAGACACTGACACGTAAAGAGAGGGTGGGCAGCATCTCGACAGTTTGTTCCAGGCTTGGATCACACTTCAAAGAGAGGTATTGGTTCAAAACACGGTTGATGTGACCAATATTACACAGAGTAAAGTGAACCTAGAGGAATCACAGAAACAATCCTTTCAGCAGGTAAACAAGAATTGGAACACAAGGAGGTCACTTGGCCCCTCAAGACAGCTCTGCCATTTGAGAAAATTATGTCTGATCTCATTGTGGTTTTGAATTCACTTTCCTAATTCATCCCCATTACCCTTGACTCCTTTAGAACCATAGAACCCCTGCAATGCAGAAGGAGGCCATTCAGCCCAGCAAATCTGCACTGACTCTCTGAAAAACACCCTACAAAGTGCCATCCCCTCCCACACATAATAGATTCAATGACCCAGGGTGGGATTTTCCAGACCCCCACCCCCACTCCTGTGGTGTGTTTTCCAGTAACAGAAGCAGCTCGCCATTGGCCACTAGTGGGATCTTCCAGTCCTGCCAATGTCTCTGTCTTTTTTCATGGCTCAGCCCCATTCTGCCACCCCGGTAACCTGCCGCAGGGGGTCACCTTCATTGGGATTGGAAGATACCGCCGGCAGGAAGGGCTGGAAAATCCTGCTCCTAGTTTCCAGTACCAGGGAGGTGACAGATGCCCTGTTCAGCAGAGTAAACCAATTCGTCCAATTCTGCCTGGATCCCAAAGGCCTGCTGGAAGAGTGTTCTTCAGCAATTCCAGGTTTCCTGTTAGTGCAAACAGCTACTGACTGTACACATGTGGTCATGAAAGCTCCCTGGCAGTAGCCAGTCACATTCACCAATAGGAAAGATTTGCACTCTTCGAACATGCAGCTGATATGTGGTTACAGAAGACAAATCCTGCATATTTGTGTCAATTACCAAGAGATTCTCATGATTTCTACTTTCTGGCCCACTCCCAGATGCCACAGGTTTTTGATGGACCTTGCAAGGTGCTGCTGACAAGAGCTACAACATTCACATCGATAGCGAGCTGACAGTAGGCCTCTTAAAGATGTTCAAATGTTTGGACCTCTCAGGCAGTCCTCACCAATACTCATCACACAGTGCCCTAGATCATCATCATCTGCATTAAAATGTGGGGATGTCTTGGCTAGGGAGACATGGAGGACTGACAGACGCTGATGAGCATGGTGAAGGGGATGGTGCTATCATAGGCCAGAGTGTCAACGGGCCACACGTAGAGGCCACATTCCAGGAACAATGTGGCAGAGAGGCTGGTGCCAATCTGAGAGTTAACAGTTTCCAGGCAGAGTCAGCTGCTCAGACTTTTCCTTTATTATTTGTTATTTTATCGCTGCTAGCCGATAGTCTCCAGCAGCCTTTTGTTAACAAACATTATATTTTCCTCTTCTGTACGTGAATTATAATGGCTGAATTAAATTGCACTTAATGTCTGCCCTGCTGATAGTTTAATCCTTTGCATGGGCCAAACTGAGCTGAGATCCTGGTATCCAGAGCTCTGGCTGTAAACACATGCATTAGAATACATACAGCACTCTCTTCTCCAGCCACCTGGGGGATCTCTGAGCAGAACAGGTGTTTTTCCCACCGATTATAAAAGCTGTGAATGTGGCAATGAGGAAGAAACATGAAATGTAACCTAGGCAGGGATACACTCACATCACCCTCACAGCTGCCCCAAATCAGTAACAGAGCTGGCAGAGAGCTCTTCCAAGTGGAACCAGATGGATGAGTCCACAGAGAGGAGCAGCGCGGGAACATCATTTGGCTCCTTAGATCATTCCTTCAGGCAGACAGATCAGGGAAGATTGTGTCCCTGACCCCACTGCTCCCCACTCCCTCACTCATAGTAAGCCCTTATCCCTTGATATCTTTATTATGATGAGAAGTGTTGAGGTGACTCTAGAATCCACTTGCACTATTGGTTGCTGAGTAACAACCAGTCCAGACCCTCCATAGAGGCTTAAATGGTTGTAGAGTTTATGTGAGACTGTGATCTGAGCGTGTGGATACACTAGCCAAGGTAAACATCTTTCCTGCATGGAGCCTGCAGCAGCTTGTTTGACCTGTTGCTGCTTCACATGGATGACCTCACAGTCCTCAGCACAGTCCAGCACACAGGCTCATTCTACTCTCTCTCACTTCACAGGCTAACACCCCAGTCCTTTAATGATGTCCAATGTTGTCTACTGCCACCATTGATAAGGAGATAAGCAGGCCAAACAAATCTCCATTGAATTCTCACAAAAGCTTCAGTCACTTGCACACGCCTTTTTAATCTTATATTGGCGCAGTCAATACTAACTTACCCACTGCCCCTTTACTTCATTCTGAACCTAGCTGATGTCAATATCAGACAAGTCAGATCCCAGAGTGAGACCTGGCTTGATAGATCCTAACTTTGTTTTGTTTCAGAAACTGTGGCGATCAGTTACTGAACAAGTTCACAAGAGTCTGCCAGTACACTGTTAACACAAAAAACAAAACTTTTATTAAAACAAGAAAAAATGAAATGTATTACACTGGATAGAAAGATAGGAAAGGTTTCAATACAAACACAAGAACACGGTTCAAACTCACACCATTCCTTTTATCCCAGTAATACCCTTACAGACACAAAAGCCCAGTAAAGATTTACCATCATCACAAGATTTAGGCTGGCTCAGTTGCAAACAATTTTCCTTCAGATAAGTTTTATCTGATTTTACCCTGCTTTCCAACACTGAGCTATGAAATCCTTGATAATCGACTCCAGCAACTTCCCTACTATTGATGTTAGGCTCACTGGTCTATAGTTCCTGTTTTCTTTCTAATTCCCTTTTTGAATAGCGGACTTACATTAATTATCCTCTTATTTGGGAAGACGTCTTTACACACTTCTATAAGCTATACAATATATTCTATAAGCTATAAGCTATGATATAGCTACAAGCTAAAAGCGCAGATTCCAAACTGCGGATGCAGACTCCAGATGTGGACATAGCAGCTGTGTTTAAAATGTAAGATAAACATTGACATCCCAATGTAAAAGGGATGCATTCAGTGCTCGCAAACATTTTCTACCCACTGTAGCCACATGTCACAGTCACATCCAAATCCTTTCCACTAGTTGAATGTGCCACCAATGGGAAAGCTATGGCCTAGTGACCTGGGTTTGAATCCCGGCACGGCAGATGGTGGAATCTGAATTCAATACAAAATATCTGGAATTAAAAATCTACTGATGACCATGAAACCATTGCCAATTGTCAAAAAAACCCATCTGGTTCACTAATGTCCTTTAGGAGAGGAAATTTACTGTCCTTACCTGATCTGGCCTACATGTGACTCCAGAGCCACAGTAATGTGGTTGACTCTTAGCTGCCTCAGACAACTAAGGATGGGCAATAAATGTTGGTTATTTAGTGATGTCCATGTCCCAGAAACAAATAAAAAAAAAGATATAGTTTATGAATTAATACTTTGCCACATTAAAGATAAGTTGCCACTCCTTGGATCATTGCACCTGAGAGTTCACTCCAGAGAAGTATGTTCAAGAGCCTGGATTATTTTTCTTAAAAATATACTTATTTCCTGTAAATCTTTCTTGCTTCAGATAATAATCCAATTCTCTTTTGGAGGAAGCCCACACAGACATGGGGAGAACATGCAGACTCTGCACAGTGACCCAAGCCAAGAATCGAACCCAGGTCCCTGGTGTTGTGAGGCAGCAATTCTAACCACTGTGCCACCGTGCTGACACTTCACAATTGTGCCACTGCCATGTCATGTCTCGACTGCTTCTTTTGTTAATCACTTTGACTCGATAACCCGCTATCTCTGTGAATTGGAACAGTTTTTCCTCAGACCCTTATGATTTTGAAAACCTCTAATAAATCTCTTAATCTTTCTTTCCCTAAAGAGAACAGACCGAGCTTCTCCAATCTATCCACATAACTGAAGTTTCTCATCCCTAGAGTCATTCTCGTAAATTGGTCAGATGGAGAACATCTTTGGAGACCAAGGCTGGAATTCTCCAACCTCGCCCATGGCTGGAAATGTCCAGTCCTGCTGCAATGAATGGAGTTTTGGCTGAGCGCCAAACTCTCCGTTCTCGCTGGCAGCATCCTTGCCAGCCTCAGAGCTCCCTCCAAGTGGCCAACATGGAGGAGTACTGATTCATCAACTGAGGGATGGCAGGGATGGAGGCAGAGGTGGAGAAGGGTTGGCACTGTGAATGAGCAGGAGATGCTTTTGCCCATGTTTGACTTCAAGGAGTTCAGAGGCAATGTTGAGGACTCTCAGGGCAATTCCCTCACTGGTGGTGGGACAAAACATACCCAGAAATGCTATTGGAGAGGCTGGGTCAGTATCTGTAAGGTATGATTCTGGGAGTATCATTATGTCAGTTGCTTGACTAGTCTGTGAGATGGCTCTCCCAATTTTGGCACAACCCCTCAGATGTTGATAAGGGTCAACAGGGCTGATTTTGAAGTTGTTTCCAGTGCCTAGGTCAATACCAAGAGATCTCTCCAGTTTTGCTACTTTTTGATTTTTCTGTAATAGTTTGGTACAATTGGGTGCTATCTCAGAGGACTGTGGGTCTGCAATCGCTTACAGGTAAGGAAAGAGATTTCCTTTCCTGAAGAGGATTAATGAATCAGGTGGGTTTTTTACAACAATCATTTTTTCATGGTCACCATAATCAGTTTCAAATTTTCATTAATTAACTGAATTTAAATTCCACGGGATCGGAACTCGTGTACCCAGAGCTTCAGCCTGGGTCTCTGGATTACTAGTCCTATGACATTACCACATTGCCACCTTCTCTCTTTAGGGTCCAGGCAGCCAGGGTGATTAAAATCAGCAATTCTCCAAAGGGCAGAATTCAAGGAAAATAAAAGCAAAATTCTGCAGATGCTGGAAATCAGAAATAAAACAAAGAGAGTTGGAAAATTCAGCAGTATTGGCAAGATCCATGAAGAGAGAAACGGAGTTAATGTTTCAAATCCAATAAAACTCTTTTTCAGAACTGAATTAGAGGAATGCAGATATCTCAGGGGGTTATGGAGCTGGAGAAGATTAAAGAGACTGGGGGGGGCGGCCATGGAGAATTTTAAATCCAAGAAGCAACAAGCTGAAGGGGCACAGCTGTTTTGCATTTATCTTGTGAATTAAAAATATGGTTCTGATGAACAGATGCTGAATGGAATAGCAAAACTGGTGCCCTTTTTCTCTCAACACCATCTCCATCTTTGACCACCTCAACCATGTCTATCTCTCCTCTCCCGTATGACCCCCAGCAACTTATATCAAATCACAAAATAGTTACAGCCCACTATTGGATTTCAAGTGGTAGAAGAATGTTGTTTACTTTTACTTCCTGAAATCTAGCCAGTCTTTTTTTGGTGTTCCACCCAGCACACTGACTGAGAACAGCAGTTCACAATCTACTTGTTTTTAACCTTTAATCCATTGTGTGATCTCACCAGCCTGCTGGATATTTCAAATTGCAGTGTTGACTTTTGAAACCTGCTAATTGCTATTGCCAGACGGCCAAGTGTTCGATTGTGAAAGCGTGGACTATTTAAAGACTCATTGTTATATGACACAAGTGGATCATACAGGATCGAAACTGCCTTAAAACATTGTCAGTTCATGAAGCTGTTGGCCAGGATTACCCTGTTAAAGGTGTACTTTATGCAGTAACTATACCACACCTGTCCGTGTTATTATTGGCTATTGTGTACTCAGTAGAAATTTGAGTGCATATGCAAACATTCCAGTCAGCATTGATAAGAGAGTTACATTACTTGTAAAGGAAGCCAAACCGGTTAAGTAACTGGAAGGTCAATTTTCAAAATGAAAAGGCTGCTGTTTCTGGCATTGGTTTTAAATCCAAATTCTATTTCTGCACAGATTCTTTTCTGAATATTTAAAGGATGTTTTTGAAAAATGGTACAGTGGTAGCATTTCTATATGCTAGACATTACTGTTAGTTGGTCTTGGTTTTTTTTGAGAGGGCACAGACTTGTGAGGTGATAATACATTGAAAGATTTTGGAAAGGGAGATCAGACATGCAGTAATAGTTGAAGAGATTGGATTGGTTGGAATGAGGATAATGAGAGGGAATGAAAATGCCTCAGATAAAGGACATGACGACATTTGCAGTAGGGGAAGGAGTTGAGAAATGGGACGAGCTATCAAAAAAATCTGTTGTACATTGTGAGATTTTATTTTAGATTGTGACACCTGCCCTCAATTCCTTTTGGGAGACCTATATTGCAATCATTTCAAATGAACAGTATTGGGCTCGTTTGTTCAGATGGATATTTAGTACCTGGACAATATCATCAGAGAATAGATGGAGTAATTTGAGTTGGCCCATTGACTCTGCACCAACTCTTCCAAAGAGCAGCTCCAGTTTGTCTCACTCCCCAGCTATTTTTCCCTATTTATTTTTCTCTTGCACGTTTCCTTTCAAAGCTACTATTGAATCTGCATCTTCCACCCTATTGGGAGCACTAGATTCCAATCACTCACTGCAAAATAATGTTTTTCTCCTCTCGCCACTGGTTCTTTTGTCAATCTCTATGAAATCTGTGCTTTGATTATCCACCCTTCTTTATCTAAATCCTTCATGACTTTAAATCTCTGGTAAAGTTCTTCTTAGCATTCTCTGCTCTGAAGAGAACAATCCTATCTTCTTCAGCCTCTCCGTGTAACTGTAAACCCTTAAACTTTAATTCCAGTAAATCATGTCTCCAACTGTCTCCAACAACTCCACATTCATCCCAAAGAGTGGTGCCCAGAATTGAACTCCAGAAACAGCCAAACTCGTGTTTAATACGGGTTTCATATAACTTTCTAGCTTTCGTCTCCTGTCTCTATTTAGCAGCTATGTGCTTTACAAAGTGCTTTGTTTATGCGTGCTACAACCTTACAGAACATAGAACAGTACAGCACACAGTACAGGCCCTTAGGCCCTCGATGTTGTGCCAAGCTATGTCCAAACCCAATATCAAGCTATCCCACTCTAGTGTATTCCATGTGCCTATCCAATAGCTGCTTGAAAGTCCCTAAAGTGTCCAACTCCACTATCACAGCAGGCAGTGCATTCCACACCTCAACCACTCTCTGAGTAAAGAACCTACATCAGACATCCCTCCTATATCTCCCAACACGAATCTTATAGTTATGCCCTCTAGTAACAGCTACATCTACCCAAGGAAATAGTCTCTGAACGTCTGCTCTATCCCCCTCATCATCTTATAAACTTCTATTAAGTCACCTCTCGTCTTTCTGCGCTCTAAAGAGAAAAGCCCCAGCTCTCTCAACCTTTCCTCATAAGACCTACCCTCCAAACCAGGCAGCATCCTGGTAAATCTCCTCTGCACTCTCTCCAATGCTTCCACATCCTTCTTATAGTGAGGTGACCAGAACTGCACACAGTATTCCAAATGTGGTCTCACCAAGGTCCGGTATAGTTGCAAGGTTTGTGTAGTAGCACTCATAATCCATCTGCTTTTACAGTCCAGTTAATGTGTCGCCTCTCCTCATTATTCTTGCTAAGATGCATCTCACCTCACATATTTTTGGTGAATTTTATCTATAGTGTACTCACCCATCGCTAGTCTACTGTCCTTTGGAAGTCTATTACTAACACCTTCTCATTTCAAAATGATTCCCCAAGTTCAAGTGTCTATATACAATAAACAGCAGAGCTCCTGAGTGAACAACCTTGGGGAGGACCCTCCAATCCAAACTAAAATCAATCATTCACAACTCACTTTTTTCGGAATCCTGATGAAAAGTTGTTGACCTATGGTGCCAGTTTAAGTTCAGTTGGTGGTCAGCTCCTGAGTCAGAGGTTTGTGGGTTCAAGTCTCTCTCCAGGATTGGAGCATGAAAATCAAGGTTTACATTCCAGTGCAGTACTGAGGGAATGCTACACTGTCAGAGGTGCTGCCTTTCAGATGAGACATTAAACATCTAAGAATATAAAAGATCCCATTGAGCTATTTAATTGTTTTGTGTGGTTTTGAGCAGGAATATTTATGTTTACTGCAATGAGGTTCCAAGTGTAATACCAGGTTGTGTCCAGCTGTGTTTGTAGCTTACTCCTAACTTCCTGGAAATCCTTTACTACAATTCTTGATGAACAGTGTAGCTAAGATTCTCTTTCCATCTTTAACATACGATCCAATTCATTTAAAATAGGACAGGAGCATTTTAAAAAAATGAAACGCAAAATTCGATGGTTTGTAGCAAAATGAGTTTGTGATGTTGAGTCACAATGTTAATGAAACATAAATGTATGATTTCATCTAGCTCCAGGCAGGTGGTCCAAATATTTACTGAAAGAAGAATGTGTTTTTTATGATGATTATGTTCTAAGTCGTGTGTTCTTAACTGATGAAACAAGCTCGACATGGGCGGGTTTCTCCGATCTCCTTTGCTCCGCTATCACTTCCAGGATGCCAAACTGACTCACTGTGACGCTGCCTGTGGGGACACCATTCCCAGACTGTTTCACTGTGACAGTGACTGCGGGGACGCCATTCCCAGACTGTTTCACTGTGACGCTGCCTGCGGGGACACCATTCCCAGACTGTTTCACTGTGACAGTGACTGCGGGGACGCCATTCCCAGACTGTTTCACTGTGACGCTGCCTGCAGGGACGCCATTCCCAGACTGTTTCACTGTGACGCTGCCTGCGGGGACACCATTCCCAGACTGTTTCACTGTGACAGTGACTGCGGGGACGCCATTCCCAGACTGTTTCACTGTGACGCTGCCTGCAGGGACGCCATTCCCAGACTGTTTCACTGTGACGCTGCCTGCAGGGACGCCATTCCCAGACTGTTTCACTGTGACGCTGCCTGCGGGGACACCATTCCCAGACTGTTTCACTGTGACAGTGACTGCGGGGACACCATTCCCAGACTGTTTCACTGTGACAGTGGCTGCAGGGACGCCATTCCCAGACTGTTTCACTGTGACAGTGACTGCGGGGACGCCATTCCCAGACTGTTTCACTGTGACAGTGACTGCGGGGACGCCATTCCCAGACTGTTTCACTGTGACAGTGACTGCGGGGACACCATTCCCAGACTGTTTCACTGTGACAGTGGCTGCAGGGACGCCATTCCCAGACTGTTTCACTGTGACAGTGACTGCGGGGACGCCATTCCCAGACTGTTTCACTGTGACAGTGACTGCGGGGACACCATTCCCAGACTGTTTCACTGTGACAGTGACTGCAGGGACGCCATTCCCAGACTGTTTCACTGTGACAGTGACTGCAGGGACGCCATTCCCAGACTGTTTCACTGTGACAGTGACTGCAGGGACGCCATTCCCAGACTGTTTCACTGTGACAGTGACTGTGGGGACACCATTCCCAGACTGTTTCACTGTGACAGTGACTGCGGGGACGCCATTCCCAGACTGTTTCACTGTGACGCTGCCTGCGGGGACACCATTCCCAGACTGTTTCACTGTGACAGTGACTGCGGGGACGCCATTCCCAGACTGTTTCACTGTGACGCTGCCTGCAGGGACGCCATTCCCAGACTGTTTCACTGTGACGCTGCCTGCGGGGACACCATTCCCAGACTGTTTCACTGTGACAGTGACTGCGGGGACGCCATTCCCAGACTGTTTCACTGTGACGCTGCCTGCAGGGACGCCATTCCCAGACTGTTTCACTGTGACGCTGCCTGCAGGGACGCCATTCCCAGACTGTTTCACTGTGACGCTGCCTGCAGGGACACCATTCCCAGACTGTTTCACTGTGACAGTGACTGCGGGGACACCATTCCCAGACTGTTTCACTGTGACAGTGGCTGCAGGGACGCCATTCCCAGACTGTTTCACTGTGACAGTGACTGCGGGGACGCCATTCCCAGACTGTTTCACTGTGACAGTGACTGCGGGGACGCCATTCCCAGACTGTTTCACTGTGACAGTGACTGCGGGGACACCATTCCCAGACTGTTTCACTGTGACAGTGGCTGCAGGGACGCCATTCCCAGACTGTTTCACTGTGACAGTGACTGCGGGGACACCATTCCCAGACTGTTTCACTGTGACAGTGACTGCGGGGACACCATTCCCAGACTGTTTCACTGTGACAGTGACTGCAGGGACGCCATTCCCAGACTGTTTCACTGTGACAGTGACTGCAGGGACGCCATTCCCAGACTGTTTCACTGTGACAGTGACTGCAGGGACGCCATTCCCAGACTGTTTCACTGTGACAGTGACTGCGGGGACGCCATTCCCAGACTGTTTCACTGTGACAGTGACTGCGGGGACACCATTCCCAGACTGTTTCACTGTGACAGTGACTGCAGGGACACCATTCCCAGACTGTTTCACTGTGACGCTGCCTGCGGGGACACCATTCCCAGACTGTTTCACTGTGACAGTGACTGCAGGGACACCATTCCCAGACTGTTTCACTGTGACGCTGCCTGCGGGGACACCATTCCCAGACTGTTTCACTGTGACAGTGACTGCGGGGACACCATTCCCAGACTGTTTCACTGTGACAGTGGCTGCAGGGACGCCATTCCCAGACTGTTTCACTGTGACAGTGACTGCGGGGACGCCATTCCCAGACTGTTTCACTGTGACAGTGACTGCGGGGACGCCATTCCCAGACTGTTTCACTGTGACAGTGACTGCGGGGACACCATTCCCAGACTGTTTCACTGTGACAGTGGCTGCAGGGACGCCATTCCCAGACTGTTTCACTGTGACAGTGACTGCGGGGACGCCATTCCCAGACTGTTTCACTGTGACAGTGACTGCGGGGACACCATTCCCAGACTGTTTCACTGTGACAGTGACTGCAGGGACGCCATTCCCAGACTGTTTCACTGTGACAGTGACTGCAGGGACGCCATTCCCAGACTGTTTCACTGTGACAGTGACTGCAGGGACGCCATTCCCAGACTGTTTCACTGTGACAGTGACTGTGGGGACACCATTCCCAGACTGTTTCACTGTGACAGTGACTGCGGGGACGCCATTCCCAGACTGTTTCACTGTGACGCTGCCTGCGGGGACACCATTCCCAGACTGTTTCACTGTGACAGTGACTGCGGGGACGCCATTCCCAGACTGTTTCACTGTGACGCTGCCTGCAGGGACGCCATTCCCAGACTGTTTCACTGTGACGCTGCCTGCGGGGACACCATTCCCAGACTGTTTCACTGTGACAGTGACTGCGGGGACACCATTCCCAGACTGTTTCACTGTGACAGTGGCTGCAGGGACGCCATTCCCAGACTGTTTCACTGTGACAGTGACTGCGGGGACGCCATTCCCAGACTGTTTCACTGTGACAGTGACTGCGGGGACGCCATTCCCAGACTGTTTCACTGTGACAGTGACTGCGGGGACACCATTCCCAGACTGTTTCACTGTGACAGTGGCTGCAGGGACGCCATTCCCAGACTGTTTCACTGTGACAGTGACTGCGGGGACACCATTCCCAGACTGTTTCACTGTGACAGTGACTGCGGGGACACCATTCCCAGACTGTTTCACTGTGACAGTGACTGCAGGGACGCCATTCCCAGACTGTTTCACTGTGACAGTGACTGCAGGGACGCCATTCCCAGACTGTTTCACTGTGACAGTGACTGCAGGGACGCCATTCCCAGACTGTTTCACTGTGACAGTGACTGCGGGGACGCCATTCCCAGACTGTTTCACTGTGACAGTGACTGCGGGGACACCATTCCCAGACTGTTTCACTGTGACAGTGACTGCAGGGACACCATTCCCAGACTGTTTCACTGTGACGCTGCCTGCGGGGACACCATTCCCAGACTGTTTCACTGTGACAGTGACTGCGGGGACACCATTCCCAGACTGTTTCACTGTGACAGTGACTGTGGGGACACCATTCCCAGACTGTTTCACTGTGACAGTGACTGTGGGGACACCATTCCCAGACTGTTTCACTGTGACAGTGACTGTGGGGACACCATTCCCAGACTGTTTCACTGTGACAGTGACTGTGGGGACACCATTCCCAGACTGTTTCACTGTGACAGTGACTGTGGGGACACCATTCCCAGACTGTTTCACTGTGACGCTGCCTGCGGGGACACCATTCCCAGACTGTTTCACTGTGACAGTGACTGCAGGGACGCCATTCCCAGACTGTTTCACTGTGACAGTGACTGCGGGGACACCATTCCCAGACTGTTTCACTGTGACGCTGCCTGCAGGGACACCATTCCCAGACTGTTTCACTGTGACAGTGACTGCGGGGACACCATTCCCAGACTGTTTCACTGTGACGCTGCCTGCAGGGACACCATTCCCAGACTGTTTCACTGTGACAGTGACTGTGGGGACACCATTCCCAGACTGTTTCACTGTGACAGTGACTGCAGGGACGCCATTCCCAGACTGTTTCACTGTGACAGTGACTGCGGGGACACCATTCCCAGACTGTTTCACTGTGACAGTGACTGCGGGGACACCATTCCCAGACTGTTTCACTGTGACAGTGACTGCAGGGACGCCATTCCCAGACTGTTTCACTGTGACAGTGACTGCAGGGACGCCATTCCCAGACTGTTTCACTGTGACGCTGCCTGCGGGGACACCATTCCCAGACTGTTTCACTGTGACGCTGCCTGCGGGGACACCATTCCCAGACTGTTTCACTGTGACAGTGACTGTGGGGACACCATTCCCAGACTGTTTCACTGTGACAGTGACTGCAGGGACGCCATTCCCAGACTGTTTCACTGTGACGCTGCCTGCAGGGACGCCATTCCCAGACTGTTTCACTGTGACAGTGACTGCAGGGACGCCATTCCCAGACTGTTTCACTGTGACAGTGACTGCGGGGACACCATTCCCAGACTGTTTCACTGTGACAGTGACTGTGGGGACACCATTCCCAGACTGTTTCACTGTGACAGTGACTGCAGGGACGCCATTCCCAGACTGTTTCACTGTGACAGTGACTGCGGGGACACCATTCCCAGACTGTTTCACTGTGACAGTGACTGCAGGGACGCCATTCCCAGACTGTTTCACTGTGACAGTGACTGTGGGGACACCATTCCCAGACTGTTTCACTGTGACAGTGACTGTGGGGACACCATTCCCAGACTGTTTCACTGTGACGCTGCCTGCGGGGACACCATTCCCAGACTGTTTCACTGTGACAGTGACTGCAGGGACGCCATTCCCAGACTGTTTCACTGTGACGCTGCCTGCGGGGACGCCATTCCCAGACTGTTTCACTGTGACAGTGACTGCGGGGACACCATTCCCAGACTGTTTCACTGTGACAGTGACTGTGGGGACACCATTCCCAGACTGTTTCACTGTGACAGTGACTGTGGGGACACCATTCCCAGACTGTTTCACTGTGACAGTGACTGTGGGGACACCATTCCCAGACTGTTTCACTGTGACAGTGACTGTGGGGACACCATTCCCAGACTGTTTCACTGTGACAGTGACTGTGGGGACACCATTCCCAGACTGTTTCACTGTGACAGTGACTGCGGGGACGCCATTCCCAGACTGTTTCACTGTGACAGTGACTGCGGGGACACCATTCCCAGACTGTTTCACTGTGACAGTGACTGCGGGGACACCATTCCCAGACTGTTTCACTGTGACAGTGACTGCGGGGACGCCATTCCCAGACTGTTTCACTGTGACAGTGACTGCGGGGACACCATTCCCAGACTGTTTCACTGTGACAGTGACTGTGGGGACACCATTCCCAGACTGTTTCACTGTGACAGTGACTGCGGGGACACCATTCCCAGACTGTTTCACTGTGACAAGGACTGTGGGGATGCCATTCCCAGACTCTGTGGTGGACCATCAGCAGCAGCAGAATTGTACATGACTAAACCTGCAACCTCATAGCCTGGCATACCCCTCACTCTCATTAGCATCAATCTGAGGAATCAGTCCAGGTTCAATGAAGAGTGCAGGAGGATATGCCAAGAGCAACACCAGGCATATTTAAAAATGAGGTGTCACCCTGTTGAAGCTACAATACAGGACTTGAGTGACAAACAGCAAAAGTAGCCAGTAATAAACAGAGCTAAGCAATTCTACAACCAACAAATCAAATTTAAGCTCTACAGTCCTGTTTCATCCTGCTGTAAATTGTGGTGACAATTAAACAACTCACTGGAGGAGGGAAGAAACTCCACAAATCTCCCCATCCGCAATGATGGAGGAGCCCAGGATGTCAATGCAAAAGATAAGGCTGAAGCATTTGCAGCAATCCTCAGCCAGATGTGCCAAATGAATAATCCATCTCGTTCTCCTCCTGTGGTCCCCAGCATCACAGCTGCCAATCTCCAGCCAATTCGATTCATTCCATATCATATCAAGAAACAGCTGAAGACACTGGATGCTGCAAAGGCAATGGGTCCTTCTCAGATACTGAACCAGTCCACGTCTAAAAGCAGCAAGACGTGGACAATATCCAGGCTTGGGCTGACAAGTGGCAAGTAACATTCACACCACACAAGTGTCATCTCCAACAAGAAAGGATCTAACCATTGCTCCTTGGCATTCAATGACATTTCCATCATTAACGCCCCTAGTATCAACATTGTGGGGATTACCACTGACCAGAAACTGAACTGGACTCAACCCGCTCAGAAAGGGCAGTAGGACTAGGGGGCACAGCCTCAAGATAAAGGGGGCGCGGTTTAGAACGGAGTTGAGGAGGAACTTCTTCACTCAAAGGGTGGTGAATCTCTGGAATTCTCTGCCCGTTGAAGTGGTGGAGGCTGCCTCGCTCAATATTTTTAAGACACAGGTTGATGGGTTTTTGATAAGCGAGGAGATTAAGGGTTATGGGGAGAGGGCGGGAATGTGGAACTGAGACACGACAGATCAGCCATGATCTTATTGAATGGTGGGGCAGGCTCGAAGGGCTAGATGGCCTACTCCTGCTCCTATTTCTTATGTTCTTATATAAATACAGTGGCTACTACAGCAGATGAAAGGCTAGGAATCCTGCGATGACTAATTCACCTTCTGACTTCTCAAAACCTGTCCAGACCAACAAGGTACAAGTCAGAACTATGATGGAATACTTTCCACTTGCCTGGATGGTTGCAGCTCCAATAACACTCAAGAGATTCTACATTATCCAGGACAAAGCAGTTTGCTTGTTTGGCATCCCATCCACAATCTTAAACATTCACTCCCTCCACCACTGATGAACAGTGATAACTGCGATAGCAATGGTAATGAAGTGGAAATAGACAACAGCTTCATGTTTCGAGGTATCTAGATCTGTCCTGGTGCCACCAAACTGACGCTATAGTTAAGAAATCTCACCTACGCCTCCGCTTTCTCAGAAAACTAAGGAAATTCCAGTACGACTCTCACCAACTTTTACAGATGCACCATAGAAAGCATTCTTTCCTGATGTATCACTGCTTAGTATGTCTCCTGCTCTGTCCAAGACCGCAAGGAACTACAAAGAGTTGTGGACACAACCCAGTGTATCACACAAACCAGCCTCCAATCCATCGATTCTGTCCACACTTCCCGCTGTCTCAGAAAAGCAGCAAGTATAATTAAGTACCCCATGCACCCCGGACATTCTCTGTTCCACCTTCTTCCATTGGGAAAAAGATATAAAAATTTGAGATCATGTACCAACTGATTCAAAAACAGCTTCTTCCCTGCTGCCATCAGACTTTTGAATGGACTTACCTCGCATTAAGTTGATCTTTCTCTACACCCCAGCTATGACTGTAACACTCCTTTCTGCACTCCTTTCTTTCTTCCTTATATAGTCTATGAATGGGATGTTTTGTCTGTGTAGTGTGCAAAAGACAGTAGTTTTCACTATATCCCAATACATGTGACGGTAATAAATCAAGTCAAATATACTTGCGCTGCAGGAACTCACCAGAGCTCCTTTGACACACCTTCCAAACTTGTGACATCGGCCATTTAGAAAGCCAAGGGCAACAGATACTTGGGAACACCACCATCTGGAGGTTCCCCTCCAAGCCACTTACCATCCTGACTTGAAAATATATCACCATTCATTCACTGTCACTAGGTCAAACTCGTGGAACTCCCTCCCTACAGTACAGGCCCTTTGGCCCTCGATGTTGTGCTGAGTTTTGTCCAAAATCAAGATCAAGCTATCCCACACCCTATCATTCTGGTTTGCTCCATGTGCCTATCCAATAACTGCTTGAAAGTTCCTAAAGTGTCCAACTCCACTGTCACAGCAGTCCGTTCCACACTCCAACCACTCTCCTCTCTGAGTAAAGAACCTACCTCAGACATCCCTCCTATATCTCCCATTATGAACCTTATAGTTATGCCCCCTAGTAACAGCTACATCCACCCGAGGAAATAGTCTCTGAATGTCCACTCTATCTATCCTCCTCATCATCTTATAAACCTCTATTAAGTCGCCTCTCATCCTCCTCCGCTCTAAAGAGAAAAGCCCCAGCTCCCTCAACCTTTCCTCATAAGACCTACCCTCCAAACCAGGCAGCATCCTGGTAAATCTCCTCTGCACTCTCTCCAATGCTTCCACATCCTTCTTATAGTGAGGTGACCAGAACTGAACACAATATTCCAAACGTGGTCTCACCAATGTCCGGTGTGAGGTGATTCATTTTGGTAGGACAAACTTGAATGCAGATTACAAGGTCAACAGCAGGGTTCTGAGGAATGTGGAGGAACAGAGAGATCTTGGGGTTCATATCCACAGATCTCTGAAGGTTGCCACTCAAGTGGATAGAGCTGTGAAGAAGGCTTATAGTGCATTAGGGTTTATTAACAGGGAGTTTAAGAGCCGTGGGGTTATGCTGCAACTATACCGGACCTTGGTGAGACCACATTTGGAATATTCTGTTCAGTTCTGGTCGCCTCATTATAAGAAGGATGTGGAAGCATTGGAGAGAGTGCAGAGGAGATTTACCAGGATGCTGCCTGGTTTGGAGGGTAGGCCTTATGAGGAAAGGTTGAGGGAGCTGGGGCTTTTCTCTTTAGAGTGGAGGAGGATGAGAGGCGACTTAATAGAGATTTATAAGATAATGAGAGGGAATGATAGAGGGGACGTGCAGAGACTATTTCCTCGGGTGGATGTAGCTGTTACTAGGGGGCATAACTATAAGGTTCATAATGGGACATATAGGAGGGATGTCTGAGGTAGATTCTTCACTCAGAGAGTGGTTGGGGTGTGGAATGGACTGCCTGCTGTGATAGTGGAGTCGGACACTTTAGGAACTTTCAAGCAGTTATTTGATAGGCACATGGAGCACACCAGAATTATAGGGAGGGGATAGCTTAATCTTGGGATTGGACATAGCTCGGCACAACATTGAGGGCTGAAGGGCCTGTACTGTGCTGTACTGTTCTATGTTCTAAATGGGAGGTCATGCATCTTGGGAGATTTAATGCAGGAGGGAAGTATAGAGTAAATGGCTGAGCCCTTAGCAGCATTAACATACAGAGGGATCTGGGCATACAGGTCCACAGTTCCTTGAAAGTGGCCACGCAAATGGATAAGGCGGTCAGAAAGAAATATGGCATGCTTGCCTTCATCAGTCAGGGCATAGTGTAAAGAAATTGGCAAGTCATATTGCAGTTCTATAGAACTTTAGTTAGGTCAAATTTGAGATATTGTGTACAGTTCTGGTTGCTACACTACCAAAAGGATGTGGAGGCTTTGGGGAGGGTACAGAAAAGGTTTACCAGGGGCTGCCTGGTCTGAAGGGTATTAGCTATGAGATGAGATTAGAGAAACTTGGTTTATTTTCATGTCAACGTCGGAGACTGAGGGGCAACCTGATAGAAGTCTACAATATAATGCTGCAACTTTATAAGACCCTTGTCAGACCCCACTTGGAGTACTGTGCGCAGTTCTGGTTGCCTCATTACAAGAAGGATGTGGAAGCTATTGAGAGGGTGCAGAGGAGATTTACAAGGATGTTGCCTGGATTGGGAGGCATGCCTTATGAAGATAGGTTGAGGGAGCTGGGACTCTTCTCCCTGGAGAGACGAAGGTCGAGAGGTGACCTGATAGAGGTTTTTAAAATGTTGAGAGGTATAGATAGGGTGGATTCTTGGAGGCTATTTCCCAGGGCTGAGATAGTCGCTATGAGGGATCACAGGTCTAAGGTGCTGGGGAGCAAGTACAGAGGAGATGTTGGGGTAAGTTTGTCACTCAGAGGGTGGTGAGTGAGTGGAATTGGCTGCCGTCGGTGGTGGTAGAGGCGAACTCGCTGGGGTCTTTTAAAAGACTTCTGGATGAGTAATTGGGATTTAATGGGATTGGGAGTTATAGATAGTTCTATGTCCTGGTAGGTATGGATATGATCGGCGCAACTTGTGGGCCGAAGGGCTTGTTTGTGCTGTAGTGTTCTATGTTCTATGTAAGATTATGACAGGCATGGATAAAATGGATAATTGGAATCTTTTTCCCAGAGTAGAAATATCAATTACTCAGGTACATAGGTTTAAAGTAAAAGGGGGAAGTTTAAAGGAGATATGAGAGGCAGGTTTTTTTACACAAAAGGTGGTAAGTGCCTGGAATGCACTGACAGAGGAGATGGTAGAAGCAGATACAATAGCAATGTTTAAGAGGCATCTTAACAGATACATGAATAAGCAGCGAATAGAGGGATATGGACCATGCAGAGGCAAAAGGTCTTTAGAAAACTGTCATGTGTTGGTGCAGGCTTGGAGGGCCAAAGGACCTGTTCCTGTGCTGTACTGTACTTTGATATGGAGATGCCAGCGTTGGACTGGGGTGGGCACGATCAGAAGTCTCACAACACCAGGTTAAAGTCCAACAGGTTTATTTGGAATCACGAGTGTTCTGAGCGCTCCAAAAACTCGTGATTCCAAATAAACCTGTTGGACTTTGCCCTGGTGTTGTGAGACTTCTTACCGCACTGTGCTTTGTTCTTTGTTTATTCTAAATGTACTTAAATCAGCAACATAAATGAGATGCAACAATATTCACAACTCTTCAAGGACAGACAGTAGGAGCAGTATTGACTTTGTGTGTGCAGAGTTTTGTGTTCTGTAACTGTCCAAATGAGCAGTTGTAGAGAGTTGTACAGCTAAAACAATAATAACTGGCAGATTGGACTTTTCTCTTGATCTTACAGCATTTCTCACGCGTAAAACTCTCTACTTGCATTTTTAAAAAAATCAGGCTAATTCAGGGCAGTTTCTGGAGTTTTTACACTGATCCAAATCTAAATACAGCTCTGGCCTTTTCAGTTAACCTCTTCCAGGATCTTCTTTTGGTTTTTGATAATAAAATCTGGCAAAAAATGTGAACTTTTTAAAAGTTTTAACCCTATCATTTAGATTAATTTAATGACCTTTAGCTTCTTATTGCTGCAAATGCTTTGAGTTCAACCACTTTATTTTAACTCTGACTTACATCTAATTTTGGCCCTTTAACCACCCGATCTGACTGTTCCAGTAACACGACACCCCTGGTGGTGCTGCATTCTTGGCCAAGTCCCGATCATTGCCATCGTCCTGTTTGTTTGTATGCACTGGTTCGAGGTCACCCTGCTGCTGTCTTTCTTCTACTATCCTAGCTTAGTTTAAATGCCAGGCTATCACTTATTTATGTTCTGCACATGCCCCTTCTTACCTGTTCATTTAGCTGACAATTATGGGAAGATTTTTTTCATCTTTATTTTCCCATGATTTTAATACATTAGCACCCATGTAACATACAAAACACATAACATGTACATAATGTACACATAACACCCATGGAGCATACACAACATATAACACATATATAAAACCCATGTAACAGAAGATGACCAGGTATTTTCTAAAAACAGTTAGATGGAGCAATCAAATAATACGTGAGGCAGGAATCAGAGGGTCAGACAGTGGTTTCCTCTGGAGGTCACTGAGATAGAGAATCAGAGATCAGAGGTTGTTAAACTCTGAAAGGTTACTGCAGTTGAGAGCAGCAAGGTCATGGAAGAATTGAACAGTAAGGGTAGAAATGTAAAATTAGAGATGTCAAAAATGGTCAACAAGGGCAGGAATGAGTTGTGCTTGATGTAGGATATCACCAGCACAACTTTGGATGATCAGAATAAAAAGGTTTCAGAGTTCCAGCTGACAGGTTTTTGGGAATCTTCTGAGGAAAGGTTGGACAGATTGGACCTGTATCCATTGGAGTTTAAAAGAATGAGAGGTGATCTCATTGAAACATAAAATTCTGAAGGGACTTGATAGGGTGGATGCTGACAGAATGTTTCCCCTTTTGGGAGATACTAGAACTCAGGGACACAGTTTAAAAATAAAGTATCTCCCATTTAAGATGAAGATGAGGAGAAATTATTTCTCTCAGGATGTGAGCCTTTGGAACTCTTTCCCAGAGAGAGGTGGAGGCAGGGTCAGTGAATATTTTTAAGGTAGAGATACAGAGAGATTCTTGACTGATTACGGAGTCAGAGGTTATTGGGGAGCAGGCAGGAATGTGGAGTTGAAGCCACAATCAGATCAACCATGATCTCAATTAATGATGGAGCGGGTTTGAAGGGCCAAATAGCCTACTCCTGCTCTTATTTTGTGTCTTCCTAACTTTGTATTTGATGGAAATTATTTCCATAAGCCAAAGACATTCTAATTGTGCTTGATAACTAATCGATCTGAAAACATTTACTGCACCCAGTTTTAGGTTGGTGTAATAATTCAGGAAGCTTGACTGGAAAGGAACATGGTTTATTATAGAATGCAAAGTAAAACCCTCATGGGACTACTGTTCAGCAGGCTCAGTCCTGGTCCTGCCTTATAAAAGGCTCAGGTAATGAGTTCCGGTTGGGCAGGCCAATGTCTACTGTGAGAGGAAGTCACACTCTAAGATTTCCAAAGGGAGATCAATTAGTGATTCCCCATGGTCATATGGGGGTTATCACAGCACCCCCCTCCCCCCCGAGTCCAAGGGTTCCCCCTCGCTGCCATGACAATGGGGCTTTTTCTGTTTTTTTTTTCCATGGTCCAGTACTTGTAGGGTTGTAGGGTCTGGTTTGGGGGGGGGGGGGGGGGGGGGGGGGGGGGAGGTGGCGTGTAACGGGTTAGTGAACCTCTCTTCTATGAAGAATGTGAAAAAGCCACAACAGGGGGCTGGTCTTTGGTGGCGACGTCTGCCTTTCCGCTGCTTCTGTCTCTGTATGTGAGCCAGAATCTTCAGTGTCCTGAGAGCTGGCTTTTGAGGTTTCAGTGGGCAGAATGTCCCATCCACAGGCTGGTGTGAAGGATGCCGACGCTGGCACATCCATAGAACCCTTTGCCTCAGGAGAGTTGCCTGGGATGGATTGATCGATTTGTTTTTGAAAATCTTCTCCCTGGTTTGTACCTTACCCGACACCAGTCCTACTTTTTTCGAGAGTAACTCCCAGAATCTGCAGAGAGCCACTGCTGAAGACCCTCATGTGGACGGTATCTCTCAGTTTGGAGATCCTCATGTGGACGGTATCTCTCAGTTTGGAGATCCTCATGTGGACGGTATCTCTCAGTTTGGAGATCCTCATGTGGACGGTATCTCTCAGTTTGGAGATCCTCATGTGGACGGTATCTCTCAGTTTGGAGACTCAATCTGGTCTCTGGGCGGCATGGTCCCTTTTTTGGGCTTCTTGTTTTAATTCAAAGTTTCTGGCCAAATTTTGGAATGTCAGGCTAAGCCTGGTCAGAGAGCACTGGCCCATTCATAGCTCGGCTAGAGTTATTCCCGTCGTCATACACAGTATAGTCCTAAAAAGGAAACGTGCAAGCTTTGTTTCCAAGGAACCATGGTTTGTTTCTTCATGCCACTTTTGAATGTCTGGACCATCCGCTCAGTCAGGCCGTTTCAGGACGAGTGGTAGGGTGTTGTGCGAATGTGCCTTACTCTGCTTGTACACATGAAGGTCTGAATCTCCCCACCGATAAATGGGACCCCGTTGTCTCCTATGAGAATCTCGGGTATGTCATGCATTCTGAGGGATTGATAAAGTTTCTAAATGGTAGTGTACAGGTAGTAGAGGCCATTCAGTGCACATCATTCCATTCTGAATGGCGTCAATAAGGATTAAAAACATGGAGCCCATAAACTGCCTTGCGCAGTCTTCATGAACCCACACTTAATGTCTCCCCGGCCATTCCCAACAGTACAACAAGGCTGCTGGTCAGGCCTTCTGCTCTTCCTGGCAAGTTTTGTCCCATTTTCCCAGGTTTTCACTATCATTATGTATGCTAGGCATTTTCATCTTAGAAATTTCTGGGTGGCCAGTGTGCAATTCTTGAAGTATTGCTTACTGGCTTGAATGTGGTACAGTCACCCAGGCTTCAAACAAGATGATGCCATCTTTTACACTCAACTCCTGATATTTAAAGAGATAAGGTTTCAAATTCTCCTTAAAATGCCCTTGTGGTCTATCAGTTAGGCTAACATGGCATAGTTTTGCCAACATAGGGTCCTGTTTGGTGGATACTGGCAGAGTGCCCATGAAGTTCAACGTCATGATGACCTCTTCCATCTTTGGAGGAAAACGTAGGCTGGTGGGTAGTAGCAGGTGGTTCAAAGCATCCACAATGACTATATGTCTGTCTGGATGATTTTTTAAGGTATATTCACAGGCATTTAATAGCAGTGCCCCAGTTTTCTATCCAGGTTGATGAGATGGCAAAAATTACCTTGTTTTCTTTGACGAGGCCAAACTGAGGATTGTGATTGGTTACTGTGGTGAAATGCCAACCATAGATCTACAGGTGCAAATTTGTCACTGCGAACACCATGGCCAAACGTTCTTTTCTGATCTGAGCACACTTCCTCTCTGCATCCACCAGGTTCGTGAAGAAGATGCAACTGGATGTTCTGTCCTATCATCCTAATGGTGCAATAAAGCAGGGGGGAGGAACACAGGCTACAATGAGTGGTTTCAGGGGGTCATAAAGGGCTAGTATATTTGTTGACAGCAATTGTTGTTTGATGTTTGCAAAGGTTCTCTCTTGTGGCATTTGCCACAACCATTTCTGATTTCTTTAACTGTCTGTGGCTGGGGGTCAGCAGAGTCGCCAAGTTTGGCACAAATTTCCCACTGCAATTTATGAGGCTTACAAAAGACTTCAACTGCATTGTGTTCCTTGGAGTCAGAGCCATTTCTATGGCCTTCACCTTCTCTTTGACAGGGTGCATCCAATCCTTGTCGACTCTATACCCATGGTACGTTACCTTGTTAGCCCAGAACGCACATTTTTGCCCTTTTAATCAGACGTCAGCATCAGAAAAAGGCCGTAAGATCTCCTCCAAACTCTCCAAATGTTCCTATGCAATAGCCCGAGATTAAATCATCATCCAGATAGACTGTCATTCTGAGCATCTCTTGAAGGATGTTCTCCATCAGCCTGTGAAAAGTGGTGCAAGCTGAAAACACTCCAAAGGGCAAGCGAGTTTACTCACCCAGTCCATGTGAGTATTTATGGTGACATATTTCCTGGATGATGCCTCAAGCTGTGGTTGGAGGTAGGTATAGCTCATGTCTAATTTGGAAAATTTGTGACTATTAGGGGGAATTGGAGTGTCTGTTGCCTGTGTATAACTGTGGTTATAATGGTAACGGCTCCCCACTATATGTGGCCAATCTAGCCTTGGTGTCCAGCATGTTTAAAGGCAAGATGCCCAACTGAAGTTATCTAAAGGTTTGCTTCGCAATAATAGATACAGCTGCCCCTGTATCGACCTCCATGTCTAGTGGGTAGCCATTTACCTGGAGTTTAATCTGGATTGGAGACACTTTGGGTGCAGCGATGCAATATTGCTGCATTCTGGAGTTGATTTATTTGCAAAGCCCTGTCCTGAGGTAGTTTTGCCCTTCGGCCTGGGCGGTCTGCGTTTTGCCTGTTTCGGCAGCCTTGTTTAGGGTGAACCTTATGACTGGGTCCAGCACGGATGTGAATCATAGAATCATAGAACCCTACAGTGCAGAAAGAGGCCCTTCGGCCCATCGAGTCTGCACCAAACACAACCCCACCCAGGCCCTATCCCCATATCCCTACATATTATACCCACTAATCCCTAACCTACATATCCCTGGACACTAATGGGCAATTTTTTTAGCATAGCCAATCAACCTAACCTGCACATCTTTGGACTGTGGGAGGAAACCGGAGTACCCGGAGGAACCCCACGCAGACACGAGGAGAATGTACAAACTCCACACAGACAGTGACCTGGGCCGGAAATCGAACCCAGGACCCTGGAGCTGTGAAGCAGCAGTGCTAAACACTGTGCTACCGTGCCGCCCACTGTGCTACCATGCTTTCTCCTCACTGTAATGTGGAAGAATCTGGAATTTTGCTGCCTTCTCATCCAATTGCCCTTCCTTGGAAACAGATGGGAGATATGAACGTTATCTCCTGGGGTCTTGGTTCTGCAGTATGGAGGTTGTCCAAGGCTGAGGGACCATCTAGAGACCTCTGAAGCTCCTGGGCCCCTTCGTCTGTGTTTTTCTGGGTAAGAGCCAGTTCTATGGCTTTCTTGAGGTGCAGAGTTGGTTCAGTTAGTAACTTCTTTTGGCTCACAATATTAATAATTCCACATACTAAGTGATCCCTTAACATTTCTGTTTGTGCTGGCCTGTGCTCACAGTATTCCCCCAATGTCCACAGTCTCATCAAGAATTCAGTGACTGATTCCCCAGGGAGACTTGTTGCTATGTCAAACCTTAAGCATTGCAATATAACAGACAGCTTAAGGACACAGTGGCCTGATACCATCTCTACCTATTTGTCGAAAGACTTTCAATCCGGGGTTGCTGGGTAGGTTAAATTTTTTATGATGTTGAAAGTTGGGGCCCCACCAGCCACCAGGGCCCCAAAAGATGACTTTTTGCCAGTCACCCCCTTCTATTCCATTTGTCATGAAGAAATATTTCATTCTTTCAGCAGCTTGGGGCCAATCCTCCACACCTGCATCATAAGGTTCCAATTTTCCAAACAGCAACATTTTCAATATCTCCCCGTCACTGTCTTACCGAGTTCATTGAAAGGCAAGGCTGTCCGAAACTTTTCTTGTTGCTCATCGCCAATGTAATGAGTCAGGAAGCCTGACTGGAAAGGAACATAGTTTATTACAGAATGCAAAGTAAAACTATTATTATGGTTCAGCAGGCCCCGTCCTGGGCCTGCCTTATATAGACTCAGGTAATGAGTTCTATCTGGGCAGGCCACTGCCTGTTACCAGGAGAACTCATACTCAACGAGCTGCACAGAGAGATCAATCAGTGGACCTGGTGGGGGTTAGCACAGTAAATACAGAGAGGTTTTAGCAAATGAGAGAGGCTGGGATTGTTCTCCATAGTGGAGAGAACGTTAAGGGGACATTTGATAAACATGTTCAAACTAATGAGGCATTTTGAAAGAAAGGAAATAAACTATCTCTACAGACCTGGCAGAGGCACATTGAGCCCTAACGCCTTTCTCTGTTTCTGCAAGATTCCATGCAAGGTTAGAGCAGCCGGCATGCAAATAAAAAGCAATAGGGCAAACTTAAACATTGGTGATTAAATGGGTTTGCTGAAGAAATTCTAGTTCAAATACTGTAGAAACAAGAAGACAGCAAATAACTGAAAATTACTGAAAGCAAATTTAGAACAAAATACATTGGGGGCAGTTCTCCCATCCCGCTGTGCTGTTTTTGTCGCACAGTGGGCGAGGAGACTCGACTGGAGGCCGTTTCACAAGCTCCCAGTTGGGCGCTACGGCCTCCACACGGTTCCACAGCTGAATATCCGGCACTGTCAGCTCCACGCCAGGAATCAGTGCAGAGCTGTATAGTCTATTCAAATCCTCATGTAAATGTAATTTAGATCTCATTAACGGGCCTGGGACTGAACAGTCTGAACCTGCTCCAACCAGGAATGGTTCACTCCAAAAGGGTTTACTATAGCTCCCCACTTGGGGGAACTGGTGGCCCAACCTTGCTGGAGTGAACGGAGGGCAGTTGGGGCTCACCATGGGGTCAGATGCCAGGGGTGGTGCCCCCAGGCATTGCCACCTTAACAATGACAGCTTGGGCCCTCTGGCACTGCCCAAGGGGCAAAGTGCAATGCCTAGGGATGGACATTGATGGGGCCTGATGGGACGGGGCCTCTGGAGCGATTGGTGGGGGTGAGGAAGCCCAAATTCTGCATTTGGGCTGAGTGACAGATGAAGGGAAGCAAGGCTGGAACTGAACCTAGGTCCCTGGTGCTGTGAGCCAGCAGTACTAACCACTGCGCCACCCCAGGTCCCAGATGCTGTAAGCTAGCAGTGCTAACCACTGTGCCACCGTGCCACCCCAGGTCACTGGCACTGTGAGCTAGCAGTGCTAACCACTGTGCCACTGTGCTGGCCCAGGTCCCTGGTGCTGTGAGCTAGCAGTGCTAACCACTGTGTCACCGTGCCACAATGAAACATTTTTATTTCAGGTGGAAAAGGAGATGTTCCTGTGGTGCAGATGACAAGGCTAAAGAATAAACAGAATATTTTGTATCTGTCTTCAACAATGAGGGTGCTGCCAATGTAACAGTGAAGGATCAGGGTAAAGCAATTGAAATGAAATAGAATAAATACAAAGTCATTTAAACAGCTGGTAGTTTTGAAAGGAGAAACTTTATCTGGTTCAGATGGGCTGGATTTTAGGTTATTGAGGGAAGTAAGGTTTGAAACTCTGGAGGCTCTAACCACAACCTTCCCATCCTCCTGAGATACGAACAAGAATGAGAGTAGGCCAAGACAGAAACATTTTAAACAGGAAGTAATTTCATTATAACACTCTTTATCATCTGTTGTGAATGCAAATGCTTCCAGGTCACTTCAAATCAGTGGAATTATAAGACTTCAAGTGACTAGAAATATGAGTTTTCCCTTTGTTTATCTTTTATTATTGTTATCGGGATTGTGGAGCAGCACATAGCATTCAGTGCAGTTAGTGCATGTAGTGCAGGAGATTTCCTCCCTAACAACAGAACATGACCCTGCTGGAATATGTACATGTGAAGGGAATCAAACGTTTGGCAGTGTATCACAAACTATTTCCCAACGTGATCCAATTTTAACTCACCACCACCTTCTCAAGGACAATTCAAGATGGGCAAAAGCTGCTGGCCTTGTCAATGGTGCCCACATCCCATGAAAGAATATAGTTAAAAAACTCCTGAAAATTGGCATGACTCTAAACACTAAGCAGCATAGTAACATCCAATATGTAATTAAAGTCCACACAGTCTACACTGAGTAAATCCAAAAATGAGCATTTTAAAGTACTTTGTAAAAATGTTCTTATTTTATGTACTCATGTAGGTTTCACCAAGCTCTCCATGTTTCCCAGCGACAGAAAACTTAGTGAAGTCCTTCATCCCTTCCTTGGCCCTCCACAGATATATTTAATCAGCTTCTCTCCTTCTTCCCCACCACCACCCCCCCCAACACACACACACACACGCGCACGCGCGCACACAGACACAAACATGCGCACACACACTCACACGTGTGCACACACGCACGGGCGCACACACATGCACGCACACACACATGCACGTATGCACACACATGTAAGCACGTGCACACACACATGCACGTGCACACACACACGCAAGCATGTATGCACGCACACGCAATCACATGCATGGGCACATGCAAGCACGTGCGCGCGCACACACATGGGCACACACATATGGGCACATATACACACGCATGCACACACACGCACGCACACATGCAAGCACGCACACGCATGCGCACACACACGTGCACATACACAAAAGTGCACATGTGCACACACACAAGCACACACGTGCGCACATGCAAGCACATGTGCGCACACACATAAGGCACGCATGCAGACACACGTAAGCACGTGTGCGTGCACACACATGCGCATGCACGCACACGGGCACACAGATACGGGCGCACACACACACACACGCACCACGCGCACACACACACACGCGCACACACGCACGCACACACACATGCACTACAAGATTATGAGAGGCATGGAGAGAGTACATTGTCAGAAGCTTTTTCCCAGGGTGGAAGTGTCAATTACTAGGGGGCAAAGGTTTAAGGTGCAAGGGGCAAGGTTTAAAGGAAATGTACGAGGCAGATTTTTTTACACAGAGAATAGTGGGCTCCTGGAACTCGCTACCAGGGGAAGTAATGGGAGCAGATACGATAATGACTGGACAAATACATGAATAGGATGGGAATAGAGGGATATGGTCCCCGGAAGGGTAGGGGGTTTTAGTTAAGTTGGGCAGAATGGTGGGTGCAGGCTTGGAGGGGCTGACGGGTCTGTTCCTGTGCTGGAATTTTCTATTGTTCTTTGATTAAACAATGGGGGCAGTGCAGGGAATATGGACACGGATCTTGCAAAAAGTCTTTGATGAAGTAAGATATATTTGCAAAATTAAAGTTCATGAGTGAATATAAAATTAGCAAAGGGGCAGGAAATTGAGGATGACAGTGAACGGCTGAGGGTGACAGTGAGAGCCTGAGGGTGACAGTGAGAACCTGAGGGTGACAGTGAGTAGTTCAGGGTGACAGTGAGAAACTGAGGGTGACAGTGAGCGGCTGAGGGTGACAGTGAGAGCCTGAGGGTGACAGTGAGTAGTTCAGGGTGACAGTGAGAAACTGAGGGTGACGGTGAACGGCTGAGGGTGACGGTGAGCGGCTGAGGGTGACAGTGAGAGCCTGAGGGTGACAGTGAGAGCCTGAGGGTGACAGTGAGTAGTTCAGGGTGACAGTGAGAAACTGAGGGTGACAGTGAGAGCCTGAGGGTGACAGTGAGAGCCTGAGGGTGACAGTGAGTAGTTCAGGGTGACAGTGAGAAACTGAGGGTGACAGTGAGCGGCTGAGGGTGACAGTGAGAGCCTGAGGGTGACAGTGAGTAGTTCAGGGTGACAGTGAGAAACTGAGGGTGACGGTGAACGGCTGAGGGTGACAGTGAGCGGCTGAGGGTGACAGTGAGTAGTTCAGGGTGACAGTGAGCAGCTGAGGGTGACAGTGAAGAGCCTGAGGGTGACAGTGAAGAGCCTGAGGGTGACAGTGAACGGCTGAGGGTGACAGTGAGAAGCTGAGGGTGACAGTGAGCAGCTGAGGGTGACAGTGAGAAGCTGAAGCAATTGTAGTTTTCAAAAGAGATTTGGATAAATCTCTGAATTATAAATATTTCCTGGGCTGTGGGGAACGGCAGGGGAAGAGGGTTCACTTCTTTGAAAGAGTCAATGTTGAGAGCTTCCTCCTGTCTTTTATCCTATTATTCTTAGTAAAAGTTGAGAAATCTGGCTGAAATGACATTTTTTAAGTCTGCAATCACTAGATTTTTGTTCAGAGTTTCAGTAGGTACTTAGAAGTTGGAATAGGCCTTTCAGCCTTTCTGAGTCTGCTCCACCTTTCCATTACGATTTGGTTGATCTGGGTGCGGCCTCAACCCCACTTTCCTACCTGCCCTCTAATCTTTGACCCCCAACGGTATATTGGAATATCAATCTATTTTAAAGTTTATTTGTTAGTCACAAGTAACACTGTAATGAAGTTACTATGAAATTTCCCTAGTCACCAGTCTGGTGCCTGTTCAGGTCAATGCAGCGAACCAGTACACCTTTCAGACTGTGAGAGGAAACTGGAGCACCCAGAGGAAATCCACGGGGAGAACATGCACACTCCGCACAGACAGTGACCCAAGCCAGGAATCGAACCCGTGTCCCTGGCATGGTGAAGCAGCAGTGCTAAATACCGTGCCACCAGATCTTATGAGGTTTAATGCTAATTTTGTGATTCAGATGGCCACCAATCGACCAAAACAAATAACTCTTAAAATGCTCAACTTAAATTATTCAAAAATAAACCACAATAGCTGGAGAAAAGTAACAATACAGGAATTGGTGAAATGTAACTTTTCTGATAACTTGCTGTCTAGACATGGGAGGGACGCTGACAAGACTGGATTTATTGCTCATTCCAATGTTCAACTCATGCTAGAATGAACTTCAATCAGCAATAACACACACCTCATGAAGAGTGAAACCAAGAAAGAAAATGCTGGAAAAACTCAGCAGGTCTGGCAGCATCTGTCAGCAGAGAAAAGAGCTGATGTTTTGAGTCCAGATGACCCTTTGTCAAAGCTAATAACAGAGTTATCTCATGAAGAGTGTTGACCATATGGAGGGCAAAAGTATGGTGGAGTTGAATAATACCGGATGAGAAACATTTTCTCCTCCTTGACTTTTCACACATTTCCCAGCTGTGGAGGAAATGTCTATAAACAATTCAGAACCACCCCAAACAATTTGTGAAGATTTTTTCAAGTGCTGATGTGAAGATTAAAGCTGTGAGATGAGGAATGGCTCATTCAGTGTGTTTTCTTTACCAGGGCTAACTAGTTGTTCTCTAACAGTCTAACATCAATCCAATGAAGCATATCCTAAAGTCCAAACTGTGAATCAGCGCAATTTCCCGACTCCTGCTCCCAAATATCTGCCAATTGGATTAGGATCACCCACTGGTCAAGACAAGAAAAACTCTAAGAAACATTTAATGGGTCCATCATCCACACAGCTCAACAATATCTTCAGGGTTTTCCTATGTCCAAAAGATGTTTTCTCTCTTTCAGGAATTGATTATTTGTCCACACAATGATGTGGAGATGCTGGCATTGGACTGGGGTAAACAATAATAAGTCTCACAACACCAGGTTAAAGTCCAGCAACTCACCGGATGAGGGAGAAGCGCTCCGAAAGCTAGTGGTTTTTGCTACCAAATAAACCTTGGACTTTAACCTGGTGCTTTGAAACTTCTTACTGTGGTCACAGAATGCCGGGGCAGGCCGTTCGGGCCGTCCTGTCGGTGCTAGCTTTCTGAAGCACACTTACCTGGTTTCCAAAGACGGCGATGGAGCAGGCGGTGGAGACTTCGTGTGCCCCGAACCACACGGAGGCGATCCGGGACGGCATTCCCAGGATGAAGACCTGGGCGATCCCACACACCGCCTGGCCGAAGAAGGTGACGGCGAAGAGATCTGGCCGGACGCTGGCGATTTTGATCCAGGCACCGCAGCAGTTGAGGCCGCAGCCGCAGAGCGCAATAACCCGGAGGCCTTTCTTATCCAGGAGCCAGGTAACCGGGAAAATGATGGGAATGTAGGCAACAAAATAGATCATGGAGAGCCAGTCTATTGTGAAGGAAGCGACATTATAATACTTCATAATAATGTTATTGATGATCCCATACTGAATCCACTGGAAAGCATTGCACAGAGAGTAGGAACTGAACAGAAAGACAATTATCCATCTTCTCTTGTAGAGTTTGGTGTTGAGATTCGGCTTCTGGTTGTTGCAGTTCTTCATATCGTCCAGGTAGCCGGAGACGGGAGGGCTCCTATCCTTCTCAAACTTCAACATAATCAACAGGGAGTGGCCGGAGCGAAGCTCCTAGTACTCTCAATCCTCACCTTCTCTCCTTCAAACACCCCCAAGTACTAACACTTCACCTCGACTGCAATACTGGGCGAGGCAGGAGAGCAGTGAGCGGCGGCAGTGTCTCAGACTGGGCTGTGTGTGTAGCCTGATATATCCTCAGTCCCTCTCTCCAAAACCCTCCCCAATCTGCCTACTATACAGGCTCCTCCCGCTCCGCCTCCTGACACTGCCCCTTCTGGGATACACTAGATGCCAAAGCCCAGATCAAACACCTCAAAGACATCACATTGCAACAAGAGAACAGTACCTCCGCCCTCAAGTCAATCAGACAAAAAATTCGGTGAATAACTCCCTCTGACATGACAAACACAGAGGTTTGTATCTATCAGAGGTATACGTGGCAAATAGGGCTGGACAAAAATGTCAACTTGTAACCTGAAGGGTTAATTTAGGATATTGCCTTCCAAAGCTTTCAGAGGTGCGGTGTTTGTGTTTGTGCAGTCGCTTCTTTGCTGAGGAAAACGGCGGTAAATTAGGAAACAGTTTGTGTGGGGAAGGAAAAACAACATGAACTGAGTCAGAGACAAGTCCTGAAAAGTAACCACATTCTTTCCCCAGTCAGAGGGTGCCGAGTCTCAGTGCTCCCTGACCTTATTAACAAATTTACTTCCCTCGCTGGTCACCCTCCCTTTCAAATCATCAACATTCTCAGAAAATACGCAACCGACTCCCTCTTCCAAATTACATTTTGACTCCCAAGTCCTGGAAAGTATTATTGCAATCCCGAATCAATCCCAGCGCTCCATGTTCGAATCCTTCCAAACAGAATCCTGAACTTGCCACAGAATAGAGTTTCTGTAACTTGGTAAAAAGCTTTATTCTTCAGCGTGAATGTGTACTGTGCAACTGGGTGGCATACAATCACTTGCTTATATTCACCCCCTAAACCCCAACACAGAATAAACACTCACCCCAGAACCCCAACACTGAATAAACACTCACCCCCTGAACCCCAACACTGAATAAACACTCACCCCCTGAACCCCAACACTGAATAAACACTCACCCCCTGAACCCCAACACTGAAATAAACACTCACCCCCTGAACCCCAACACTGAATAAACACTCACCCCCTGAACCCCAACACTGAATAAACACTCACCCCCTGAACCCCAACACTGAATAAACACTCACCCCCTGAACCCCAACACTGAATAAACGCTCACCCCCTGAACCCCAACACTGAAATAAACGCTCACCCCCTGAACCCCAACACTGAATAAACACTGACCCCTGAACCCCAACCCTGAATAAATACTCACCCCCTAAACCCCAACACTGAATACACACACACACCCCTGAACCCCAACACTGAATAAATATTCACCCCAGAACCCCAACACTGAATAAACACACACCGCCTGAACCCCAAACCTGAATAAACACTCACCCCCTGAACCCCAACACTGAATAAACGCACACCCCCGAACCCCAACCCTGAATAAACACTTACCCCCTGAACCCCAACACTGAATAAACACTCACCCCCTGAACCCCAACACTGAATAAACACTCACCCCAGAACCCCAACACTGAATAAACACTCACCCCCTGAACCCCAACACTGAATAAACACTCACCCCAGAACCCCAACACTGAATAAACACTCACCCCCTGAACCCCAACACTGAATAAACACTCACCCCCTGAACCCCAACACTGAATAAACACTCACCCCCTGAACCCCAACACTGAATAAACACTCACCCCCTGAACCCCAACACCGAATAAACACTTACCCCCTGAACCCCAACACTGAATAAATACTCACCCCTGAACCCCAACACTGAATAAACACTCACCCCCTGAACCCCAACACTGAATAAACGCTCACCCCCTGAAACCCAACACTGAATAAACACTCACCCCCTGAACCCCAACCTTGAATAAACACTGACCCCTGAACCCCAACCCTGAATAAATACTCACCCCCTGAACCCCAACACTGAATAAACACACACCCCCTGAACCCCAACACTGAATAAATATTCACCCCAGAACCCCAACACTGAATAAACACACACCGCCTGAACCCCAAACCTGAATAAACACTCACCCCCTGAACCCCAACACTGAATAAACGCACACCCCCGAACCCCAACCCTGAATAAACACACACCCCCTGAACCCCAACACTGAATAAACACTCACCCCCTGAACCCCAACCCTGAATAAACACTTACCCCCTGAACCCCAACACTGAATAAACACTCACCCCCTGAACCCAACACTGAATAAACACACAGCCCCTGAACCCCAACACTGAATAAACACTCACCCCCTGAACCCCAATACTGAATAAACACTCACCCCAGAACCCCAACACTGAATAAACACTCACCCCCTGAACCCCAACACTGAATAAACACTCACCCCGCTGAACCCCAACACTGAATAAACACTCACCCCCTGAACCCCAATACTGAATAAACACTCACCCCAGAACCCCAACACTGAATAAACACTCACCCCCTGAACCCCAACACTGAATAAACACTCACCCCCCTGAACCCCAACACTGAATAAACACTCACCCCCTGAACCCCAACACTGAATAAATGCTCACCCCCTGAACCCCAACACTGAATAAACACTCACCCCCTGAACCCCAACCTTGAATAAACACTGACCCCTGAACCCCAACCCTGAATAAATACTAACCCCCTGAACCCCAACACTGAATAAACACACACACCCCTGAACCCCAACACTGAATAAATATTCACCCCAGAACCCCAACACTGAATAAACACACACCGCCTGAACCCCAAACCTGAATAAACACTCACCCCCTGAACCCCAACACTGAATAAACACTCACCTCCTGAACCCCAACACTGAATAAACACTTACCCCCTGAACCCCAACACTGAATAAACACTCACCCCCTGAACCCCAACACTGAATAAACACTCACCCCCTGAACCCCAACACTGAATAAACGCTCACCCCCTGAAACCCAACACTGAATAAACACTCACCCCCTGAACCCCAACCTTGAATAAACACTGACCCCTGAACCCCAACTCTGAATAAATACTCACCCCCTGAACCCCAACACTGAATAAACACACACACCCTGAACCCCAACACTGAATAAACACTCACCCCCGAACCCCAACCTTGAATAAACACTGACCCCTGAACCCCAACCCTGAATAAATATTCACCCCCTGAACCCCAACACTGAATAAACACACACCCCCCTGAACCCCAACACTGAATAAATATTCACCCCAGAACCCCAACACTGAATAAACACACACCGCCTGAACCCCAAACCTGAATAAACACTCACCCCCTGAACCCCAACACTGAATAAACGCTCACCCCCGAACTCCAACCCTGAATAAACACTCACCCCCTGAACCCCAACCCTGAATAAACACTCACCCCCTGAACCCCAACCCTGAATAAACACTCACCCCCTGAACCCCAACACTGAATAAACACTTACCCCCTGAACCCCAACACTGAATAAACACTCACCCCCTGAACCCCAACACTGAATAAACACTCACCCCAGAACCCCAACACTGAATAAACACTCACCCCCTGAACCCCAACACTGAATAAACACTCACCCCCTGAATCCCATCACTGAATAAACACTCACCCCCTGAACCCCAACGCTGAATAAACACTCACCCCAGAACCCAAACACTGAATAAACACTCACCCCCTGAACCCCAACACTGAATAAACACTCACCCCAGAACCCCAACACTGAATAAACACTTACCCCCTGAACCCCAACACTGAATAAACACTCACCCCCTGAACCCCAACACTGAATAAACACTCACCCCTGAACCCCAACACTGAATAAACACTCACCCCCTGAATCCCATCACTGAATAAACACTCACCCCCTGAACCCCAACCCTGAATAAACACTCACCCCAGAACACCAACACTGAATAAACACTCACCCCCTGAACTCCAACACTGAATAAACACTCACCCCAGAACCCCAACACTGAATAAACACTCACACCATGAACCCCAACACTGAATAAATACTCAACCCCTGAACCCCAACACTGCATAAACACACCTCTCTGAACCCCAACACTGAATAAACACACACCCCCTGAACCCCAACACTGAATAAACACACACCCCCTGAACCCCAACACTGAATAAACACACACCCCCTGAACCCCAACACTGAATAAACACACACCCCCGAACCCCAACCCTGAATAAACACTCACCCCCTGAACCCCAACACTGAATAAACACACTCACCCTGAACCCCAACACTGAATAAACTCACACCCCCTGAACCCCAACACTGAATAAACACACTCACCCTGAACCCCAACACTGAATAAACACACACCCCCTGAACCCCAACACTGAATAAACACACTCACCCTGAACCCCAACACTGAATAAACACTCACCCCCTGAACTCCAACGCTGAATAAACACTCACCCCCTGAACCCCAACACTGAATAAACACTCACCCCCTGAACCCCAACACTGAATAAACACTCACCCCCTGAACCCCAACACTGAATAAGCACTCACCCCCTGAACCCCAACACTGAATAAACACTCACCCCCTGAACCCCCACACTGAATAAACACTCACCCCCAGAACCCCAACACTGAATAAACACTCACCCCCGAACCGCAACACTGAATAAACACTCACCCCTGAACCCCAACACTGAATAAACACTCACCCCCTGAACCCCAACACTGAATAAACACTCACCCCCTGAACCCCAACACTGAATAAACACTCACCCCCTGAACTCCAACGCTGAATAAACACTCACCCCTGAACCCCAACACTGAATAAACACACACCCCCTGAACCCCAACACTGAATAAACACACACCCCCTGAACCCCAACACTGAATAAACACACACACCCTGAACCCCAACACTGAATAAACACTCACCCCCTGAACCCCAACCTTGAATAAACACTGACCCCTGAACCCCAACCCTGAATAAATACTCACCGCCTGAACCCCAACACTGAATAAACACACCCCCCCCTGAACCCCAACACTGAATAAATATTCACCCCAGAACCCCAACACTGAATAAACACACACCGCCTGAACCCCAAACCTGAATAAACACTCACCCCCTGAACCCCAACACTGAATAAACGCACACCCCCGAACTCCAACCCTGAATAAACACTCACCCCCTGAACCCCAACCCTGAATAAACACTCACCCCCTGAACCCCAACCCTGAATAAACACTCACCCCCTGAACCCCAACACTGAATAAACACTCACCCCCTGAACCCCAACACTGAATAAACACTCACCCCCTGAACCCCAATACTGAATAAACACTCACCCCAGAACCCCAACACTGAATAAACACTCACCCCCTGAATCCCAACACTGAATAAACACTCACCCCCTGAACCCCAACACTGAATAAACACTCACCCCCTGAACCCCAACACTGAATAAACACTCACCCCCTGAACCCCAACACTGAATAAACACTTACCCCCCTGAACCCCAACACTGAATAAACACTCACCCCCTGAACCCCAACACTGAATAAACACTCACCCCAGAACCCCAACACTGAATAAACACTCACCCCCTGAACCCCAACACTGAATAAACACTCACCCCCTGAATCCCATCACTGAATAAACACTCACCCCCGAACCCCAACGCTGAATAAACACTCACCCCCTGAACCCCAACACTGAATAAACACTTACCCCCTGAACCCCAACACTGAATAAACACTCACCCCCTGAACCCCAACACTGAATAAACACTCACCCCAGAACCCCAACACTGAATAAACACTCACCCCCTGAACCCCAACACTGAATAAACACTCACCCCAGAACCCCAACACTGAATAAACACTTACCCCCTGAACCCCAACACTGAATAAACACTCACCCCCTGAACCCCAACACTGAATAAACACTCACCCCTGAACCCCAACACTGAATAAACACTCACCCCCTGAATCCCATCACTGAATAAACACTCACCCCCTGAACCCCAACCCTGAATAAACACTCACCCCAGAACACCAACACTGAATAAACACTCACCCCCTGAACTCCAACACTGAATAAACACTCACCCCCTGAACCCCAACACTGAATAAACACTCACCCCAGAACCCCAACACTGAATAAACACTCACCCCCTGAACCCCAACACTGAATAAACACTCACCCCTGAACCCCAACACTGAATAAACACTCACCCCCTGAACCCCAACACTGAATAAACACTCACCCCCTGAACCCCAACACTGAATAAACACTCACCCCCTGAACCCCAACACTGAATAAACACTCACCCCCTGAACCCCAACACTGAATAAACACTCACCCCCTGAACCCCAACACTGAATAAACACTTACCCCCTGAACCCCAACACTGAATAAACACTCACCCCCAGAACCCCAACACTGAATAAACACTCACCCCAGAACCCCAACACTGAATAAACACTCACCCCCTGAATCCCAACACTGAATAAACACTCACCCCCTGAACCCCAACACTGAATAAACACTCACCCCCTGAACCCCAACACTGAATAAACACTCACTCCCTGAACCCTAACACTGAATAAATACACACCCCCTGAATCCCAATGTTGAATAAACTCTCACCCCCCCCCAAACCCCAACACTAAATAAACCTTCATCCCCCCCCAAACCCCAACACTTTAGGTTATTATATACGTTGAGTCCGTCAAACCTGTTTCTCATTAGAGTCCAATATTTTAATTACCAATAAAAAGTTATGTTCGCAGAAAATGAAAAAGAACCACAGAATGAATGTGTGACTGATGTTTCTGAGGCTCGGATAGGGCACTGCAATCCCTGCAAACTCTGGGTTTATCCTAGAGTGTTTGAATGCTTTCCAATCCACCAATCACATATGCCTTGTTTGCGATCAGAACTCTCACTCACCTGACTAAGGAACAACATTCCGAAAGCTAGTGGCATTTACTACCAAATAAACCTGTTGAACTTTTAACCTGGTGTTGAGAGACTTCTTTCTGTGTTTACCCCAGTCCAACGCTGGCAGCTCCACATCATGACTACTGCAAACTGCCAGCTCCAAGTAGGGAGGATCTCCAAGAAGATCACACCTATCGACACACATCAAGTTTTTACAAAGATGCGCATTCTAATCAGTACTCTGTAAACTGTGTGCGCCTTTATATGCCCTGTTTGTGATCAGAACTCGCACTCACCTGACGAAGGTGAGTGGCGTTTACTACCAAATAAACCTGTTGGACTTTAACCTGATGTTGTGAGACTTCTTACTGTGTACGTACACGTCAGGGACCACAGCGTTTGAGAAGGCAGCTCGCTACCACTTTCTCAAGGTCAGTTAGGGATGGGCAATAAATGATAGTCTATCCATCAATGTCGACATCCTGTAGAGGAATAAATAAAAAATTGGTCAAGCATTTGTTTGCTGCTGGTGATATAATTGTTCTTTAATGGATTCTTTAAATAGACTTTGCTTACTATAGAATAGACTGCTATAAATTCTGCCATTCGCTGGCTGGCACTGGTGTGAATAGACACTGTAGGTTTGCATACTAACACAGCAGATTTCAAATTTTAAGTTCTATTGTGGAATTTGGTATTTATCCAGTAGAGCACCCAGACTTGGGACATGTACCATCTTTCGTTTGTCAAACCTTGGGCTAGTATGCTGAGGAACAACAAATGGGAACATGACTTGAATAAATGAACAGAGAGAACCTCAAATTGTGTTGTTATTTTAGATTATAAACTCATAAAATCATAACACAGCACAGAATGAGGCCATTCAGGCCACAGCCATGTGTTGGCTACAGTAAAGAGAATCCAATTGGTGTCACTCCCTGTTCTTTCCTATTATTACTGCAATTTTCACACTATTTTAAAATAAGTGATTTAGTGTATGTGTTAATATAATGGGTATATGTCACAAATCTGTCAAACATTGTGTTATGATCCTGTAGGCTATATTTGTTATATAAACCAAATCCCAGAGGGAAACTTGGCAAGCTATCACAGCTCTTCTTTTTGCATTTTGACCTTGAGAAGATTGTGTACTGAAGTCAGAAGCCACAAGTTCCAGTAAAACTTTTAGAGATTTTTAAATATTAAATTAAAACATTTATTAGTACAAGAAGAGAAAACTCAAACACAGAAGATTACATTTACATAGTTAAAAGAAAATCCTGCTATAGCCAATGGTGGGCCACCTCCACCACTGTACAAAATGCAGCGGGGACAAAAAGTGCTGCCACAAATTACCGTTTGTAACCCCTAGTCCTTTCTGACTGAATTGAATGGCTGATTTGAAATTGTCTTCTAGAAAGCAAATATTTTCTGGGTTGGCTTGAAGTTGCTTCCCTTTGCTTCACCTTGATTCCATTTTCCTAACTTTCTTTGAAATTTACCTTTCCCAGAGTATTTTTTTTTGTTTTCCCAATTGCCATTACTTTGGATCATTTTCCAAGTTATAAATCCATTTTACTTCCTCTTAAAATTTAACAACTGAACACAGCACACTTTTTTACCTTCTAATGCAAATTTCTATCCATATCCATATCTTATTGTAAAAAATGCAACATGGCCATATTTACATCAAGTTCCCTCCTTTCACTACTTTGATCTCCTCAACCCTACAAACACCCAGTTCCCAGCTTAATTAAATCATGTTCACACACACAGCCACAAGCCTGCTTCACAGAATCACATAAAAACATTAAAAATAATCACACTTTTTTTCTCAATTATTCCATTAAATGGATGGCATTTCTAACGAGAGTAAATTATTATATTGAACAGATTTCCCTCCAGTTCCATTTCCAAGTAATTCCACAATGCAAATGAATCACAGTGTATTAAATGTAAAATCCCTTCCCTCAGCTCTGATTCTTTGCATACTGTTATCCCGCTCTATCTTAGTCCTCTATCCCTCCAAATTCTTTGAGCTATAGCCTACAATTTTCTTGTTTTTTTTATGATGCAATCATTAGCCTTGCTCTCCTGGGAACGCCAAGACACACTTGCTTTTCCATTTCCCTGCAAATCCTTTAAAACAAAACTTTCTAAATCCCCCTTCTTCCTAAGCCAAACTTTATCAACTTTTCTAATCTCACTGTCAGTGTTCCTTTCAATCATGACATTCCTTCCATTAATAACATGGTTCAAAATCAGGATGTTGGGTGGGCTTTAACCGGCCTGTTAGCTATGAGCACAAGTTCCGTAATGGCTGCTAAACTTCATGAGAGCCAGTTGTGTCAGCTTTGTGCCGGTGAGGATTCAGAATGTGATCTTCCCCACCCTCCCAATTACATGAACAAGTTCACATGCAGGGAGGGTACAAACTTGACTTGCATGAATTTGCATCTGTTATAACATATTAGTGAGGTTAACATCACATCTTCAGCCCTCATTGAGTTTTCCCAACCACCAGGTGAGACTCATGCCAGTGTGAATCACTGCTGCTTTTTACAAGCAGGAACCAGATGCTATGACCTCTGAGAGGAAGGAAGGAGGTGACCACCTCTGTCTCCACTCAGCACCAGAGAGCCCAAGGGGTCAGATGCCACTGGGCAGCTCTGGAGAGGGAGTCTTGTGGAGGGTCATTCTGCTTGGAGTTCACGGTTGGTGTGAGTGTTCCTGAAGTTTGAGGTTGTTCCCTCACTGCCATCCTTCTGACTTGAATGGTAATGAGTGCTGTGGAGCCGTCTAAATGCAGTGCTTTCTTCATTGAAGCTCTCAGATGACCCCCAGGGTGGGCAAATGAGACACTTCACACCTCAGACACACATTTCTTACGTGAGGAGAAAAACCTTCCATAGAACCATAGAATTCCTAAAGCGTAGGAGGCAGTCATTCAACCCATTGAGTCTGCACCGACTCTCTGACAGCATCTTACCCAGGCCTAGCCCCCACTAGGCGGCAAGGTAGCACAGTGGTTAGCACTGCTGCTTCACAGCTCCAGGGACCTGGGTTTGATTCCCGGCTTGGGTCACTGTCTGTGTGGAGTTTGCACATTCTCCTCGTGTCCTTATGGGTTTCCTCCGGGTGCTCCGGTTTCCTCCCACAATCCAAAGATGTGCAGGTTAGGTTGATTGGCCATGCTAAAAATTGCCCTTAGAGTAGTGAGATGCATAGGTTAGAGGGATTAGCGGGTAAATATGTAGGGATATGGGGGTAGGCCTGGCTGGGTTTATGGTCAGTGCAGACTCAATGGGCTGAATGGCCTCCTTCTGCACTGTAGGATTTCTATAACATAATTTCTATAATTCTAACCCCATAACCCCACGCATTTATCCCACTAATCTCCCTAACCTACACATCTTTTGACACTAAGAGGCAATTTAGCACAGCCAATCCACCTAACCTGCACATCTTTAGAGGTTATTTATTAAGTTACAAGTAGAACATAGAACATAGAACATAGAACACTACAGCACAAACAGGCCCTTCGGCCCACGAGTTGCACCGATCACATCAACACCTACCAACCTACAGACCTATCTATAACCCTCAATCTCCTTAAACCCCATATACTCATCCAGAAGTCTTTTAAAAGACCCCAGCGAGTTCGCCTCCACCACCACTGACGGCAGCCGATTCCATTCACTCACCACCCTCTGAGTGAAAAACTTACCCCTAACATCACTTCTGAACTTCCCTCCCCGCACCTTAAATCTGTGTCCTCTCGTAGCAACCATTTCAACCCAGGGAAATAGCCTCTGAGAGTCCACCCTATCTATTCCTCTCAACATTTTGTAAACTTCTATCAGGTCGCCTCTCAACCTTCGTCTCTCCAGGGAAAAGAGTCCCAGCTCCCTCAACCTAACTTCATAAGGCATGCCTCCCAGTCCAGGCAACATCCTTGTAAATCTCCTCTGTACCCTCTCAATAGCTTCTACATCTTTCCTGTAATGTTCTATGTTCTATGTTCTATGTTCTATAGTGAGGCGACCAGAACTGCGCACAATACTCTAAATGAGGCCTGACAAGGGTCTTATAAAGTTGCAGCATTACCTCCCGACTCCTAAACTCAATCCCTCGATTAATGAAGGCCAGTACACCATACGCCTTCTTGACCACCTCCTCCACCTGCGAGGCCGATTTAAGAGTCCTGTCGACCCGGACCCCAAGATCCTTCTGCTCTTCAACACTGCTAAGACTCCTGCCCTTGATAGTGTACTCGTTCATCCCGTTGCTGCCCTGATGATATCATTAGATCTCTTGTGGTATTGTAATGTAAGTAGGCTTAACACTGCAGTGAAGTTACTGTGAAAATCCCCTAGTCGTCACACTCTGGCACCTGTTCGGGTACACTGAGGGAGAATTTAACATGGCCAATGCATCTAAATAGCAAGTAGCATGTGGAGACCCAGCCAATCTCCTGATCCTCTCTCCGTTCCTGCAGCCGTCAAGGTGGACCTGACAGCAGAATTACCTTTCAACCTCTCCCAGGTCTTTTGGGCCCACTTCTCCTGCAAGGGGAGAAAGAAAAGACTGACGGATGTGCGTGAAATGAGATGTTTGGAAAGGTTCAGTGTGAGCGATGGATGTAACATGGCAGAAAGACAATGCCGATGTGGTGGCTTTTCACTTGGGGATATGTGGAGATGACTGGGCTGGGTGCCCCTGCAAGCTGTGTTGGTGTGAGGAGTGATGTGCAGGAGAAGGTTTAAGCAAGGCAGAGTGAAGAGTGTTAGGCACATGTCAAGATACAGTGGCATTGTGCCCTGATGCTTACTGCTGCTGCCCTGATGATATCATTAGATCTCTTGTGGTATTGTGTTAAAGAATGTGGCTGCCGATCTTCCCAGCCATGTCTGCTCTTTTCTGGAAGCAGGTTTCTTCCTTCTGCCCTTAGGAAGCTTACTGTGCCTGTGTGTGGACCCTTGCAGCATCATCTCCAGACACAGCACTAAAGCATGACTTTGTCTTACTCCATTGTGTCTCCTGCAGACCCCCATCCTGCTTAAACTCTGATCTTTGCACTGCCCTTTCAATAGGACCACCGAATCCCTACAGTGCAGAGGGGGGCCATTCGGTCCATACAGTCTGCACTGATTCTCCATTAAGTGCAAGTTACTCAGCCCCCATCCACTCACCCAATCCCCACCCCATCCATGTAAACCCCATTCATTTATTATCACTAACCCCCTAACCTGTACATCTTGGGACTGTGGGAGGAAACCAGAGCACCTGAGGGAAACCCACGCAGACACGGGGAGAATAAACTCCACACAGACAGTGACCCAAGGCTAGAATCAAACCTGGGTCCCTGGCACTGTGAGGCAGCAGTGCTAACCACTGTACCACCATGCTGCCGGGAATTGAACCCGGGTCCCTGGTGCTGTGAGACAGCACTGTTTGTGGATCATCATTCAAAAGAAGCATAGGATTCAGAAACAGTTAAAATCTCTCTGACCAATTCACTGCTGAAACCAGTCATGCTCCCAAATGCACTCACTCCAGGCAGGTCAGCAAGTTAAAATCTCATTCTCTGAGATCATTAACAGGAATTTGGAATTCTGTAATACCTCCAATCCTTTCTGAAAGTGGCTGACAAGACCCTTTACTGTCGCTAATCTAAAATTGTATCTTTATGCATAATAATCACTTTGGAATATCCTAACAGTTAATCATTTCTGATTACACACCTTTTATCGAACACTTTTATGACTTTTTAAACTTTTATAATAGAGACTAACTGAAATTTTTAAAATCCAAGGTCAAGGAGGTAATTTATCAAAAATAAGTCACTGCAGCTCGAAGAAGTGGATATTGAAGCCAAGTGAGTAATATTTAAACATCAGGTTTTATTAAACTGTAACAATTATTGAAGATGTGATGGGTGACGCAGTCTCCTGATACAGAGTAATGTCTGTTAAAATCGTAATTAATGTGTAGATAAATTAACTCTACTCTCAGTTTGGGAAGTTTCCATAGACGCAGAAATTTCAGATCAGTAAGTATTGATTTAGCAGGAAAAAAAGCTCCAGTTATTCTCCATAAGAACAGAGAAGGCCATTCAGCCCATCCAGTTGGTTCCATCATTCAACAGAATAGTAATTGATCTGTAACTCCCTCCACCTGCTTGTCTCTACATCCCTCAGTGATAAAACTAACCACCTCAGAATTAAAATCATGAATTGAGTTAACATCTGCTGCTTTCAATGCAATAGAGTTGATTATTTCTATAATGCCTAACTTCTCTTTTGAATGGCCTATCTCTGAATTTAACACACCAGCAGAAAGTTTTCTCTCTATCCTATCAGTTCCTTTCAAAGCCCAAAAACCTTAATCAAATCACCCCATATCTTCAAGGCCCAGGGAGCACGAGCCTATTTTTTATAATAATAATCAGAATCACAGTGCAATATTACAGTGCAGAAGAGGCCCTTCAGCCCATCAAGCCTGCATGAAAGGCCCTGTCCTGCCCACCTGATCTCACATGCTAGCAGTTGCTATAGAGTGACAAGTACTCACCTACATTTTAAAGGATGTGAGGCAACCTGCCTCCACCACCCTCCCATGTTGGAAAAACTCAGCAAGTCTGGCAGCATCTACAGAGAGAAAAACAGAGTTAACAGGTGAGATTTTCCACTCAACCCGCTGCATGGTTCACTGTGATGGAGGCAGCCCACCATTGGCCTTCCGACAGAAGACCTTCTGACTCACCATTATCAACTGGGTTTCCTGTTGCATGCACCCATCACCATTGGGAAACACATGGTGGGGGTGCGTTGACGACAGGACTGGAATGTCCCTCTGCCTTGAATAACCAGGATGTTCCAGCAAACGTTTCGAGTCTATTATTTTTCTTCAGAGTTATTATCCTATTTGATATAATCTCTGTTTTTAATCTTGGAACCCTGATACATTCTGATGAACATACACTGCATCCTTCCAAGATAATTTCAACCTTTCGGAGACAAATGCTCCAAACCACACACAATTACTCGAGAGATGATCTAATTAGAATTTTGTGTGGCTGTGGCAGAACTTCCTCTACGTAATATCCTAGTCCTCTGGTTATGGGGAGGCAGGGGCATTTTCACTGGACTAGTAATTCAGAGACTCGGGGTAATACTCTGCAGGTTTGAATCCCACTATGGCAGATGGTGAAATTTGTATATAAAAGTATCTGGAATTAAAAATCTAATGATGACCTTGAAACTATTGTTGTAAAAATCCACCTGGTTCACTAATGTGGCATGGCGGGCAGCACAGTGGTTAGCACTGCTGCCTCACAGTGCCAGAGACCAGGGTTCAATTCTTGGCTTGGTCACTGTCTGTGTGGAGTCTGCACATTCTCCCGGTGTCTGCAGGGGTTTCCTCCAGTTTCCTCCCACAGTCCGAAAGACGTACTAGTTAAGTGCATTGACCATGCTAAACTCTCCCTCATTGTACCCGAATTGCACTGGAGTTTGGCGACTAGGGATTTTCACAGTTGCAGTGTTAATGTAAGTCTATTTGTGATACTAATAAATAAACTTTAAAAAACTTTAATGTCGTTTAGAGAAGGAAACCTGCCTGGTTTTTGCTGACTTGTGACTCCAGATCCACAGCAATATGGTTGACATCTGCACATGTTTAAGCTGACTTACTTATGTTTATTTATTAGTTACAAGTAAGGCTTACATGAACGTTGCAATGAAGTTACTGTGAAAATCCCCTACTTGCCACGGTCCGGCACTTATTTGGGCACACTGAAGGAGAATTTACCATAGCCAATCCACCTAACTGGCATGTCTTTCAGACTGTGGGAGGAAACCAGAGCACCTGGAGGAAACCCACGCAGACATGGGGAGAACATGCAAACTCCACACAGACAGTGACCCAGGCCAGAAATCGAACCCAGGTCCCTGGTGCTTTGAGGCCTGTACTGCCCCAATGTCTGTAGGATCCCAATATCATACCACCCATTCTTAATTTCAACGTCTATGCTATCTTTCCACATATAGCCCCAACACTCAGTTGGTAGCCAGACTATTAAATGCAGGTCTCTTTAAAAAGAAGTCCAGCAACAATACAAAATTTCCTTCAAGAGGAAATTGTCAATTTACTGGTCTCATCTCTGTTTTTCTTTCACTAGAATATATTTCAGTGCCGGATTAACGGATTCCACTGCATACAAGCTCGGATGTTCCAACTCCCATTTTCCTGTCTGTCTTTTCTAGAAGGGACATCCCATTAATTACCACTCTATCTCATTCATGAAAAGCTTTGTCCAATTAAATATATTCAGATATCTTTAAACAGAAACCAAACATTTCTATTCAATTCCAGGTATTAACATATCTTGCTTGTTCATTTTTAAAATTTTAGACGACATTTTAATTTCTCAAAGACAGTTTGCTAAATTACTAAATTACTGTCGCAAGACCTTTTATCTCCCAAAATTATTCTAAATTCAAAGAGAACAAAGTACAGTACCGCACAGGAACAGGCCCTTTGGCCCTCCAAGCCTGCCTTGATCACGACGCCTTCCTAGATTAAAATCATCTGCACTTATGGAGTCCGTATCCTTCCATTCCCATCCTATTCATGTATTTCTCTAGTTGCCTCGCAAATGCTGCTATTGTGCTCCCACCACCTTCCCAGGCAACATGTTCCAGACATTTACCACCTTCTGTGTAAAAAACTTGCCTCACACATCTCTTCTAAACTTTCCTCCATGCGCCTTAAACCTATGTCCCCTTGTACTTGACTTTTCTACCCTAGGAAAAATCCTCTGACTATCCACTCTGCCCATGCCACTCATAATCTTGTAGACCTCTATCAGGTCACCCCTCAATCTCTGTCGTTCAAATCACAGTGTTGTTAAGTTTCCTTTCATTTTCTTATATCCGCAGAAACTACTTAGACTGTGTGTATGTTTTTCTGGTTTCTTTTAAATCTTTTATTCTTTATGTTAGAATCCATGTTGCTAGTTTTCTTCTCACCTATTGTGCCTCTATTCAGGCACCTAATAAGTTAATCAATAAGTTCAATCATACTAGTCAAGAAATGTGAAACAAATGTTCAGTGGGAAGGGTTAATTTTAAAAATGCAAAAGCTGTCTGGAGCCTTCTTCTTAAAGAAAAGTCCGTTCAGCTGAAAAGGTTAATTTCTCCATGAAACTTCAAGGGACGGAGTGAAACATGCATTTGCTTCACCTAACATGATTTTCTTTTAAAAGCAAAGACTTCTTCACACAAAGAGATCTAGGCACCATTTTTGAATTTTGCTTTCTAAAATGTTGATGCTTTTGTAATTCATGCAAATCTGTCCTTGGAAATTAAACAACAATAACAAAGAATCTTTCCTAACACTAGCTCTAACAGAAAACATTCTGCATCTCAACTAAAACTTTACTTTTTCCTGAAACCTTTTTTCTAGCCTTGTGTACAAAATTTTCTCCACATTTACTCTTCTAGTATAACGCTAACCAGAATCACTCTCCAATTCTGGATATTTAAAACCACTGTTACATATGTGTGTGTCTTTTAATCTGGAATTATGACTAAAAGTTTTATCGTTGCACTAGCAAGTCTTCAAGTTTACAATTTTAAAGGTAAGGTTAAAACTCCCTATCCATTTTAAAATGATACACATATCAAATTAAATAAAGCCTTCAACAGTAAAAATGTTTTTAAGTTATTTCCAATTGGATTTCTGCCAGACATTGTAAAACCCCAGATTAGATCTTAAAAGGGAAATGCTCATTTTAAACTAAAACTGTTGATGTAACTCATTTTCCATATTTTAACTAGCTTAACAATTAGATTAATTAATAAACAATTAATATAATTTTTAAGCTGCTCTCACCGCAAGGCAGGAAAATCCCGCCAGAGGTCAACAGACCTTTGTATGGTCTGTGTCCCGCCCGCTACTATTCCCATGGCAGGCAGGACGGTAAAATTCTGCCCATACTGTTTCCATGAAGAATTACATAGACACAGATAATACAGTAACAAGCTTTTAAAATAACAAGGGTGTAATTACTTCAATCAGGTCATTGAGTTTGGCTTTGGAATATGAACTCTGTGATTAGAGAGTCAACTGATGGGCCAATCGGGGAGTCTTTTCCTTGTATTTAACCGGGAGTGTCAGTCCCTCTGGCACTTCTGAAGGTAAACTGCTGACTGCTAGCACTCTGTGTACTGATATTGGATTTGTAAATAAAGGGTGAAGGGACTTCTGCCTCTGATTACTGATTACAGAAGGATTAAAGGCTTACATTTCACATGCATACACAATTACAAACAGGTTCTTTCACAACACTTTATCCATTCAAAATCCTATTTTCCACCTCAATGATCCTACCTGATGTATCCACAGCACTTATATAAGAGGGTGATTGTCTTTAATTGTTGCTAACTCCCTGTCACGTCCAGTTACACATCAGCTTAAGAATGAGGACGAGTCTGTTCTTTCTCACTTACTGTTTCACCGCTATGTTGGGATGCTACCGAGATGGGAGTTGGCGTTATGTCTTGTATAGCTGGAGAGGCGAGGCGAAAAGGGAAAAACAGCCTCTGGGTTGGGGCAGAATCAGCATGAATTTCCCCTCCTCATTACTGCAAAAGCATTGGAATTTTGCTTTTTTACCCCAGCCCCAGCTTGTATATTTGGAGCTGACAGTGTGAGTGGTCTTTCACTTAGATTTCAACACTTCTTGCTGACATTTATCAAGCTGGATTGCAAATTGGCTCTTTAAACTATTTTAGTAACATAGAAATTAGGAGCAGAATTAGACCATTCGGCCCTTTGAACCTGCTCTGCATTCATTTTGATCCTGGCTGATCATCAAATTCAATATCCTGATTCCCCCTTCCCCCAATATCCCTTGGTCCCTTTAGCCCCAAGAGCGAAATCTAATTTCTTCTTGTAATCAGACAATGTTTTGGCCTCAACTACTTTTTGTGGGAGTGAATTCCACACATTCACCACCCTCTGGGTGAAGAAATTTCTCCTCACCTCAGTTCTAAAAGGTTTACTCCTTATCCTCAAACTATGACCCCTGGTTCTTGACTCCCCCACCATTGGGAATATTCTTCCTGAATCTACCCTGTTAGAATTTTGTAAGATTCTATGAGATCCCCTCTCACTCTTCTAAACTTCAGTGAATATTGTCTTAACCGACTTAGTCTCTCGTACGACAGGGGAAGGAGGATCTGAGTGGAGCACGTGGGGCAGAGTGAAGGTGGGAACGGGGAATGGAATGGAAACGAGGAGTCACCCCTAACGCTGTGCAAAAGGTGAAGCATTGATGGAAATCTCTTGCTATGTGTTGAGAGCCTGAGGAAAAGCCGACTTGCCAGCACCACTGAGAAAAAGAGAAAAAATGGAAATATTAAAAGTAGTGCAAAATGACTGATCAAAGGCAGTGCTCACTGTCCACCTCAGGGGAAACACTATTTGTTGTTCTGGAACTTGACAAAAATGCTACACCACAGGACATTAAGAAATCATACAGAAAGCTAGCATTGTTGCGAAAAGGGTAGGGGGTTTAGTTCAGTCGGGCGGCATGATCGGTGCAGGCTTGGAGGGTCAAAGATCCTGTTCCTGTGCTGTAATTTTCTTTGTTCTTTGACAGACCTGCCATCCCAGGGATCAGCTGGTAAATGTGCTCCCTCTATAGCAAGGACATCCTCCCTCAGATAAGGACACCAAAACTGCACATAATACTCCAAATTTTAGATTGACATAGACATTGCGACCAGGCAAAAACTCAGACACTGAACACCAACATCATATAAAAGATAAAATAAAACAGCAAGCACATCTAGCACTGAACTAAAAGAGAAAAAGAATAAAAAGTTATACTTAACAAGATATGATAATTCGACAAAATAACAATATGCTGCAAACATCAGGATTTGAAATGAAGTTCACAACAAGCAGGAGGTGATTTCAACCCTTTTTGCTGACAGGAATTCTGCCTCTGTCTTGGAAGAAATTGGCATTATCCAAGGTCCATACCGACAGGAATTCTGCCTGTATCTCTGGGCCTACCTGTTCTCACACTAACAGGATTTCTAACCAGCACTGAGAATACACAATACCATTTACCACAAACAAGATAGTTCTCAAAGGTCTCTTTTAAATAGATTCTGGTATCACCCCACTTTAATCTAAAGAATAGCCAATTAGTTAATTTCATTGGATTTATCAATCTGTGCATATTGCCTTAAATGTAAAACAATGGATTACAATGAAAGTGCGTGATAAAATAGGACTGAGCCGGTTTCGTCAAGGGGAGGTCAGGTTTGACAAATCTGTTAGAGTTCTTTGAGGAGGTAACAAGAAAATTTGATAAAGGAGAACCAATGGATGTGATTTATTTAGATTTGCAGAAGGTCTTTGACAAGGTGCTGCATAGGAGACTGTTAAATAAGTTAAACACCCATGGTGTTAAGAACAAAGAACAAAGAACAGTACAGCACAGGAAACAGGCCCTTCGGCCCTCCAAGCCTGCGCTGCGCATTGGTCCAAGTAGACCATTCTTCTGTATCCCTCCATTCCCAGGCTGCTCACGTGTCTATCCAGGTAATTCTTAAACAATGCCAGCATGTCTGCCTCCACCGCCCTACTTGGCAGTGCATTCCAGGCCCCCACCACCCTCTGTGTAAAAAACGTCCCTCTGATATCTGAGTTAAACCTCGCCCCTCTCACCTTGAACCTGTGACCCCCTCGTAATCATCACCTCCGACCTGGGAAAAAGCTTCCCACTGTTCACCCTATCTATACCCCTCATAATTTTATACACCTCTATTAGGTCTCCCCTCATTCTCCATCTTTCCAGGGAGAACAACCCCAGTTTACCCAATCTCTCCTCATAGCTAAGACCTTCCATACCAGGCAACATCCTGGTAAACCTTCTCTGCACTCTCTCCAAAGCCTCCACATCCTTCTGGTAGTGCAGCGACCAGAATTGGATGCAGTAGTCCAAACGTGGCCTAACCAGCGTTCTATAGAGCCGCAACATCAGACTCCAGCTTTTACACTGTATACCCCTTCCTATAAAGACGAACCTACCATATGCCTTCTTCACCACCTTCTCCACCTGTGCTGCCACCTTCAAGGATTTGTGGGCTTGCACACTTAGGTCCCTCTGTGTTTCTATACTCTTGATGGTTCTGCCATTTATTGTATAACTCCCCCCTACATTAGTTCTTTCAAAATGCATCACCTCGCATTTATATGGATTAAATTCCATCTGCCATTTCTCTGCCCAATTTTCCAGCCTATCTATATCCCGCTGTATTCTCCGACAATGTTCATCACTATCCGCAAGTCCAGCCAGCTTTGTGTCATCTGCAAACTTACTGATCACACTAGTTACATCTTCTTCCAGATCATTTATATATAACACAAATAGCAGAGGTCCCAGTACAGAGCCCTGCGGAACACCACTGGTCACAGACCTCCAGCCGGAAAAAGACCCTTCGACTGATACCCTCTGTCTCCTGTGGCCAAGCCAGTTCACTACCCATCTAGCCACCTTTCCTTGTATCCCATGAGCCTTAACCTTCTTAACCAACCTGCCATGAGGGACTTTGTCAAACATTTTACTAAAATCCATATAGATGACATCCACAGCCCTTCCTTCATCAACTGTTTTTGTCACCTCCTCAAAAAACTCCACCAAATTTGTAAGGCACGACCTCCCTCTTACAAAACCATGCTGTCTATCACTAATGAGATCGTTCTGTTCTAAATGTGCGTACATCCTATCTCTAAGAATCCTCTCCAACAATTTCCCTACCACAGACGTCAAACTCACCAGCCTATAATTTCCAGGGTTATTCCTGCTACCCTTCTTAAATAACGGTACCACATTCGCTATCCTCCAGTCCTCAGGGACCTCACCTGTGTCCAGTGAAGAGACAAAGATTTCTGTCAGAGGCCTGGCAATTTAATCTCTTGTCTCCCTGAGCAGTCTAGGATAGATGCCATCAGGCCCTGGGGATTTGTCCATTTTAATGTTCCCTAAAAAACCTAACACTTCCTCCCTTGTAATGGAGATTGTCTCTAACGGGTCAACATCTCCCTCTGAGACACTCCCAGTCACCACGTCCCTCTCCTTTGTGAATACTGATGCAAAGTGTTCATTTAGGATCCCCCCTATTCCCTTGGGTTCTAAGCATAATTCCCCTCCTTTGTCCCTGAGAGGTCCGATTTTTTTCCCTGACAACTCTTTTGTTCCTAACATATGAATAAAATGCCTCAGGATTCTCCTTAATCCTGATTGCCAAGAACATTTCGTGACCCCTTTTTGCCCTTCTAACTCCCCGTTTGAGTTCTTTCCTACTTTCTCTGTATTCCCCCAGAACGCCATCTGTTTTCAGTTGCCTGGACCTAACATACGCCTCTCTTTTCTTTTTGATCAGATCCTCAATATCCCTGGTTATCCACGGCTCTCGAGTCCTACCTTTCCTATCCTTCTTTTTTACAGGCACATGCCTGTCCTACAGCCTTATCAACTGTTCCTTAAAAGACTCCCACATGCCAGACGTGGACTTACCCTCGAACAGCCTCTTCCAATCAATGGCCACCAATTCCTACCTAATCCAGTTATAGTTAGCCTTCCCCCAATTTAGCATCCTACCTGTAGGACAACACTCATCCTTGTCCATTACTATCCTAAAGTTAACAGAATTGTGGTCACTATTTGCCACATGTTCCCCTACTGAAACTTTGATGACCTGACCGGGCTCATTTCCCAGAACTAGGTCCAGTATAGCCCCCTCTCTAGTTGGGCTATCTACATTCTGTTCCAAAGAACCTTCCTGTACGCATTTTACAAATTCCTCCCTGTCCAGACCCCCAGCCCTAAGCACTTTCCAGCCTATATCAGGGAAATTAAAGTCTCCCACTACAACAACCCTATTTTTTCTGCACCTATCCAGAATCTCCTCACATATCCGTTCCTCCACTTCATGTGGGCTGTTGGGTGGCCTGTAGTGTATCCCCAGCATTGTGACTGCACCCTTCCTGTTTCAAAGGGTGAGATCCTGGCATGGATTGACTGACTGGCAGAAAGCAGAGAATGGGGATAAAGGGGTCTTTTTCAGGATGGCAGCTGGTGACTAGTGGTGAGCCTCAGGGGTTGGTGCTGGGACTACAGCTTTTCACAACATACATTAACGATTTGGAAGAATGAACTGAAGATGCTGTTGCTAAGTTTGCAGATGATGCAAAGGTATGTAGAGGGACAGGTAGTATTGAGAAAGCAGGGGGCTGCAGAAGGACTTGGACAGGTTAGGAGAGTGAAAAGAAATGGCAGGTGGAATACAATGTGCAAAAGTGTGAGGTTATGCGCTTTGGAAGGAGGAATGGAGGCATAGACTATTTTCTAAATGGGAAAATGCTTAGGAATTCAGAAACACAAAGGGATTTGGGAGTCATTATTCAAGATTCTCTTAAGGTTAATGAGCAGGTTCAGTCAGCAGTTAGGAAGGCAAATGCAATGTTAGCATTCATACCGAGAGGGCTAGAATATAAGAGCAGGGATATACTTCCAAGGCTGTAGAAGGCTCTGGTCAGACCCTATTTGGAGTACAGATTTGGGCCCCATATCTAAGGAGGGATGTGCTGGCCTTGGAAAGGGTTGAGAGGAAGTTCACAAGAATGACTCATGGAATGAAGAGCTCGTCGTGTGGGGAACGGCTGAGGACTCTGGGTGTGTACCCATTTGGAGTTTAGAAGGATGGGGGGGATCTTATTGAAACTTATAGAATACTGCAAGGCCTGGACAGAGTGGAGAGGATGTTTCTACTAGTAGGAAAACTAGAATTAGAGGGCACAACCTCAGGCTAAAGGAATGATTCTTTATAACAGAATTTCTTCAGCCAGAGAGTGGTGAATCTGTGGAATTCTTTGCTGCAGAAGGCTGTGGAGGGCCAGGCCATTGAGTGTCTTTAAGACAGAGATAGATAGGTTCTTGATTAATAAAGAGATGATGTGGATATGCCGGCATTGGACTGGGGTAAACACAGTAAAAAGTCTGACAACACCAGGTGTTGTCAGACTTTTTACTTAATAAAGAGGTCCAGGGTTATGGGGAAAAGGCAGGAGAATGGGGATGAGGAAAAACACAACCATGATTGAATGGCAGAGCAGACTCAATGGGGCAAGTAGCATAATTCTGCTCTTATGTCTTATGGTCTTATGATTATTTCAGGATGTATTCTTTACCTTCATACCACACAAGTGTCTTTCTCATTAGCCAGTACTAGACTAGTCAAGGACAATGGCAGAATCTTACCACTTGTTGCCAAAGTGCCACCTCGGGTGGGAAAGTGAAGGGGAGTCCCGCCAACACGTTGGCATGTTAACTAATGAACAAAAAAAGGAGTGTGCGGGCCTCGCGATGTTAATCTGGTGAGGTGGGCTTTGATTGAGCCCAGCCCCCAAGGGCATGGTGATGTCAAAGAATAAGAGGATTTCCTGTGCCCCCCTTCCCTTGGGCATGGTTCTTTGTGACGCAACATGGCCCAGCTTTGCCCAAAGGTGGGATCTTCTTGTTCTGCCACTGTGAATGGGATTCTCCATTGGTTCCACCCCTTGCTGCAGGGAAATGCATGGCAGGAGATCACTGTTGGCAGGACCTTGAGATCCCATTGCCAGAAAATCACCCTCAAAATAAATTAAACACCCCCCCCCCCCTCCGCCCCTTGCCATGCCCCAAAAACAAGAGTGGAAAACTCCACCCCAACAGGTCCTGATAGAGGCCTGTATTGGAGAGTATATCCTTTGTCACATCATACTGAGCCAGAACGCAATTCTGACAGGAATGTTAATAGGAAATGACAGAACTGATGTAATCTAACTCTTATTTATTACTTATCTGTCAATTAGAGAGTATTTGAGGTAGCTTTAATAATCATCTATTGTTGCTCAGTTGCTCCTTTGCAATTCTGATGGTTAATTTACTAAAATGTTGCGTAGTTTGGTAACAGGTATTCACACGACAAAATGGTTTCTTTTCAATAGCTGTTTGTATAAAATTGCGACTTGACCTTGAAAGTGGTCAAGTTAAACAGACAACCTAAATCCTTCTAAAATATAATCTAAACTCTGGGCCAACTTTTGAATGTGATTAACTGCTCACAGCCTCATGACCAAGTGGAATTTCCGATGGATATTTTGATGAATTATTTGTTAAAAGCCACAAAGAGGCAGGACTGAAATTTGCCCTCTTTATGTAAATATAAAAACGTGCAAACATGTCGCTGATAGCACTCAATAATTTGCTAAATTGTACTGGCATAGCTGGCTCATAGCTTTTACATTGAAGTCAAGTAGGCTGTTTCGATATTCCGTCTGGAATTTGTACTTGATTAACTTTTCCGTTCACTGGTATTTAGTAAGTACCATGTTATTCAGATCATTTCCAAGATTCAGAACATTCACAGTGATCCTAAAGTACAGGTGTTTGCTAAACACTTCAGGGCCAATAGCGTCAATCATTTGCATCAAAAAATCATTAACAGGAAAAGATCATTACTCCACAGTAATAGATAAAGTATCATACACAGAAAGATAGGAAACTTCATTAATGTTAATAATAATTTACCATGGAAAATTCCTAGTCTCCCAGCCCAACATAAAATGAGGCATTGCAGGATCTGGGGAATGAGGTGGGCCAAGTAGATCAAGTGTCCATGTGGGAACACTTGGATAGGAGTGACCATTGTGTTCTAAAGTTTCAATTTATAATGGAGGAGAGCAGGGAACAATCTAAATTGAGCTTTTAAATTGGAAGAGGATTAATTCAATGTGATTAGAACCAATCTAACCAGGAAAAACTAGAACTAGAGAATGTAATGGAATAATGGGGGTACTTAAAGAAAAGATTCTTCAGATTTAAGCTAGGTGACAATAGAGAGTCAGGAGGTATTGGAAAGACTGACGTTGATTCCAGTGCCTGATCTGGATGATTTAAATCCCAAAGCAAGTGAGAGGTGAAGACAACAGAAGAATTTGTCATAATCTCCCAATCTTTCCTAGATACAGGAGAGATGCCAGAAAATCAGAGAGGGCCAAATGTGACATCCTTACTTAAAGGGCTGAATGACCTACTTCTGCACCTACGTCTTTTGGTCTAAAGGCTCTCTGGACGATCATGGCCTTGCTCTGTACTGCCTCATTTATAGAAAGGAGATATATCCTAGATTCCCCAGTCAATGGAAACAATCTCTCAATGTCTGTCCTGTCAGAATCTTGTGTGTTTTAATGAGATCACGGTGGTGTTCAATGGTTTAATTGATCTATGTTTGATTGGTTAGTCTGGTTTACTGATCCCTGTGTCGCTGCTTGGTTGTTTAAGCCTGTGGGTGGAATTAGAGAATTAAATCCTGACACCAGACGTGGAATGTTCCAGAAAGGAGCTGAGATCTAGCAAAAACCATACAAATTTAGAAAGATGAGAGGTGAACCGGAATTTTACCAGCACGCCCACCCCAATTCCAGCTTTCTCCATTGGCCTCGTACGAACCTCAGATGGACATGCCGGTAAAATTCCACCCGTAATCTCATTGAAACATACAAGTTCTCTCAGGACTCAACTGGGTCTATGAAGGAAGGGTGTTTCCCCCTGGCTGGGGGTTTAAACCAGGAAATTCAGCCTCAGAATAAAGGCAGGACATTCAGGACTGAGATGAGGAGAAAGATCTAGTGAACCTTTGGAATTCTCTACCCCAGATAGTTGTGGAGGTTCAGTTGTTCAAGACAGAGATGATAAATTTCTGTGTATTAAAGATAGCAAGAGCTTTGGGAATAGTGCAGGGGAATGGTATTGAGTTGGAAGATCAGCCATGATCTAGTTGAGCTGTAGAGCAGGCTTGAAGGGCCAAATAGCTAATTCCTGCCCCTATTTGCTATATTCCTAACTCTGGCAAGCAGTGTCATGTGAATAAGGATTTACAATGAGAGTATTACTCCAGTGATAAATTAGACGTCTGAGATATGAATATAGATATTGATGAATGTAAAATAAAAGTTGGCAACAGGAATGGTTGAGAAAAGCTTAACTTTACCAACTCCAGAATGATTTATTTCATTGTGAGGAGATCCTCCCATATGTTGGGAGTGATGGAGCTCAGTGTTCAGATATTTACAATGGGGGTGGACAGTTTGGACGTTGCAGTTATCACGAAGAAAGCATTGACTGCAGCAAAAGGCCAGAGGAAATTTGAGCAGTTCACGGACGATATATTTGATACGTTGGTAAAAGCAGCTAATCTCCTTTGGCTCAGTAGTTTTCTAATGATCAAATTGTAGACACTTGATTATCAGAGATCCCAGGGGAATAGCGAATCTATTAAAAAATCCCAGGTAGCACTGTTGCAATTGGCTCCTACGTGTAAAATTGATACACTAATCAATAATTAACCTGTGACCAATTAATTGAAAAGATTTCAATTCCATGAATTTGGGAACTTCTCCTGATGGATGGTGATGATTTAACTGTAGAAAAACTAAGCAGAACTTAGCAGCCCAAATTGACTCTGCCATCTCAGATTTATTGTGGTTACACAGGAAATGTACCTTTAGACTCAGGCTCGCAGCCACAACTTGTCCACCAGTTCAGTGCAAGGATTATGCAGAAGACATCTCATCAATAAGCACTCCATCATGGTCAGATGTTTTCAAAACTGTTTTCAAACTGTGAAAAAGCTTGGCCAGTCAGAGCATCATGCCACTCCTGCTTAAAAGGGAACCACTTTGCAAAGGTGTGCAGGTTGTTGAAGAAGACATAATCAGTTTGACACCTGGAAGTTCCAGCATGCAAATACCATCAAAACAGGCTGATCACAAGGTCACTTTAAGAAATGCTCAGTTTAGAACATTCCCTACAACTGTAAATCTTGCGAAAAAGGTCTTATCCACAGAAACGCGAACACGCACCACAAAAACCCCAGCATAGTGAGTGTAAGGCTTTTTTTCAGAATCCTTTCTCTCTGCTGGTCAACAAGACAAGAATGAACAAACCTTCAAATGTGATCTTTGTGTGAAAGCCTTCGTGACTCCCTCGGTGCTGCGGTCATAAAAAGATGTGTTGGAGAGAAGAAGAAGGAGATTTGTTTATATTTGGCCAGGAATCTGCTTGGAGAGGAAGATGACGTGAGCACATTTCTTTGAAGACACACAAGCAACCACTTCTTTCAATGTCCATATTGTGACACAGATTAAAGAAGGACATCACAACACACATGGAGAAAACAATTACCTGTGCCCAGGATGTAATAAGGTTTTAGTGAGAAGGGGAACTGAGCTGAACACATACCAATAAACTAGCCAAACTTGGGAAAGGTTGTAACTTTTGCTTGCAAATGACCACTGTTAAGCTGTCAAATCCAATTAATGAGAATTTCAGGATGAAATCAGATGGAATCATTAAATGATAATGTAAAGCAAAAGCAAACTTTGACAAATGAACACGTGCGAGAGAAGTACAATTTCAAGTTAGAGATTACATTCAAACACAAATGACCAAATCTCAACCATAAAATTACATCACCTCCATCCAGTCAAACAGTTGCTGGGTCCCAATCTTCATCTGTTGGACGACAACAGCAAATGGAATGTGAGGCATGATAAAACAAGCAGATCCTTCTGAGGATAGTAATTATGAGGAAACATTTCCTTTCCTCAGGATTGAATGATGGTGATCATTTGGCTCTAGTTGATTGCACAGAACAGCATTGGATACGTAGGTCTGATCATAGAGACCTTCATATCTCAAAGAGTATTTTTGTACTTGGCAAAGATACACAAGTTGAACTGTATGAAATGAAAATGTACATGTTTGTTGTTTGAAATTTAATTTTCTTTCCCTGCCATAAGGATGTGCTGCAGGGGGATTTAGCCAGCCAATCAAAAACCCATTGATATTTGACCCCGGTGGTAGGTGGGGCTTGAAAATCCCACCAAGGCGTTTAATAAAATGGAGAAAAGATATTCAGGGTGATCTTATCTCCTCCCCTCTTGGTGGATGGGTGGGGCGAGCCAGTAAGAATAAAAGAAAGCTATTTATTAGTCACAGTCAAGTTTACATTATCACTGCAATGAAGTTACTGTGAAAATCCCCTAATCACCACACTCTGGTGCCTGTTCGGATATGCTGAGGGAGAATTTAATATGGCCAATGTACCTAACCAGCATTCTTTCCAACTGTGGGAGGAAACCAACACAGACACAGGGAGAATGTGCAAATTCCACACAGACAGTGACCCACGAGTGGATTTGAACCCGGGTCCCTGGGCAATGTGAGGTAGCAGTCTAAGCACTGTGCTGCCGGAGGTGAAATCGCACATGAGGTGAAAAATTGGGTTTGTGCCTGGTTTCTCGTCTCTCACGAAATTACTGAGTCTACAGGTCATTGAGGCCCCCCAGATGGTCAGGGAAAGTGGTGGGGGGGGGGGGTCAGTGTCTCTTGGGCAGTGCCAGCCTAGCACCCTGGGAGTGCCAGCCTGGCACCCTGGCACTGCCCATCAGGCACTGGGCAGTGTCAAGGGAGTAGGGCCTGAGGGGGCATGGACTGAGGAGAGTAGCAGGGCTGTGGAGTGATGGAGTGAGCTGCGCACTCTGCAACAGGGATCAGCTGGGGCAACGATTGATTGTTGCACAGAACAGAGAGATCCGCACATTTACAATAATCCCTCTATTGTGAGCAGCTGGCTTTCCCGCAATATTGGCCCTCTCCCCTTCTCTACTGTTGGAAAACAGATTGTGCATCAATTTTTAGGTCTAATTGACCTATGATTTTGATTGGTTAGTCTGGTTCACAAATCCTTATACCTGTGCTTGATAGAACAAAGAACAGTACAGCACAGGAACAGTTCCTTCGGCCCTCCAAACCTGTGCCAATCATGATGCTCTAACTAAAAGAAATCATCTGTATCCCTCTATTCCCTCCCTATTCCTGTACCCATCCAGACGCCTCTTAAATGTTGCTAATGTGTCTGCTTCCACCACCACCTCTGGCAGCATCCTTGTTTTAGCTTGTGGGTAGAGCTAGAGAGTGAAATATTGACCTGGGATCTAGAAAAGACCATGTGTATTGGACATCCTCCAAGTTTTGATATGTTTCAAAGCATTGCAAATAAAGAGTTAGATCAAGAGCTATCACTATGTTGTTCTGAGATTATTCAGTTTTTTAAGACATGCAGCAACTGCTTGAAACATAAATCATCTCTCATTCTTCCAAATTCTAGAGAATATAAACCCAATTTACTCATCATAGACTCCAGGACCAACCTTTGAACCTTCACAAAACCACAAGTAACAGGATAGAAACAAGCTGGAATCCTTTTTCAGAGACAGCAGGTAATGGCAAAACTACAAGTCTATTGATTAAATCAGATCATAAAAATAATAAACTGGTGAATAAAGCATCAGTGCTGAGGGACAAGTTAGAGTGTGTAGCACTATGAAGAGTTCTATATAAAAAAGCACAGCGTGTGAAGAATAAATTAAATGAGCTACAAGTACAAGTTCAGAGTGGAGGTAATGATATAGTAGCTATTACTGAGACATGGCTGCAGGTTGTTGGGACCGGGAGCTAATTATCCCGGCATGTTAGGTGTACAGGATGGATAGGAAAACTGGCAGAGATGGTGAGTAGCTTTACTGATTAGAAACAAAATCACTTCAGTGGTGAGTGAGGATATAATGAGGGGAAAGTATCCAGTGGAGACGTTATGGGTAGAACTGAGGAACAGTAAAGATCTAAAACTGTAATCGGTATTGTGTATAGACCCTCCGGTAACAACTCTGATGTACTAGATTGTGTAACTGCAAAAATGATCAAATGTATAGCAAAGCAGAGTAGTATTAATGGAGGATTTTAACTTTAACATAATTTGGGAGAGGCAGGTAAGCACTTGTCAGAAAGCTGGTGAATTTCTGGAGTGTGTCTGAGAATGTTTCCAACAGCAATACATCCTGGATACAAGGGGACAAGCAATATTGGATTTAGTTATGAGTAATAAGCCAGATTTAATTAATAATCTAATTGTGCGTGAACATTTATCAAATAGTGATCACAACATGATTGAGCTCAATGTAGCGTTTGAAAGCACGAATCAGCGACTCGAATTGTAGATCTAGAGAGGACCGACTTAAATGAGATGAGACAGAGACTGTCCACGGTAAACTAGGAAAATCTGCAAACAGGTAAAACAACTGAAGAGCAGTGGAGGGTGCTTAAAGCAACATTTAACGCAGTTTATACCCCTGAGAAGCAAGCGCTCCACTTCACAAAATAAACAACCCTTGACAACTAAAGAGATTAGGGTCAGCGTTAAACAAAAAGAAAGGGCTTACAAAAATGCTAACACAGCATAGATCCTGCCAAAATGGGAAAGAAAGACTAGTAACGGGCCACAAAGCAGCTTATAAGGGCTATTAACAGGGATTATGAAAGGAAAAGGACATCAAAATTGATAAGTTACATAAACAGAAAAGGGGGAGGCCGGGAGCAATGTTGGTCCACCCACATTTTCCTCTAGATCATTTATATATACTACAAACAACAGAGGTCCCAGCATTGATCCCTAGCCACAGATCTCCATTCTGAAAAACACCCTTCCGCCGCTACTCCCTGTCTTCTATAACCAAGTCAATTCTGTATCTATCTAGCCAGCCTATCCCGAAACCCATGTGATTTTAGTTTTTGTACAAGTGTGCCATGTGGGACCTTGTCAAACACCTTACTAAAGTCCATATATACTACATCCACAGTCTACAAAAGGATATAGATAGTGTGTGGGCAAGGGACTGATGGAGTACGATGTTGGTAAATGTGAGGTCATCCATTTTGGTAGGAATAACAGCAAAATGGACTATTATTTAAATGGTAAAAAATTGCAGCATGCAGCTGTGCAGAGGGATCTGGGTGTCCTTGTGCAGGAATCTCAAAGAGTTGGTTTGCAGGTGCAGTAGGTGATTAAGAAGGCAAATAGAATTTCGTCCTTCATTGCTAGAGGGATGGAGTTTAAAAACAGGGAGATTATGTTACAGGTGTTACAGGCATAAGGTGCTGGTAGAGTACTGTGTACAGTTTTGGTCTCCTTACTTGAGAAAGGATATACTGGCACTGGAGGGGGTGCAGAGGAGATTCACTAGGTTGATTCCGGAGTTGAGAGGGTTGGCTTCTAAGGAGAGGCTGAGTGGACTGGGGCTATACTCAATGGAATTCAGAAGAATGAGGGGAGATCTTATAGAAACATATAAGATTATAAAGGGAATAGATAAGATAGAAGCAGGGAAGTTGTTCACACTGGAGGGTGAAACTAGGCCTAGTGGCATAGCCTCAAAATAAGGGGAAGCAGATTTAGGACTGAGTTGAGGAGGAACTTCTTCACACAGAGGGTTGTGAATCTGTGGAATTCCCTGACCAGTGAAGCAGTTGAGGCTACCTCACTGAATGTTTTTAAGGCAAGGATAGATAAATTATTGCGCAGTAAATGAATTAAGGGCTATGGTGAGTGGGCAGGCAAGTGGAGCTGAGTCCACAAAAAGATCAGTCAAGATCTTAATCAATGGTGGAGCAGACTCAAGAGGCCAGATGGCCTACTCCTGCTCCTAGTGCTTATGTTCTTTCCTCATCAATTATCTTTGTCACTGCTTCAAAAAGCCCAATCAAGTTGGTGAAACATGACCTTCCCTTTATAGAACCATGCTGCTCGTCACTAACTAGTCCATTTTAACATAGAACATAGAACATAGAACACTACAGCACAAACAGGCCCTTCGGCCCACGAGTTGCGCCGATCACATCAACACCTATCTATAACCCCCAATCCCATAAAACTCCATATACTCATCCAGAAGTCTTTTAAAAGACCCCAGCGAGTTCGCCTCCACCACCACTGATGGCAGCCGATTCCATTCACTCACCACCCTCTGAGTGAAAAACTTACCCCTAACATCACTTCTGTACTTTCCTCCCCGCACCTTAAACCTGTGTCCTCTCGTAGCGACCATTTCAACCCGGGGAAATAGCCTCTGAGAATCCACCCTATCTATTCCTCTCAACATTTTATAAACCTCTATCAGGTCGCCTCTCAACCTACGTCTCTCCAGGGAAAAGAGACCCAGTTCCCTCAACCTAACTTCATAAGGCATGCCTCCCAGTCCAGGCAACATCCTTGTAAATCTCCTCTGTACCCTTTCAATAGCTTCTACGTCTTTCCTATAGTGAGGCGACCAGAACTGCGCACAGTACTCTAAATGAGGCCTGACAAGGGTCTTATAAAGTTGCAGCATTACCTCCCCACTCCTAAACTCAATCCCTCGATTAATGAAGGCCAGTACACCATACGCCTTCTTGACCACCTCTTCCACCTGCGAGGCCGATTTAAGAGTCCTGTGGACCCGGACCCCAAGATCCTTCTGCTCTTCAACACTACCAAGACTCCTGCCCTTGATAGTGTACTCGTTCATCCCATTGGTTCTGCCAAAATGGACGACTACGCATTTATCCGCGTTGAAGTCCATCTGCCACTTCGCCGCCCAATCCTGCATCCTATTTATGTCCTGCTGCAACTTTTGCCATCCTTCCAGACCATCCACAACACCACCGACCTTCGTGTCATCAGCGAACTTACTTACCCATCCTTCCACTTCCTCATCCAGGTCATTTATGAAAATGACAAACAGCAAGGGTCCTAGAACAGATCCCTGGGGCACTCCACTGGTGACTGACCTCCATTCAGAAAAAGACCCATCCACAACCACTCTCTGCCTTCTGCAGGCAAGCCAGTTCTTGATCCACAAGGCCAAAGCCCCTTGGATCCCATGCCCTCTCACCTTGTCAAGAAGTCTTGCATGGGGGACCTTATCAAACGCCTTGCTGAAGTCCATGTACACCACGTCCACGGCACTTCCTTCGTCAATGTGTTCAGTCACATTATCGAAGAACTCAACTAGGCTCGTAAGGCACGACCTGCCCTTGACAAATCCATGCTGACTATTCCTGATCATGTCAAACCTCTCCAAATGGTCATAAATCTTGTCCCTCAGAAGCCTTTCCATCAGCTTACCAACCACTGAGGTCAGACTCACCGGTCGGTAATTTCCCAGGCTATCTCTGTTCCCTTTCTTGAAAACAGGGACTACATCCGCAATCCTCCAATCTTCCGGAACCTCTCCCGTCTCCATTGACGACGCAAAGATCATCGCCAGGGGCTCTGCAATCACTTCCCTCGCCTCCCACAGTATCCTGGGGTATATCCCATCTGGTCCCGGCGACTTATCAATCTTGATAGAATTCAAAAGTTCTAATACATCCTCCACCTTAATATCCACAAACTCAATCTTTTCCATCTGCTGCAAATCCGTGGCAAAATCTCCCAGATCAGCTTCCACCATGAATACTGAGGCAAAGTACTCATTAAGCACCTCTGCCATTTCTTCTTCCCAATGTGCATATATCCTGTCCTCAGTATCTTCTCCAACAGCTTCCCCACCACTGATGTATAATCACTGGTCTATAATTTCCTGGATTATCCCTGCTTCCTCTCTTAAACAAGGGAACATCAACTATTCTCCAGTTCTCTGGAACCTTGCCTGTAGTCAAAGAGGATGTGAAGATATCTGTTAAGGCCCCAGCTATTTTTTTCCTTGTCTCCCACAGTAACCTGGGATAGATCCCATCAGGCACTTGTCTAGCTTAATGCAATTTAGGATACTCAACATTTCCTCCTTTGATATATTAACATTCTGTAGAGCTTTCACACAGTACACCTGACCTCAACATCTGTAATGTCCTTCTCCTTGGTAAATACAGATACAAAGTACTCATTAAGGATCTCACCCACTTCCTGTGGCTCCACGTGTAACTTCCCTCCATTGTCCTTGAGTGGGCCTACTCTTTCTCTTGCTACCCTCTTATTCCTAATATATGCATAAAAAGCCTTGGGATTCTCCTTGACCCTGTTTATTAAAGACATTTCATGGCCTCTTTTAGCCGTCTTAATTCCATGTTTAAGTTCCTTCTGACTTTCACTGTACTCCTCAAGGGTTCTGTCTGTTTTCAGATGTGTAAACCTATCATATGCTTCTTTTTTCCTTTTGACTAAGCTTACAATTTCCCTGTAATCCATGCTTCCTGAATCCTGCCATTTCTGTCCTTCACTTTTGCCTGTCCTGCACTTCAATCAACTGGCCTTTAAAAGCCTCCCACATGCCAGATGTGGATTTACCCTCAAATAGCTGCTCCCAATCCACATTCCCCAGTTCCTGTCTAATTTGGATTTAATTGGCCCTCACCCAATTAAGCACCTTCACCCGAGGGTCACTCTTGTCCTTATCCATGACAACCCGAAATCTTTTAGTTTAAAGTTCGTTTTATTAGTGTCACAAGTAGGTTTACGTTAACATTGCAATGAAGTTACTGTGAAGATTCCTAGTCGCCACACTCTGGCACCTGTTCAGGAAATCAAAATCTTATGGAATTATGGTCGCGAAGCCCAAAATGCTCCCTCACTGAAACATCAATCACCTGATTCAGCTCATTCCCTAATACCAAGTCTAGTATGGTCCCCCCCTCCCTGCTTGGATTGTCAACACACTGTATGAAAAAGCCCTCCTGGACACATCTAACAAATTGCTCTCTATCCGAACCCTGGCTGTAAGGGAGCCCCAGTCAATATGAGGAAGGTAAAGTCACCCAATCCAATATCCTGCTTTTTTCACACCTTTCCAATATCTGACTACACAGCTGCTCCTCTGTCTCCTGCAGGCTTTGGGAGGTCTATAGTACACTCCCAACATTGTGCTTTCACTCTTCCTATTCCTCAGCTTCACCCATGATGCCTCACTGTAAGATCCCTCCAATATCTCCTCCCTCAGCACAACCGTGATCTATTCCTGGCCTGCTCTTCCAATTCCCACTCCCCCTGTGGCACTAGTTTAAACCTCTGCTGCGGTGATTTGGAATTCTTCCAGCTGTCCAGAGGATATGGAGATGAAAGTGACCAGGAACTTCAAAACCTTTGGAGGACAGAGACAATAATAAGTATTTTACTCTCGAATAGAATTTGAATTCATCATCATGAAACTGGACAACACCTTTCCCAGGGTTAGAGGTGGTAGTCCAACCACAAAACACCATCCCTGGGAGAGTGACAAAGTCAGCCCTTTATCCTCAGCCCAAGTCCACCCTAGGACCCTTAATGACCCTTTGTCTGCAGCCTGGTAGTGACATAAGTGCACTGGACCTTGATCCTCCCACCTTCAGATCCAAGGCATCAGTGCCAAGGGGCAGTGCATCATTGGCAGTACCAAGGCTCCTGAACTGAAAGGGGTCACAAGTAGGAGTCTGATGGAGGGGAGGGAGAGTGCAGAGGGGGTTGGGCTATGGGTCACCCTAAAGCCTAAGTGGTGTCGGGGGTGGGGTGTGACCCACTATTTGAATGGTGTGGGGAAGGATACCCCTCTTTGTTGAGGATTGGTGGTGCTGCCCTGGTCAGTGGGGAGACCTATTTCCATTCTGGGGTGTGAGGACCTGTCTCTGAGTGGAAATTGGGGCATCCTTGATCTCTGAAAGGCTGGATTGGCCAGGTTCATTGCAGATGCATAAATTTGCATCCACCGGGTGGGTGAATCCCACCTGACAGACACTGTCAATCCTGGTGGAAAACGCTCTCATTTTCCTGCTAGCGTGGACATTCCCGACTCGGGAGAATCGCGACATTGAGCTATGTGGATACGGGGAGTGTGAGAAATAAGATTGGTGGAGCGCTGATAGCCATCTGGAAATAAGATGTGGCAATAATGTACACCTGGAGAATATTTCTGGACAGAAGGTATTGATCGGGAAGAAAGAAAGGCAGAGGGAGTAGCATCATTGGTTAAAGAGGATATTACAGTGCTCGAGAGATAGGATTTTTTGGAGGATTCAGGAACAGGGTCTGTTTGGAAAGGTGATTGGGTCGATGCCCATGAACAGAATGGTATGATAAATAAAGCTCAAGCTTTATCTTTATCTTTATCTTATCTTTATCTTATCTTTAGCTCAAGGTTGATGGAGATAGAGATGAGGATGATGCAGAAAAAGTCAGAGTGAAAATACAAGTGAGAATCAGCTCAGTAAATCTGGGGGCAATTTACGCTGAGGCCAGAATTCTACAGTTGTCACACCAGTGGGATTCTCTGGTGTGGCTGCAGTGAACAATGATTTAGCTACCTGCCAAATTCTGCTTCCTTGCTAGCAGTGGCAGAGGGGTGAGAATGGATAGAAAATTCTGACCTGTCCCTCTCTCCTGACCAGTTGAGTTTTTCCAGCATTTTCTATTTTTATTTCAGATTTTAAACAGCTGCAATATTTTGCTGTTATTACATTGTGAATCAATGCAATGGATTAAGAACATAAGAAATAGGAGCAGGAGTAGGCCATCTAGCCCTTCGAGCCTGCCCCGCCATTCAATAAGATCATGGCTGATCTGAAGTGGATCAGTTCCACTTTCCCGCTTTCTCCCCATAACCCTTAGTTCCCTTGTCTGTCAAAAACCTATCTACCCATGACTTAAATATATTCAGCGAGGCAGCCTCCACCACTTCAACGGGCAGAGAATTCCAGAGATTCACCACCCTTTGAGTGAAGAAGTTCCTCCTCAACTCTGTTCTAAACTGCGCCCCCCTTATCTTGAGGCTGTGCCCTCTAGTCCTGCTGTCCTTTCTGAGCGGGAAGAACCTCTCCACCTCTACCCTATCCATCCCTTTCATCATCTTATATGTCTCAATGAGATCTCCCCTCATCCTTCTAAACTCTAACGAGTACAAACCCAGTCAATTCAACCTCTCCTCATAGCTCAACCCCCTCAACTCCGGTATCAGCCTAGTAAACCTCCTCTGCACTCCCTCCAAGGCCAAAATATCCTTGCGTAAGTGCGGCGCCCAAAACTGCACACAGTACTCCAGCTGCGGCCTCACCAGTACCCTGTACAGTTGCAGCAAGACCTCCCTACTTTTATATTCAATCCCCCTCGCTATGAAGGCCAGCATCCCATTTGCCTTCCTAACCACCTGCTGCACCTGTAGGCTGGGTTTTTGCGACTCATGCACAAGGACCCCGAGATCCCTCTGCACCGTCGCATGCTGCAGCTTTTCGCCCTGTAAGTAGTAGTCCTTCCCACCATTATTCCTACCAAAGTGGATAACCTCACACTTGCCAACATTGTATTCCATCTGCCAGGTCCTCGCCCTCTCGCTCAGCCTATCTAGATCCCTCTGCAGACTTTCCACACCCTCCGCACAATTTGCTGTTCCACTTATCTTTGTGTCATTAGCAAATTTCGACACCCTACACTCGGTTCCCTCCTCCAGATCATCTATATAAATGGTGAATAGTTGAGGCCCCAGCACCGATCCCGGGGGCACTCCGCTAGTCACCAACCGCCAATCCGAATAGCACCCATTGATACCCACTCTCTGCCTCCTATTTGACAGCCAATCCCCTATCCACGCAAACACCTTACCCCCAACTCCATGCCCCCTAACCTTCTGTAACAACCTTTTGTGCGGCACCTTATCAAACGCCTTCTGAAAATCGAGAAACACCACATCTACCGGTTCCCCTCTATCCACCGCACTAGCCACATCCTCATAGAATTCCAATAAATTCGTCAGACACGACTTCCCCTCAACAAAACCGTGCTGCGTCTGCTCGATCAAACAATTCTCAAGATGCCTTGCTATTTTCTCTTTGATTACAGATTCAAGCATTTTTCCGACAACAGACGTTAAACTAACCGGCCTATAATTCCCTGCCTTTTGCCTGCTTCCCTTTTTAAACAGCAGCGTAACATTAGCTGTTTTCCAATCTTCCGGCACTTCCCCGGAATCCAGAGAGGTTTGGAAAATAATCACCAAGGCATCCACTATCACCTCTGCCATTTCCTTCAGAACCCTTGGATGCATTCCATCCGGTCCTGGGGACTTGTCCACCATCAGTCCCACTAGTCTGTCGAGCACTACCTCTCTAGTAACAATGATCTCATTCAGGCCCTCCACTCCTACCATCTTTCCATCGTTAACACCCGGCAAACTATTCATGAAGACCGAAGCAAAAAAGTTCTTCAAGGCCTCAGCCATTTCCTCATCCCCTACCACTAAATCCCCCCTCTCATCCTCTAAGGGTCCAACATTCACCCTAGCCAGCCTCCTCCCTTTTATATATTTATAAAAACTCTTACTATCCTTTTTTATTTTTAGCGCCAGTTTAGCTTCATAGTTTATCCTTCCTTTCTTTATCAACTTCTTTGTCATTCTTTGTTGATATTTAAACCTCTCCCAATCCTCTTCTCGCCCACTACTTTTAGCCACTCTAAAAGCATCAGCTTTTAATTTAATACTCTCCTTTATCTCCTTCGTTATCCACGGCTGATTATCTCCTCTCCTACGATCCTTCTTTACCATTGGAATAAATTTCTGCTGAGCACCAAGAAAGATCTCCTTAAAGATCCTCCACTGTTCCTCAGCAGACCTACCTCCCAATCTACGCCCCCAATCTACATTCGCCAATTCCTCTCTCATCTTATCGTACTCCCCTCTGTTCAAACAAAGGACACAGGTCCGGGATCCTACTTTCTCCTCCTCCATCTGCATCAGAAACTCCACCATACAATGATCACTCTTCCCAAGAGGATCCTTCACCACAAGGTCCCTAATTCTACCTGCCTCATTACATAACACCAGATCTAAGATAGCTCGCTCCCTCGTCGGCTCCAACACACACTGATCAAGGAAACTATCCCGGCAGCATTCCAAGAACTCTTCCTCAAGCCCACCACGTCCAACATGGGTTGACCAATCAATATGTAGATTGAAATCCTCCATAATTATCGCCGTTCCATTCCTGCACACAGCATTTATTTGCGCGTTAATAGCCCGCCCCACCTCCAGGTCATTGTTTGGGGGCCTATAGACGACACCCACCAGCGTCTTCCTCTCCTTGCTGTTCCTAATCTCCACCCACAACGATTCCACGTTCTGCTCTTTGGCTCCTATATCTTCCCTACTACCACCCTGATACTATCCTTAATCACAGTAAAAAGTCTGACAACACCAGGTTTTAGTCCAACCTATTCATTTGATAATATACTCACAAGCTTTCGAGGGACACCCTCTTCGTCAGGTGACGAAGAGGGTGTCCCTCGAAAGCTTGTGAGTATATTATCAAATAAATAGGTTGGACTAAAACCTGGTGTTGTCAGACTTTTTACTGTGTTTACGCCAGTCCAACGCCGGCATACCCACATCATGACTATCCTTAATCAGCAGAGCTACCCCCCCCACCCCTTCTTCCTCCTGTCTATCCTTCCTAAACACTTGATACCCCTGTACATTCAGCTCCCAGTCCCTGTCACCTTGCAACCACGTCTCTGTAATGGCCACCAGATCATATCCATTTGTGCTGATCTGCGCCACCAGCTCATTCAATTTGTTCCGAATGCTTCGTGTATTCAGATAAAGTGTCTTCATCCCAGCCTTCACCTGGACCCTATTTGAAGGAACGCTAAGGAATGCTACCAACCTTACTCATGCCCCCTACTCCCTTTATTATTGAGACATCCTTGGCCTCTTCCCATACCTGTACCCTCTCCTTTACTTTAGACCCTGTAATCTCACCTACCCTCGTACCCTTCCCCCCCCAATTAGTTTACAGCCCTGTCCACAGTCCTATTTATACGATTCGCCAGGACTCTGGTCCCAGCATGGTTCAGACCAATACCATCCCACCTGAACAGGTCCCACCTGCCCCAATACTGGTGCCAATGCCCCATAAATTCAAAAATTAATTAATGAAAAATTAATGAAAGGTTTTCTCTTGCCTGAACCTGGTTTTTGTATCGTGTGGGCCCTGTGTAAATTCTACAATAATTGACTTCAGTGTCATAAACAGCAGAGATAGATGTTAAAATATCAATACAGTTACTGTCACAAAGTTGCACTGATAAAAATCTGTCAAAGATTGACATCAGCAGATGTTTGGAAGTTGTACAGGAGGATATTGATTTTCACCAGACAATCACAATGAAGCTGCCTCTTTGCTGCTTGCAATTGCCCCTTACTTACAGCCAGTCATCTGAAACCAGCAAGCTGTTGTTTTTCGTCTGATGTGGAGATGAGGATCAGTTCACTTGGCCGAATCATAATGGAGATCTGTTCCTTTTCACTCTGCTTAATCACAGTCAAATGTTCAGAATGATTATTGTTCACCTGAAAGATAAATGATTCTGTAGAACTTTGGTAACATGAATAATGATTATATTGGTCAATCACTGAGATAATAGCATTGAACTGGCCTTGCCTGTGTTTGTACCCTCCGCTCATCGAATGACATTCGCTGTGAACATAATTAGCAGTGACACTGGGAGCTGGATACGTAGGTCACAACCATTCACAGTCAAACCTTAAATGGATATAGAGCTAAAGAGATGCACAGAGATGACAAAATCGCTTGAACCTTTGGAGGAGCTGTGATAGAGCGAGGTTGACATTTCTAAGGGGTTTCCTGGGTCTTCAGTGAAGATTCTGGATCCTACTCCTCTATCTCCATTGTGATCACCGAAGCAAGTTGACTCCCAGGTGGAATTGCAGATAGCAATGAGGGCTGTCAGAGGATACAGGAGGATATAGATCGGTTCGAGACTTTAAAGTTAAAGTGAAGTTTCTTTATTAGTCTCAAGTAAGGCTTTCAATAACACTGCAATGAAGTTACTGTGAAATTCCCCGAGTCACCACACTCTGACGCCTATTCGGGCCAATGCACCTAACCAGCACATCCTTCAGACCGTGGGAGGAAACCAGAGTACCTGGAGGAAACCCACGCAGACATGGGGAGAATGTACAAACTCCACACAGACAGTGACCCACACCAGGAATCGAACTAGGGTCCCTGGCACTGCTAACCGGTGTGCCACTGTGCTGCCCTTGGGCAGAGAGATGGCAGTTTAATTCAGACAAATGTGAGGTAATGCATTTTGGAAGGTTTAATACAGATAGGAAGTATACAGGAAAAAGCAGAACCCTTAAGGACATTGAAAGACAGAGGGATCTGGGTGTACAGGTACACAGGTCACTGAAAGTGGCAATGCAGGTGGAGAAGGTAGTCAAGAAGGCATAAGAACATAAGAACATAAGAAATAGGAGCAGGAGTAGGCCTTCTAGCCTCTTGAGCCTGTCCCGCCATTCAATAAGATCATGGCTGATCTGAAGTGGATCAGTTCCACATTCCCGCCTGCTCCCCATAACCCTTAATTCCCTTATTGATCAGAAATCTATCTACCTGTGACTTAAACATATTCAACGAGGTAGCCTCCACCACTTCAATGGGCAGAGAATTCCAGAGATCCACTACCCTCTGAGAGAAGAAGTTCCTCTTCAACATAAAAGGTAGACAGATTAGGAGTATAGACATACAGAGGGACCTGGGAGTGCAGGTTCACAAATCCATGAAGGTTGCGTCACAAGTGGAGAAGGTTGTTAGGAAGGCGTATGGAATGTTAGCCTTTATATGAAGGGGTATAGAGTATAAAAGCTGCCGTCTAATGCTTCAGTTGTACAGAACGTTGGTTAGACCGCATTTGGAGTACTGCGTCCAGTTCTGGTCACCTTACTACCGGAAGGACGTGGAGTCTCTGGAAAGGGTGCAGAGGAGGTTTACCAGGATGTTGCCTGGCATGGGGGGACTGGGTTACGAGGAAAGGTTAGAGAAACTGGGACTTTTCTCCTTGGAAAGACGGAGATTGAGGGGGGACATGATAGAGGTATATAAGATACTGAAGGGAATAGATAGAGTTAATAGTGAGAGACTGCTCCCTAGACTGGGTACAAACACGAGAGGTCATGATTTAAGGGTGAGGGGGGAGAGGTATAATTTGGAAGTGAGAGGAAGGTTCTTTACGCAGAGAGTTGTGGGGGTATGGAACGCGCTACCGAGTCGGGTGGTGGAGGCAGGAACGTTGGACTCGTTTAAGGTTCAGTTAGATAGACACATGAGTGAAACGAGGGTGGAGGGTTATGGTAGGGGCTATTAAATAAGGTTAGAACCTCGGGAGACACCGGAAAAGCAGGCTTGTAAGATTAACGTTTTTGTCTTTTTATTCCGCAGGTGGAGGTCCACCTCGTGTCAAACGAGGGGCATGCACACGGTGGGTTGTGCGTGGGCTGCTCCTGGAGGTTCCGGGAGTGGCCTAGTACTTCGTGTCGGTGTGTGTGCTTGATCCTGGACCGGTAGACGGGCGCCACAACAGCTCAGTGACTAGCACTGCTAGCTGTGCAGATACATGGATTTGGGCCTGTGTCTGTGGGAGTTTGTGCATTCTCCCTGTGGTTGCGTGGGTTTCCTCCGGGCGCTCCGGTTTCCTCCCACACCCCAAAGATGTGCTCTTAGGCTGATTGGTTTTACCAAATTGACACTATTCTCCCCTGAATCTGGCTAAGTTAGGGGTTCCATTCGTAGACACGCAGGGTAGAATAGGTGTAGGGTGATGTGGCGGCGCGGGCTCGTTGGGCCGAAGGGCCTGTTTCCCGTGCTGGGTTGTTCTTTGTTCTTTGTTTAACTCTATTCTAAACTGACCTCCCCCCCCCACTTATTTTGAGGCTGCGCCGTCCAGTTCTGGTTTCCTTTCTAAGTGGAAAGAATCTCTCTACCTCTACCCTATCTAACCCCTTCATTATCTTATATCTCTATAAGATCACCCCTCAGCTTTCTAAACTCCAATGAGTACAGGCCCAATCTACTCAATCTCTCCTCATAAGCTAACCCCTCATCTCTGGTATCAGCCTGGTGAACCTTCTCTGTACTCCCCCCAAGGCCAATATATTCTTTCACAAATAAGGGGACCAAAACTGCACACAGTACTCCAGCTGCAGCCTCACCAGTGCCCTGTACAGTTGCAGCAAGACCTCCCTGCTTTTATATTCTATCCCCCTCGCTATAAAGGCCAACATTCCATTCGCCTTCTTGATCACCTGCTGCATGTGCAGAATGGGTTTTTGCGACTCGTGCACAAGGACCCCCGGGTCCCTCTGCACAGTAGCATGTTGTAATTTTTCACCATTTAATATTCCATTTTACTATTATTTCTTCCAAAGTGGATAACCTCACATTTGCCAACGTTATACTCCATCTGCCAGGTCCTCGTCCATTCGCTCAGCCTATCCAAATCCCTCTGCAGACTTTCCACACCCTCCACGCAATTCGCTTTCCCACTCATCTTCATGTCATCCGCAAACTTTGTTACCCTACACTCAGCCCCTCCTCCAGATCGGCTATGTATATGGTAAACAGTTGAGGCCCCAGCACCGATCCCTGCGGTACTCCACTAGTCACCAACTGCCAACTAGAAAAGCATCCATTTATTCCAACTCTCTGCTTCCTGTTAGATAACCAATCCTCAATCCACGCTAACACTTTACCCCCAACTCCGTGTACCCTAACCTTCTGCAGCAACCTTTTGTGAGGCACCTTATCGAACGCCTTCTGAAAATCTAAAAACACCACATCTACCAGTTCCCCTCTGAGTACCGCACTAGTCACATCTTCATAAAAATCCAGTAAATTTGTCAAACATGACTTTCCCTTCATAAATCCATGCTGCGTCTGTTTGATCGAACCATTCCTTTCCAGGTGTCCTGCTATTTCTTCTTTAGTGATGGATTCCAGCATTTTCCCAACTATGGACATTAAGCTAACTGGCCTGTAATTACCCAACTTTTGTCTTCTTCCTTTTTAAACAGCGGCGTAACAGTAGCTGTTTTCCAATCAGCTGGCACTTCCCCAGAGTCCAGCGAATTTTGATAAATAACTACTAATGCATCTGCTATTACTTCTGCCATTTCAGTACCCTGGGATGCATTCCATCCGGTCCCGGGGACTTGTCTACCTTCAGTCCCATTAATCTATCAAGCACTACCTCTTTAGTGACAGTAAGTGTATTGAGGACCTCACCTCTACCAACCCTCGATCGTTAATATTTGGTAAGTTATTTGTGTCCTCCACCGTGAAGACCGTCACAAAAAACTTATTTAAAGTCTCAGCCATTTCCTCGTTTCCCCCTCTCGTCCTCCAAGGGTCCAACATTCACTCTAGCCACTCTCTTTCTTTTTATATATTTGTAAAAACTTTTACTATCATTTTTTATATTTTGAGCTAGTTTAGTTTCATACTCTAGCTTTCCTTTCTTTATCGCTTTCTTTGTTATTTTTTGTTGTTTTTTAAAGCTTTCCCAATCTTCTAATTCCCCACTATTTTTGGCCACTCTGTACGCATTGGCGTTTAATTTAATACTTTCCTTTATTTCCTTTGTTATCCACGGCTGGTTATCCCTTTTCTTACATTCCTTCTCTATCACTGGAATATATTTTTGCTGAGTACTGAAAAAAATCTCCTTTAAAATCCTCCATTGTTCCTCAGCTGTCCTACCAACCAGTCTGTGCTCCCAGTCTATATTAGCCAATTCCACCCTTATCCTATCGTACTCCCCTCTGTTCAAGCAGAGGACACTGGTTCGGGACCCTACTTTTTCACCCTCCATCTGGATCAGAAATTCAACCATATTGTGATCACTCATCCCAAGAGGATCCCTCACAAGAAGATCCTTAATTCTATCTGCCTCGTTACACAGTACCAGATCTAAGATAACTCGCTCCCTCGTAGTTTCCGTTACATATTGTTCAAGGAAACTATCCCAACAGCATTCCAAGAACTCTTCCTCAAGCCCATTGCATCCGACTTGAGTCAACCAATCAATATGCAAGTTAAAATCCCCCATGATTATCGCCGTTCTGTTTCTGCACGCATCAATTATTTGCTTGTTTATAGCCCATCCCACCTCAAAGTTATTATTTGGGGGCCTATAGACCACACCCACCAGCGTCTTTCTCCCCTTACTGTTCCTTATCTCCACCCACAACGATTCCACGTTTTGCTCTTTGGAGCCTATATCTTCCCTTACTACCGCCCTGATATTATCCTTAATTTACAGAGCTACCTCACCTCCTTTTTCCTCCTGTCTATCCTTCCTAAATGTCTGATACCCCTGGATATTCAGTTCCCAATCCCTGTCACTCTGCAACCACGTTTCCGTAATGGCCACTAGATCATACCCATTTGTTCTGATTTTGCCATCAACTCATTCACTTTGTTTCGAATGCTTTGTGCATTCAGGTAAAGTGTCTTTATGCCAGCCTTCATCTGGACCCCGATTTGTTGAAAAGCTACCAACCTCTCCCGTGCCCCATACTCCTTTAACTAGTTGAATGTCCTCATCGTTAACCTGCTCACGTACCCTCTCCTTTACCTTTGATTTTGTAATTTTCCATACCCCTGCACCCCTCCCCCCCCGCCCCCCGCCAATTAGTTTAAAGCCCTATCTACAGCCCTAGTTATACGATTCGCCAGGACTCTGGTCCCAGCACGATTCAGACGAAGACCATCCCATCTGAGCAGGTCCCATTTGCCCCAATACTGGTCCCAATGCCCCATAAATTCAAACCCATCCCTCCCACGCCAATCCTTGAGCCACACACATTCACCTCCTTAATCCTATTTACCCTGCGCCAATTTGCACATGGTTCAGGTAGTAATCCAGAGATAACCGCCTTGTTGGTTCTGCTTTTTAATTTGGTTCCCAGATTATCATACTCCCTCTGCAGATCCTTAGTTCCTGTTCTACCTATGTCATTGGCACCTACATGGACCACGACAACTGGATTCTTACCCTCCCACTCCAAGTTCCTCTGCAGCCCAGATGAGACATCCTGGACCCGAGCACCAGGCAGGCAACACAACTTTGGGATTCTCTATCCTGGTCACAAAGAACAGTGTCTATGCCCCTAACTACACAATCCCCAGTTACCATTACATTTCTCTTTACTTCCTCCACTTCAATGGTTCCCTGCACCACTGTACTGTGGGTAGTTTGCTTGTCCACCTTGCAGTCCTCATTCTTGTCCACACTGGGAGCAAGAATCTCAAACCTGTTCTACAGATTCAGAGGCTGAGGCTCTTGGGACTCTACCTCCTGCATGCCACTCCCTGCCTTCTTCACCCCACTCCCTGCCTCACCCGCAGCCACTCCCTCTTGTCTCTGACTCCCAGCTGAGTTAGTTAGTCTAAGGAGTGTGACTTTCTCCTTAAACACATTATCCAGGTAACAATCCCCATCCCTGATATGTCACAGTGTCTGAAGCATGCTCGCCTTCATTGGCTGGGGCATTGAGTTTAAAAATTGGCAAGTCATATTGCAGCTTTATAGAACCTTAGTTAGGCCGCCCTTGGAATATCGTGTTCAATTTTCGTCGCCACAGTACTAAGAGAATGTGGAGCTTTGGAGAGGGTACAGAAGAGATTTACCAGGATGTTGCCTAGTGTGGAGGGCGTTAGCTATGATGTCAGAGAAACTTCGTTTGTTCTCACTGGAACAACAGAGATTGAGAGGCGACCTGATAGAAGTCTACAGATTATGAGCGGCACGGACAGAGTGGAGAGTCAGAAGCTTTCTCCCAGAGTGGAAGAATTAGTTACTAGGGGACACAGGTTTAAGGTGTGAGGGGCAAGGTTTAAAGGAAATGTACGAGGGAAGTTTTTTACACAGAGGGTGGTGGATGCCTGGAACTCGCTGCTGGAAGAGCTAGTGGAAGCAGATATGGTAGTGACTTTTAAGGGGTGCCTGGACAAAATGTGGAGATGCCGGCATTGGACTGGGGTAAACACAGTAAGAAGTCTGACAACACCAGGTTTAAGTCCAATCAATTTATTTGATAGTAAACTCACTATCAAAGTTTACTGTCAAATAAAGTGGTTGGACTTAAACCTGGTGTTGTCAGACTTCTTACTGTCTGGACAAATACATGAATAGGATGGGAATAGAGGGATATGGTCCCTGGAAGGATAGGGTGTTTCAGTTAATTTGGGTAGCATGGTCAGTTCAGACTTGGAGGGTCGAAAGCCTATCCCGGTGCTGTAATTTTCTTTGTTCTTTGTTCTTTAAACAGCTTCTTTAAAATTCTCATCCTTGTTTCAAATCCCTCATGGCGTTGCCTCTCCCTACCTCTGTAATCTCCAACTCAATAACCCTCCCTATCTCTGATTTGATTTGATTTATTATTGTCACATGTATTAGCATACAGTGAAAAGTATTGTTTCTTGCATGCTATCCAGACAAAAGGAAAGGTGAGAGTGCAAAATGTACTGTTACAGTCATAGCTAGGATGCAGAGAAAGATCAGTTTAATGCGAGGTAAGTCCATTCAAAAGTCTGACAGCAGCAGGGAAGAAGCTGGTATGTGGCCTCAGACTTTTGTATCTTTTTCCTGAAGGAAGAAGGTGGAAGACAGAATGTCTGGGGTGCATGGGGTCCTTAATTATGCTGGCTGCTTTGATGAGGCAGTGGGAAGTGTAGGCAGAGTCAATGGATGGAGGCTGGTTTGCGTGATCGATTGGGCTACATTCATGATCTTTTGTAGATCCTTGCAGTCTTGGGCAGAGCAGGAGCCATACCAAGCTGTGATACAACCAGAAAGAATGCTTTCTATAATGCATTTGTAAATGTTGTACAAGTCGTAGCTGACATGCCAAGTTTCCTTAGTGTTCTGAGAAACTAGAGGCGTTGATGAGCTTTCTTAACTATGGCGTCCATATGGGGAGACCAGGACAGTCGTTGGTGATCTGAACAACTAAAATCCTGAAGCTCTCAACCCTTTCTACTTCATCCCCATTGATGTAGACAGGGGCTTTAAGCTTCCTGAAGTTGATGACAATCTCCTTCATTTCGTTGACATTGAGGGAGAGATTATTGTTGCTCACAAGTTCACCAGATTCTCTATTTCTTTCCTGTATTCTGTCTTGTCATTGTTTGAGATCCGACCCACTATGGTGGTGTTATCAGCAAACTTGAAAATCAAATTGGAGGGGAATTTGGCCACACAGTCGTAGATGTATAAGGAGTATAGTAGGGGGCTGAGAACACAGCCTTATGGGACGCCGGTGTTGAGAATGATTGTGGAGGGGGTGTTACTTACTGTTTGTGGTCTGTGAGTTAGGAAGTTCAGGATCCAGTCACAAACGAAGGTGCCAAGGCCCAGACCATGGAGTTTGGAGATGAGTTTTGTGGGAATAATGCTGAATAATGTTGAAGGCTGAGCTGTAGTCAACAAATGGAAGTCTGACATAGGTGTCCTTGTTAGCTTGGTGTTCAGGGTTGAGTGCAGGGAAAGGGAGATAGCGTCTGCTGTGGACCTGTTGCAGCGGGAGGTAAACTGTAGTGGATCAAGGTAGTCCAGGAAGCTGGAATTGATTTGTGCCACGACTAATCTTTCGAAGTACTTCATAATGATGGATGTCAGAGTCACCGGACACTGAGCCACTGAGCTTCTCGAGTTGTGGTCTTGTGTTCTCAATTTTAATCATTCCACCATTGGTGGTCACACCTTTATTTGCTTGGTTCTGATTCCCTCCCTCAAGGTTTCTGCTTTGTTTTTCTTTTCTAAGATTCTCCTATCTCATTATCCAAACCTTTGGCCAACAGTTCTAATATTGCTTTATGTGTTAGGTTCCAGGTGTATTCCATGCAATCCTGTGAAGCACCTTGGGACATTTCATTTCCTCCTTGCTTATTTAGAACTCTGGAAACAGTTATCATTGATTATTGACAGTAGAAAAGAGTTGGTGGCCTCCAATGGTTACAAAAACAGCTCAGTTTCCGTGTAATCTTTCTCGAATGTCTTCTTCCACCTTAACTGCCCCCAGTCACAAGCTGCTGCATTTGGCTGCATCTAGACGAGACTATCATTAGGATCTTCATTTACTTTTCACTCTTCCAACAACAGCTCTTGACCAAGTGGTAGTTCCTGTGTATCTGAAAGGATTAAAACAGATATGTAGGCTTGAGGGTGATATTTGATTTGATTTATTATTGTCACTTGTGCTGGTGTATAGTGAAAAATGTTGTTTCTTGTGCACTATACAGACAAAGCATGTCATTACTGGAGTACATAAGGGAGAACGAAAGGAGGGAGTGCAGAATGCAGTGTTACAGTCATAGCTAGGGTGTAAAGAAAAATTAACTTACTAGCGAGGAAGAAACTGTGAGTCAGTAACTGAAAGTTGGAAGAAAGGGAGTGAGAGCCAGGGATATAGAAGTAGGAGGAGGCCATTCACCCCATCAAGGCTGCTGTGTTATTAAATATGAACATGCCTAATCATCCACTTTAATGCCTTGTTCCCATACTATCCTGAGATCTCATTATATCAATGGGATTTAGAGATCTGTTAATCTCTGCTTTAAACATAACAGTGACTGAGCTTCCACAGCTCTCTGGGGAAAAGAATTCCAAAGATTCACCTCCCCTTCAGCAGAAAAATTCTCCTCATCTTGGATCAAGGTGACTTGGCTGCATCAAGATTAGACCACGACCAGAATCTTCACTTTCAGTCTGAACCTTCAGTCCTCCAACAACATCTTTTGGCCAAGTGACTTCCCACTTATTTTGAAATTGTGCCCCTAGTTCTAGACTCCCCAACCAAGGGAAATGTCTTACTTGCATCAACACTGTCTATTTATTTTGCAGATTTCAATGAGATTACCACTCATTCTTCAAAACTCTGAAGAATAAAGGCTCAGTTTGCCCAATCTCTCTTCCACCATCCCCGGAACAAGTCTAATGAACTTTGTTGCTCTCCCTCAATGGCAATAATGTCCTTTCTGAGGTAAGGGGACCAAAATTGCACACAGTAATCTAGGTGTGGCCTAACCAAGCTCCTATACAATTGAAGCAGACCTCACTACTTCTGTACTCAAACCTCCTTACCGATAAAGGCTAACATTCTATTAGCTTTCCTAATAGCTTGCTGCATCTGCCTGTTATCTTCAGTGACTTATGGACAAGGTCCCTCTTTACATCTGCATTTTCAAATCTTTTACCATTTAGAAAATACTCTGCACATTTCCTTTCACCAAATGGCTCACCTCACTTTTTTTACATTATATTCCATCTGCCATATTCTTGCCCACTTACTAAGTCTGTCCAAATCTTCCTGTAACACCTTACATCTTTCTCACAACACATATTCTCACCTAGCCCTATATCATCTGTGAACTTGGATATATTACATTTGGCCCCACATCTAGATCATTGACATAATTATGTGTAGCTGGGACACAAATACTGATCCTTGCTGTATCCCACTAGTCATCACCTGCCAATGTGAGAATGGCCTGTTTATTCCTACTCTCTGTTTCTGCCTATCAACCAATTCTGAATCCATCTCAGTATATTGCAGCCTATCCCATGTGCTTTTATTGGCTAATTAACTTCATGTGCGGTCTTTATCAAAAGCCTTCTGAAAATCCAAATATACCATTGATTCCTCTTTATTAATTTTGTTAGTAACATCTTTAGAAAACTTCAACAAGTTCATCAAACATGATTTCCTATTTATAAGTCAATGCTGACTATGCCCAATCAGATCATAATTGTCTAAGTGTCTATTTATCACATCCTTTATATTAGATTCTAACATTTTCCCGACTACTGATGTCAGGGTAACAGATCTGTAATTCCCTATTTTCTGTCTCCTCTCTTCTTTAATAGTGGGGTGACATTTACAACCTTCCAATCTTCAGGAACCAGAATCTATAGAATTTTGGATGATGATCACCAGTGCATCCACTATTTCCATTTTCAACATTCTGGAATATAGAACATCAGGTCCCAAGGACTGTCAATTTTCAATCCTATTGATTTCTTTTTACCAATATTAATTTCTTTCAACTCTGCATTCTCCCTTGACCTTTGGATCTCTCCATCTGGGAAATTTCCTGTATCTTCCTTAGTGAACGCAGGCACAAAATAATCATTTAACTTCTCTGCCATTTGCCAGGTCACCATTGCAGATGTCAGAGCAGCTATCTCGAAGGTCAATCCACGGAAAGCAACTGGGCTACCCAAACGTGTACTCAGATCCTGTGTGGATCAGCTAGCGGGGGTATTCACAGACATCTTCAACCTTTCTTGACAACAATCTGAGGTTCATAAGAACATAAGAAATAGGAGCAGGAGTAGGCCATCTAGCCCTTCGAGCCTGCCCCGCCATTCAATAAGATCATGGCGTGGCTCAGTTCCATGTTCCCGCCCTCTCCCCATAACCCTTAATCCCCTCGCTTATCAAAAACCCATCAACCCGCGTCTTAAAAATATTTAGCGAGGCAGCCTCCACCACTTCAATGGGCAGAGAATTCCAGAGATTCACCACCCTTTGAGTGAAGAAGTTCCTCCTCAACTCCGTTCTAAACCGCCCCCCCTTTATCTTGAGGCTGTGCCCCCTAGTCCTACTGTCCTTTCTGAGCAGGAAGAGTCTCTCCACCTCTATCCTATCCATCCCATTCATCATCTTATACGTCTCAATGAGATCTCCCCTCATTCTTCTAAACTCTAATGAGTACAAGCCTAGTTTATTCAGCCTCTCCTCTTAGCTCAACCCCCTCAACTCTGGCATCAGCCTAGTAAACCTCCTCTGCACTCCCTCCAAGGCCAAAATATCCTTGCGTGAGTGCGGCGACCAAAACTGCACACAGTACTCCAGCTGCGGCCTCACCAATGCCCTATACAGCCGTAGCAAGACCTCCCTACTTTTATATTCAATCCCCCTCGCAATGAAGGCCAGCATCCCATTCGCCTTCCTGACCACCTGCTGCACCTGCAAGCTGGGTTTTTGCGACTCATGCACAAGGACCCCGAGGTCCCTCTGCACCGTCACCTGCTGCAGTTTGTCGCCACGTAAGTAATAGTCCTTCCTACCATTCTTCCTACCAAAGTGGACCACCTCGCATTTGCCAGCATTAAATTCCATTTGCCATTTCCTGGCCCATTCGCCCAGCCTATCTAGATCCTTCTGCAGACTCTCCACACCCTCCGCGCAATTTGCCGTTCCACCAATCTTGGTGTCATCAGCAAATTTCGACACCATACACTCGGTTCCCTCCTCTAGATCATTTATATAAATGGTAAATAGCTGAGGCCCCAGCACCGACCCCTGGGGCACTCCACTAGTCACCATCCGCCAATCCGAATAGCACCCATTAACCCCCACTCTCTGCCTCCTATTTGACAACCAATCCTCTATCCGCGCTAACACCCTACCCCCAACTCCATGCCCCCTTACCTTCTGCAATAACCTCTTGTGAGGCACCTTGTCAAACGCCTTCTGAAAATCAAGAAAGACCACATCCACCGGCTCTCCTCTATCCACCGCCCTAGACACATCCTCATAGAACTCCAATAAATTTGTCAGACCCTATCTCCTTCAAGAAGATGACCATCATTCCAGTACCAAAGAAAACCAAGCAGCATGCCTTAATAACTATCATTAGGTGACATCCATCATTATGAAGTGATTTGAAAGGTTAGTAATGGCACGAATCAATGCCAGCCTCCCAAATTGCCTGGATCCACCACAGTTTACCTACCACTGCAACAGGTCCATAGCAAACGCCATTTCCCTGGCCCTGCACTCAACCCTGGGCACCTAGATAACCAAGACTCCTATTTATTGTTTAGAGTTCAGCCTTCAATGCCATTATTCCCATGAAACGCATCTCCAAACTCCCTGATCTTGGTGTTGGCTCCTCTCTCTGTGACTGGATCCTGAACTTCCTAACTCACAGACCACAATCAGTAAGGATTGGCAACAACACCTCCTCCACAATCATCCACAACACCGGTGCCCCATAAGACTGTGTTCTCAGCCCCCTACTATACTCCTCATACACCTATGACTGCGTGGCCAAATTCCCCTCCAACACGATTTTCAAGTTTGCGGACGACACCACTGTAGAGGGTCGGATCTCAAACAATGACGAGACAGAGTACAGGAACGAGATAGAGAATCTGGTGAACTGGTATGGCGACAATAATCTCTCCCTCAATGTCAACAAAACAAAGAAGATTGTCATCGACTTTAGGAAGCGTAAAGGAGAACATGCCCCTGTCTACATCAATGGGGATGAAGTAGAAAGGGTCGAGAGCTTCAAGATTTTAGGTGTCCAGATCACCAACAAGCTGTCCTGGTCCCCCCATACCAATACTATAGTTAAGAAACCCCCACCAACACTTCTATGCTCTCAGAAGACTGAGGAAATTTGACATGTCAGCTACAACTCTCACCAACTTTTACAGATACACCATAGAAAGTATTCTTTCTGGTTGTATCACAGCTTGGTAGAGCTCCTGCTCTGCCCAAAACTGCAAGAAACTACAAAATGTAACCCAATCCATCATGCAAACCAGCCTCCCATCCACTGACTCTGTCTATACTTCCCGCTGCCTCGGCAAAGCAACCAGCATAATTAAGGACCTCACACACCCTGATGGAAGAAGGTGGATTCTGCCTTCCACTTTCTTCCATCGGGCAAAAGATACAAAAGTCTGAGGTCATGTACCAACTGACTCAAGAACAGCTTCTTCCCTGCTGCTGTCAGACTTTTGAATGGACCTACCCTGCATTAAGTTGATATTTCTCTACAGCCTAGCTATATTATATTCTGCACTCTCTCGTTTCCTTCTCTATGAACGGTATGCTTTGTCTATATAGTACAAGAAACAATACTTTTCACTGTAAATACATGTGACAATAATGAATCGAATCAAATCATTTCTCTATTTCTTATTATAAATTCTCCTGACTCTGTCTAAAATGGACCCACTTTTTTTAGCCAAACATTTTCTACTTACTTTAAATTTAGTTTAATTTATTAGAAGTATGCTTACATTAACACTGTAATGAAGTTACTGTAAAAATATCCTAGCCACCACACCCTGGCGCCCGTTCAGGAGAATTTAGCACGGCCAATGCACCTAACCAGCACTTGTTTGGACTGTGGGTCGAAACCAGAGCACCTGGAGGAAACCCACACAAACATGGGGTGAATGTGCAGACTTCACACAGACCCAAGGCTGTGGATGCTTGGTGCTGTGAGGCAGTAGTGCTTGCCACTGTGCCACTGTGCCACCCCTACAAACCTAGTCTATTTATGTTTCTTGCTAGTTTACATTCCTCTTCTATTTTTCCTTTCTTCAAAGGTTTCTTGACCTTCCTTTGCTGTATTCTAAGATCCTTTCAATCCTTAGATTTGCTACAATTTCTGGTAACTTTATAGGCCTTTTCTTCTAATTGCGTACAATCCTTAACTTCCTTTGTTAGCCACAGTTGACTGACTTTTCTTTTTGGGTTTTTGCATCTTGAAATATTATATTATTTCAAGATGCAAAATACTTTTGTAAAGACTACCCATTGACTATGTACAGTCTCATTATTTAAAGTATTTCCCAATCCCCCTCTGCCAATTTGGCTCTCATATCTTCATCATTTACTTTATTCAACTAGAACACCCGAGCTTCAGATTGAATTTACTTGCTTTTAAACATGATGTAAAATCCAATCTTATTGTGATTACTCATCCCTAAAGGTTCATTTACAAAAAGATTATTAATTAGTCCATTTTCATTACATAATAACTAGATCTAGAATAGCCTGTCTTCTAATTGGCTGCTCAACACACAACCCTAGAAACCCACCCCTAACACACTTCAGAAATCTGCCTTCCGCAGCATTAGTGCTCATTAGGTTTATCCAGTCTAGATGTAGATTGAAGTTACCCATACAGCAATTACTGTATTCCTTGCGTGACAGATTTCTCTTATCTCCTGATTAAATCATGCTCCTCATTACCACTCCTGTTTGGTGACTTATAAACAGTTCCTCCCAGTGTTTGCTGCCCTTCTGAACTCCATCCAAACAAACACATTCCACCTTTTTTCCTCTGATCTGATGTTCTCCCTTTCAAGTGTATGTTGATAAAATTCCATAGAAGAGGTTAATGTGCAAAATCAAAGTGCATGGGATTGGGGACAAAGTATTGGCATGGATTGAGACTTTGTTACCAAACATGAAACAGAGAGTAAGAATAAATGGGTCTTTTTCAAAGTGGAAGGTGGTGACTAGTGGGGCCCCATAGCAACCAGTGCTTAGGCCCAAGCTATTCACAATATAGGTCAACAATTTGGATGACGGAACAGAAAGTAATATTTCCAAGTTTGCTGATGACGCAAAACTTGCTGAGTCATAGCATCATAAATACAGAAGAGGCCCTTCAGCCCATCGAGTCTGCACTGACAAAACTACACTAAATCTACACTCATCCCACTTCCCAACAATTGGCTCATAGCTTTGAATGTCATGACACTTCAAGTGTTCATCCAAGGTCAAAAGTGGGGATGTTCACCAATGATTGCACAATGTTCAGCCCCTTCATGACTCCTCAGTTACTGAAGCAGTCCATGTACAAATGCATCAAGATTTGGATGCAATCCAGGCTTGGACTGACAAGTGGCAAGTAACATTCACACCACACAAATGCCAGACAATGCCCATCATCAATAAGAGACACTCTAACCACTGCCCCTTAACATTCAATGGTGTTGTAATATAGAACATAGAAAAACTACAGCACAAACAGACCCTTCGGCCCACAAGTTGCACCGATCATATGGCTAGCTACTAGGCTTACCTATAACCCTCAATCCTATTAAGTCCCAGTGTTACCATCACTGAATCCCCCACTGTTATCATCCTTGAACAGAAACTCAACTGGACTAAGCACATTAACATAATGGCTACAAGAGCAGGTCAGAAGTTAGGAATACTGCAGCGAATAACTCACCTCCTGACTCCCCAAAGCCTGTCCACCATCTACAAGGCACAGGTCAGGACTGTGATGGAATATTCCCCTCTTTCCTGGATAGTGCAGTCCCAACAACACTCAAGAAGCTTGACACCAGCCAGCACAAAGCAGCCTGCTTGATTGGCACCACATCTACAAACATCCACTCCATTCACTACCGACGCTTAGTAGCAGCAGTGTGTACTATCTACAAGATGCACTGCAGCAATTCACCAAAGATCCTTAGACAGCACCTTCCAAACCCACGACCACTTCCATCTAAAAGGACAAAGGCAGCAGATACATGGGAACACCATCACCTGCAAGTTCCCCTCCAAGCCACTCACTATCCTGACTTGGAAATATATCACCGTTCTTTGCAGTCACTGGGTCAAAATCCTGGAATTCCCTCCCTAATGGGATTGTGAGTTAACCCACAGAACATGGACTGCAGAGATTCAAGAAAGCAGCTCATCATCGCCTTCTAAAGGGCAGATAGGGATGGGCAATAAATACTGCCCAGCAAGCGAAGCCCATGTCCCATGAATAACGTAGACAAGTCCCCAGAGCCTGATGGGATATACCCCAGAATTCTGAGGCAAGGGAGGAAATTGCTGGGGCGTTGACAGAAATCTTTGTATCCTCACTGGCTACAGGGGAGGTCCCAGAGGATTGGAGAATAGCCAGTGTTGTTCCTTTGTTTAAGAAGGGTAGCAAGGATAATCCAGGTAATTACAGGCCAGTGAACTTTACATCAGCGGTAGGGAAATTATTGGAGAGGATTCTTCAAGACAGGATTTATTCCCACTTGGAAATAAGTGGATGTATTAGTGAGAAGCAACATGGTTTTGTGAAGGGGAGGTCGTGTCTCACTAACTTGATCGAGTTTTTCGAGGAAGTGATGAAGATGATTGATGAGGGTAGGGCAGTGGATGTTGTCTACATGGACTTCAGAAAGGCCTTTGACAAGGTCTCTCATGGCAGACTGGTGCAGAAGGTGATGTTGTTCGGGATCAGAGGTGAGCTGGCAAGGTGGATACAAAACTGGCTCGGTCAGAGAAGACAGAGGGTAGCAGTGGAAGGGTGCGTTTCTGAATGGAGGACTGTGACAGGTTCCTCGGGGATCAGTGCTGGAACCTTTGCTGTTTGTAATATTTGCAAATGATTTGGAGGAAAATGTAACTGGGTTGATTAGTAAGTTTGTGGATGATACAAAAGCTGGTGGATTTGCGGATAGTGATGAGGACCATCAGAGGATACAGCAGGATATAGATCAGTTGGAGACTTGGGCGGAGAGTTGGCAGATGGAGTTTAATCCGGACAAATGTGAGGTAATGCATTTTGGAAGGTCTAATACAAATAGGAACTATACAGTAAATGGCAGATCCCTTCAGAGTGTTGATAGGCAGAGGGATCTGGGTGTACAGGTACACAGGTCACTGAAAGTGGCAATGCAGGTGGAGAAGGTGGTCAAGAAGGCATACGGCATGCTTGCCTTCACCAGCCGGGGCATTGAGTTTAAAAATTGGCAAGTCATGTTACAGTTTTATAGAACCTTAGCTAGGCCGCACTTGGAATATAGTGTTCAATTCTGGTCACCACACTACCAGAAGGATGTGGAGACTTTGGAGAGGATACAGAAAAGATTTACCAGAATGTTGCCTGGTATGGAGAGCATTAGCTATGAGGAGAGAAACTTGGAACTATGGAGAAACTTGGTTTGTTCTCACTGGAGCGATGGAGGTTGAACATAGAACATAGAACATTACAGTGCAGAACAGGCCCTTTGGCCCACGATGTTGCGCCGACCAATTAAAAAGCAATGACCCTCTAATCTAAACCAATCCCTTTCCATCCATAAACCTATCCACGGATCTCTTAAACGCCCCCAAACTAGGTGCATTTACAACTGCAGCAGGCAGGGCATTCCAATCCCTCACCACCCTCTGGGTAAAGAACCTACCCCTGACATCCGTCCTATAACTACCACCCCTTAATTTAAAGCCATGCCCCCTCGTGCTAGCTTTCTCCATCCGAGGAAAAAGGCTATCACTGTCCACCCTATCTAAACCTCTAATCATCTTATATGTTTCAATAAGGTCCCCTCTTAGCCGTCTTCTTTCTAACGAAAACAACTTCAAATCCCTCAGTCTCTCCTCATAGGACCTCTGCTCCATACCAGGCAACATCCTGGTAAACCTCCTCTGCACCCTCTCCAATGCCTCCACATCCTTCCTATAATGTGGGGACCAGAACTGCACACAATACTCCAAGTGCGGCCGCACCAGAGTTTTGTACAGTTGCAACATGACGCTGCAGCTCCTAAATTCAATCCCCCTACCAATAAACGCCAAGACACCGTATGCCTTCCTAACAACCTTATCTACTTGATTCCCAACTTTCAGGGATCTACGTACACATACACCTAGATCCCTCTGTTCATCAACACTATTCAGAGTCCTACCGTTAGCCCTATACCCTACACATCTGTTATTCCTGCCAAAGTGAATTACCTCACACTTTTCCGCATTAAACTCCATCCGCCACCTCTCGGCCCAGCTCTGCAACTGGTCCAAGTCTCTCTGTAAACTATGACACCCTTCCTCACTATCTACCACACCTCCGACTTTGGTGTCATCAGCAAATTTACTAATCCACCCAACTATACCCTCAACCAGATCATTTATAAAAATTACAAACAGCAGTGGCCCCAAAACAGATCCCTGAGGCACACCACTTGTAACTGAACTCCATGTCGAATACTTACCATCAACCACCACCCTCTGTCTCCTATCTGCTAGCCAATTCCTGATCCAATTACCTAAATCACCCTCAATCCCATACATCTGCATTTTCTGCAGAAGCCTTCCATGGTGAACCTTATCAAACGCCTTACTAAAATCCATATATACCACGTCAACTGCCTTACCCCCAACCACCTCTTTGGTCACTTTCTCAAAAAACTCAATAAGGTTAGTAAGGCACGACCTACCCTTCACAAAACCATGCTGACTATCTCCAATCAATTCATTACTCTCTGAATAACTATAAATCCTATCCCTAATAATTTTTTCTAAAACCTTGCCCACAACAGAAGTAAGACTCACTGGTCTATAATTCCCGGGGAAGTCTCTGTTCCCCTTCTTAAACAATGGGACAACATTCGCTATCCTCCAATCTTCTGGCACTATACCTGTGACCAAAGACGACCTGAAGATCAGAGCCAGAGGCTCTGCAATCGCCTCTCTTGCCTCCCAGAGAATCCTAGGGTAAATCCCGTCCAGCCCAGGGGACTTATCTATTTTCAAACCCTCAAGAATAACTAGCACATCCTCCTTATCAACTGCAATACTGTCCAGTTTACAACCCTGTAACCCAGTGTTCTCCACAGCTACATTTATGTCCCCCTGCGTGAACACCGAAGAGAAATATTGGTTCAATGCCTCTCCAATCTCTTCCGGTTCCACACATAACTTCCCACTGCTGTCTATAACTTGCCCCAATCTTGCCCTAACCAATCTTCTGTTCTTAACATATCTATAGAACGCCTTAGGATTCTCCTTAATCCTATCAGCCAAAGTCTTCTCATGTCCTCTTTTAGCCCTTCTTAACTCACTCTTTAACTCCCTCCTAGCCAATCTAAAGCTTTCCAGTGCACTACCTGAGCCCTCAAGTCTCATCCTGACATAAGCCTCCTTTTTCCTTTTAACCAGCGAATCAACTTTTTTAGTGCACTACGGTTCCCTAGCTCGACCATTTCCTCCTTGCCTGACAGGGACATACATATCAAGGACTCGCAGTAGCTGCTCCTTGAAAAAACTCCACATTTCGGACGTTCCCAGTCCCTGTAGTCTCCTAGTCCAACCTATGCTTCCTAATTCTCTCCTAATAGCCTCATAATTACCCTTCCCCCAGCTAAAACTACTGACCCGAAGTTCATGCCTATCCCTTTCCATCACTAAGGTGAACGTAACCGAATTGTGGTCGCTATCACCAAAATGCACACCAACTTCCAAGTCTAGCACCTGGTCTGGCTCATTTCCCAGCACCAAATCCAATATAGCCTCACCTCTAGTTGGCCTATCTACATACTGAGTCAAAAAACCTTCCTGCACGCTTTGTACAAAAACTGTTGAGGGGAGACCTGATAGAAGTCTACAAGATGATAAGGGGCATGGACAGAGTGGATAATCAGAAGCTTTTTCCCAGAGTGGAAGAGTCAATTACTCAGGGGCACAGGTTTAAGGTGCAAGGTTTAAAGGATATGTACGAGGTAAGTTTTTTACACAGAGGGTAGTGGGTGCCTGGAACTCGTTGCCAGGGGAGATAGTGGAAGAAGATATGGTAGTGACTTTTAAAGGATATCTTGACAAGTACATGAATAGGATAGAAATAGAGGGATATGGTCCCCGGAAGGGTAGGAGGATTTTAGTTAATTCAGGCAGCATGGCCGATGCAGGCTTGGAGGGCCAAAGGGCCTGTTCCTGTGCTGTAATGTTCTTTGTTCTTTGAATGAATTTTTAAAAAGTACTCTTTCAGGGATGCCAGGTTTCTCGCCTCTACTACCCTCCCAGGCAGTGTTTCCAGACTCTCATTACCCTCTGGGTGAAAAACAATTTCCTCAAATCTCTGCTAAATGTCCTGCCCCCCCACCCCCTTAAAATTATGCACTTGGTAGGAATTTGAGGGGTGAGTCAGATGAGGATTCAGTGTGATTTACACAAGTGGAGTGAGTGGACAAATGCAAGGCAGGTGCAGCATTTATATGGATAAATGTGAAGTTATCCACTTCGAATGGAGAAATAGAATGGCAGAGTATTATTTAACTTAAAGTTTATTTATTTATTAGTCACAAGGAAACTTACATTAACATTGCAATGAAGTCATTGTGAAAATCCCCTCGTCGCCATACGCCGGCGCCTGTTCGGGTACACTAAGGGAGAATTTAGCACAGCCAATGAACCCTAACCAGCACATCTTTCGGACTGTGGGAGGAAACTGGAGCACCCGGGGGAAACCCATGCAGAGAAGGGGAGAACGTAAAGACTCCACATAGACAGTGATCCAAGCCAGGAATCGAACGCCAGGTCCCTGTTGCTGTGAGGCAGCAGTGCTAACCACTGTGTTACCGTGTAGCCTGATGGCGGTAGTTGGGGAAATGCTTGAATCTATCATCAAGGAAGAAATCGCGAGACATATGAATATAAATTGCCCCATTGGGAAGACACAGCATGGATTCATGAAGGGCAGGTCATGTTTGACTAATTTGGTGGAATTCTTTGAGAACATTACATCCGCGGTGGACAATGGGGAACCTGTGGATGTGATGTGGAGTACTGTGTGCAGTTTTGGTCGCTGCACTTGTGCAAGGATATTTTGGCCTTGGAGGGAATGCAGAGGAGGTTCACTAGGCTGATACCGGAGATGAGGGGGTTGGACTATGAAGAGAGACTAAATAGACTGGGTCTGTACCCGTTGGAGTTTAGAAGGATGAGGGGGGATCTTATAGAGACGTATAAGATAATGAAGGGGATGGATAGGATAGAGGTAGAGAGATTCTTCCCGCTCAGAAAGGACAGTAGGACTAGAGGGTGCAGCTTCAAGATAAGGGGGGGGCAGTTTAGAACGGAGTTGAGGAGGAACTTCTTCACTCAAAGGGTGGTGAATCTCTGGAATTCTCTGCCCGTTGATGTGGTGGAGGCTACCTCGCTAAATGTATTTAAGTCACGGGTAGATAGGTTTTTGATAGGCAAGGGAATTAAGGGTTATGGGGAGAAAGCGGGAAAGTGGAACTGATCCACTTCAGATCAGCCATGATCTTACTGAATGGTGGGGAGGCCTCGAAGGGCTAGATGGCATACTCCTGCTCCTATTTCTTATATTCTTATGTATCTGGCGAGAAGAGGATTGGGAGAGGTGTAAATGTCAACAAAGAATGACAAAGAAGTTGATAAAGAAGGGTAGGAGAAACTATGAAGCTGGGCTAGCGCTTAATATAAAAAAGGATAGCAAGAGTTTTTATAAATATATAAAAAGGAAGAGGCTGGCTAGGGTGAACGTTGGACCCTTAGAGGATGAGAGGGGGGACTTAGTGGTAGGGGATGGGGAAATGGCTGAGGCCTTGAATAACTTTTTTGTTTCGGTCTTCACAGAGGAGGATGTGAATAATTTGCCGGGTGATAGCGATGGAAAGATGGTAGGAGTGGAGGGCCTGAATGACATTATTGTTACTAGAGAGGCGGTGCTCGACAGACTGGAGGGACTGATTGTGGACAAGTCCCCAGGACCGGATGGAATGCATCCGAGGGTCCTGAAAGAAATAGCGGAGGTGATAGTGGATGCCTTAGTGATTATTTTCCAAACGTCGCTGGATTCCGGGGAAGTGCCGGAAGATTGGAAAACAGCTAATGTTACGCCGTTGTTTAAGAAGGGTGCCAGGCAAAAGGCAGGGAATTATAGGCCGGTTAGTTTAACGTCTGTTGTAGGTAAAATGTTAGAATCCGTGATCAAGGAGAAAATAGCGAGGCATCTTGAGGAGAATTGCTTGATAGAGCAGACGCAGCACGGTTTCGTTAAGGGGAAGTCGTGTCTGATGAATTTATTGGAGTTCTATGAGGATGTGTCTAGGGCGGTGGATAGAGGAGAGCCGGTGGATGTGGTGTTTCCTGATTTTCAGAAGGCGTTTGATGAGGTGCCTCACAAGAAGTTATTACTGAAGGTCAGGGGGCATGGAGTTGGGGGTAGGGTGTTAGCGTGGTTAGAGGATTGGTTGTCAAATAGGAGGCAGAGAGTGGGGGTCAATGGGTGCTATTCGGATTGGCGGTTGGTGACTAGTGGAGTGCCCCAGGGGTCGGTGCTGGGGCCTCAGCTATTTACCATTTATATAGATGATCTGGAGGAGGGAACCGAGTGTATGGTGTCGAAATTTGCTGATGACACCAAGATTGGTGGAACGGCAAATTGCGCTGAGGGTGTGGAGAGTCTGCAGAAGGATCTAGATAGGCTGGGCGAATGGGCCAGGAAATGGCAAATGGAATTTAATGTTGGCAAATGTGAGGTTGTCCACTTTGGTAGGAATAATGGTAGGAAGGACTATTACTTACATGGCGAAAAACTGCAGCAGGCGACGGTGCAGAGGGACCTGGGGGTCCTTGTGCATGAGTCGCAAAAACCCAGCCTGCAGGTGCAGCAGGTGGTCAGGAAGGCGAATGGGATGCTGGCCTTCATAGCGAGGGGGATTGAATATAAAAGTAGGGAGGTCTTGCTGCGGCTGTATAGGGCATTGGTGAGGCTGCAGCTGGAGTACTGTGTGCAGTTTTGGTCGCCGCACTTACGCAAGGATATTTTGGCCTTGGAGGGAGTGCAGAGGAGGTTTACTAGGCTGATACCGGAGTTGAGGGGGTTGAACTATGAGGAGAGGCTGAATAAACTAGGCTTGTACTCGTTAGAGTTTAGAAGAATGAGGGGAGATCTCATTGAGACGTATAAGATGTTGAATGGGATGGATAGGATAGAGGTGGAGAGGCTCTGCCCGCTCAGAAAGGACAGTAGGACTAGAGGGCACAGCCTCAAGATAAAGGGGGGGCGGTTTAGAACGGACTTGAGGAGGAACTTCTTCACTCAAAGGGTGGTGAATCTCTGGAATTCTCTGCCCGTTGAGGTGGTGGAGGCTACCTCGCTAAATATTTTTAAGACGCGGGTTGATAGGTTTTTGATAAGAGAGGGGATTAAGGGTTATGGGGAGAGGGCGGGAATGTGGAGCTGAGCCACGACAGATCAGCCATGATCTTATTGAATGGCGGGGCAGGCTCAAGGGGCTAGATGGCCTACTCCTGCTCCTATTTCTTATGTTCTTATGTTCTTATGGATTTCCAGAAGGCATTTGACAAGGTGCCGGACCAAAGGCTACTGCATAAATAAAACATAGAACATAGAACACTACAGCACAAACAGGCCCTTCGGCCCACAAGTTGCGCCGATCATATCCATACCTACCAGGCCATAGAACTATCTATAACTCCCAATCCCGTTAAATCACATGTATTCATCCAGAAATCTTTTAAAAGACTCCAGCGAGTTCACCTCCACCACCACTGACAGCAGCCGATTCCACTCACTCACCACCCTCTGGGTGAAAAACTCACCCCTGACATCTCCTCTGTACTTGCTCCCCAGCACCTTAAACCTGTGACTAAAGGTGCACCATGTTACGGGTAATGTATTAGCATGTTTAGAGGATTGGTTAACTAAGAGAAAACAAAGAGTAGGGGAAAATGGGTATTTTTTTGATTGGTGATCAGTGACTAGTGGTGTGCCACAGGGATCAGTGTTGGGACCGCAATTGTTTACAATTTACACAAATGATTTTGAGATGGGGACCAAGTAGTGTGTCAAAATTTGCAGATGACACTAAGATGAGTGGCACAGCAAAATGTGCAGAGGATGCTGAAAGTCTGCAAAGGGATATAGATAGTCTCAGTGAGTGGGTGAGGGTCTGGCAGATGAAGTACAATGTTGGTAAAAGTGAAATCATCCATTTTGGTAGGAATAACAGCAAAATGGATTATTATTTAAATGGTAAAAAATTTCAGCATGCTGCTGTGCAGAGGGATCTGGGTGTCCTTGTGATGAATCATAAAAAGTTGGTTTGCAGGTACAGCAGGTAATTAAGAAAGCAAATGGAATCTTGTCCTTCATTGCGAGAGGGATGGAGTTTAAAAACAGCGAGGTTATGTTGCAGCTGTATAAGGTGCTGGTGAGGCCACACCTGGAGTTACTGTGTACAGTTTTGGTCTCCTTACTTGAGAAAGGATATACTGGCACTGGAGGGGGTGCAGAGGAGATTCACTAGGCTGATTCCGGAGTTGAGAGGGTTGGCTTATGAAGAGACACTGAGTAGACTGGGGCTCTATGCATTGGAATTCAGAAGAATGAGGGGAGATCTTATAGAAACATATAAGATTATGAAGGGAATGGATAAGATAGAAGCAGGGAAGTTGTTTACACTGGCAGGTGAAACTAGAACTAGGGGACAGAGCCTCAAAATAAGGGGAAGCAGATTTTGGACTGAGTTGAGGAGGAACTTCTTCACACAAAGGGTCGTGAATCTGTGGAATTCCCTGCCCAGTGAAGCAGTTGAGGCTCCCTCATTGAATGTTTTTAAGGCAAAAATAGATAAATTTTTGAGCAGTAAAAGAATTAAGGGTTATGGTGAGTGGGCGGGCTAAGTGGAGCTGAGTCCACAAAAAAGTCAGCCATGATCTTATTGAATGGCGGGGCAGACTCGAGGGGCCAGATGGCCGACTCCTGCTCCCTAGTGCTGATGTTCTTATGAAATGTTGATTTACAGAGGGATCTAGGTGTCCTTGTACACCAATCACAGAAACCAAACATACAGGTACAGTATGCAGTTAGGGAGGCAAATGGATATAATCTAATTGACATTATGGAAACATGTCTACATGGTGACCAAGACTGGAACAGAATATTCAAGGATATTCAATACTTAAGAAGGACAGGCGAAATGGAACAGGAAGTGGTGCCATGTTGATAATCAGGGATGGGACCAGTATGTAGAAACATAGGAAATAGGCCATATGGCTTTTCAGTCCTGCTCTGCATTCAATGTAATCATGGTGGATCCTCTGTCTCATAACTACAGTCCTGCTCTCTCCCCATACACTATAGAGTGCAGAATTCTTTATCTTTCTTGGACAGTCAAAGGCTTTTTCCAAGGGTGGAAGTGTCAATTACAAGGGGGCACAGATTCAAGGTGAGAGGGGGAAGTTTAAGGGAGATGTGCGGGGAGGGGGAAGTTTTTCACGCAGGGAGTGGTGGGTGCTGGAACACACTGCCAGAGGAGATGGTGGAAGCAGGCACATTAGCAACATTTAAGAGGCATCTGGATGGGTATAAGAATAGGGAGGGAATAGAGTAGGACCAAGAAAGGGCAGAAGGGTTTTTTTTTAGTTTAGTTCGGGCATCATAATCAGCACAGACTTGAATGATTGAAAGGCCTGTTCTTGTCTGTACTTTTCTTTGTTCTTAAATATATTCAATGAGTTAGCATCCATAACCTTCTGTCGTAGAGAATTCCACAGATTCACCACCTCACTGCCCCATGGATACTGTCCAGCCCTGCTCCTGGCCACCCTAGGGCTTCAATGGCCTCTTATCCCCTCAGCAAGGCCATCATGTCTGGTCCCCATTGGCGGGGACCACGCTTGATTCTCTCTCAGATGATAACATGTAATTGACATTCAAATGATGCCATTAATATTTAAATTGGCTTCCTAGTAAGATCGGGGAAGGTGAAAAACTGGATACAAACATGGATTTTTGCCTCCCCTCCGATCTCACCACTTGCCCTCTCTGAAAGCTGGGTGGGTGGGGTCATAAGGTAACTTCTATCAGTTAACCAATCCTCTATCCATGCTAATTGGCAACCCCAACACCATGAGCCCTTATCTCATTAAACAGCCTTTTGCACAGTACCTTATCAAATGCTTTTTGGAAATCTGAATATATCGCATCTATTGGTTCCTCTTTATCTATCCTGCTCATTACTATCTTAAAAAATTCTAATAGATTTGTTAGGCATGATTTCCCCTTCATGAAGTCATGCTGACTCTGCTTGTTGGATTACAAATTTCTAATTACTCTGTTATTACATCCTTTATAATTGACACTGTTGACTCTGCTCAATCATATCACTATTTTCCAGCTGCCCAGATATGACCAGCCTGTCTATATCATCTTGTAATCTAAGGCTTTCTCCCTCGCTGTTTATCACACCACCAACTGTTATGTTATCTGCAAACTTGCTGATCATATCTCCCACATTCACATCTCAGTCATTAATGTACACTACAAACAGAAAAGTACATAGCACCAGTCACTGCAGACACAGGCTTTCAGTCACATAAACAACCTCCTACCATCACATTCTGCCTCTTGCCACTAAGCTAATTTTGGATCCAATTTGCCAATTGTCCTGGATCCCTGCTGTCAACTTCTTGACAGTCTCCCATGTGGAACCTTGTCAAAAGCCTTATTGAGGTCCATATAAACTACATCAACTGCTCTGTAGAGATTCCAATAATATTGCAACATGAAGCCATTGATACTGTTCTTTAAAACAATAAACATCCTGGGGATAGTGGGACTGATGTATGAGGAGAGATTGACTAGGTTAGGATTGTTTTTGCTGGAGTTCAGATGAATGAGGGGGGAATCTCATAGAGACGTATAAAATTCTAACAGGACTAGACAGGGTAGATGCAGAGAGGATGTTCTCAATGGTGGGGGTGTTCAAAACTCAGGGTCACAGTCTGAGGATACAGGAGGTAGGCCATTTAGGATGGAGATAAGGAGACATTTCTTCACTGAAAGAGTAGTGAGTCTGTGGAATTCATTACCACAGGAAGTAGTTGATGCCAAAACATTGAATATATTCAAATGGCAGCTGGATAGAGCACTTGGGGGTGAACAGGATCAAAGGTTATGGGGAAAAAGCAGGATGAGGCTATTGAGTTGGATGATCAGCCGTGATGGTGATGAATGGCAGGGCAGGCTAGAAGGGACGAATGGCCTCCTCCTGCTCCTATCCTCTATGTTTCTATGTGGTACAAGATAGACAGTTATCAGACTGTTCCCTAGTGGATGTTAACCCTTTATTAACATTTCGTTCTCCAGAGCTGTCAGGAAGACTTAATGCTGAGAATACTGCCACAAAGTAAAATGTTTGCTCTAGACAGTTCTGTACAATTTTTTTTAAAAAAAGCAATGATCTAAAGTGTGAATTTCAGTAAAAATGATTGAAAAAGTCATGAGAATCGAGGATAAGATGTTGATGGTTTTCCCGCGTGTTTTCCCGTACAACTGGAGTGAAAATTATCCTGTCCTGAGGGGTTTCCTCAGAACAAGAGAAGTGTTTCTGAATGATCTCAAACACCTTGTCGCTGAGAGACAAGGAGACAAACTCTGCAGGTAAGTTAAGTAACTTAATAAAGACAAACTTATCACATTGGCACCTAATCCATCAATAAGGTGTCACAGGAATGGTTTTATTAATGATTAAAAATCACTGCATGCTTACCTTCAAATTCAAGGGCTTGGCTTGTTCATTCCACAGGGACAGATTTTATCATCAGACAATGTTCAATTCATTGGTGAACTTTGGAGTCCTTTCAAGTTTAAAATTACAGTTGCAGGCAGAACAACAATTGCTGTAACAATCACTGACTTTGCTGTTATTAACAGCTGATTGTCTGTTATTAAAATCTCTTTAAAAATGGCGCAATAATCTGGGAGCAATGGGGGAACTTTGATCTGGTATTTTATGCAGTGCTTAATGTAGGCAATGGTGTCCCCACCTCAGACTGCTGTACCTTTTTCCTGACAGAAGAAAGTGGAAGCGAGAATGTCCAGAGTGTGTGGGGTCCTTGATTATGCTGATTGCTTTTCTGAGGCAGCGGACCAATGTCTGGCACTTGTGTGGCACAAATATTATTTTCCACTTACCAATGTGACAACAGATGGTATTATTTTTAATATTTTTGGGATCTATTGTATTATTCTGTGAAGCAGGCTTGTGTGTCTGTGTGTGAAATAATTTAGTTAAACTGAAGACATTTTGTCTTCAATTTGTACAGTGTTTCTTTCAATTTATCTTTAACTTCCATATTTAGTCACATGTGATGCATCCTTCTAAAATAGTATTTCTTTCTCACTGGGATAAATCTTTGCTGAGAATTATTAAATATTTCCTAAAGTCTATCTCTGCCATTTAAGAACATAAAAAATAGAAATAGGAGCAGGAGTAGGCCATCTGGCCCCTCGAGCCTGCCCCGCCATTCAATAAGATCATGGCTGATCTGTCGCTGCTCAGTTCCACATTCCCGCCCTCTCCCCATAACCCTTAATCCCCTCTCTTATCAAAAACCCATCAACCCGCGTCTTAAAAATATTTAGCGAGGCAGCCTCCACCACTTCAACGGGCAGAGAATTCCAGAGATTCACCACCCTTTGAGTGAAGAAGTTCCTCCTCAACTCCGTTCTAAACCGCCCCCCTTTATCTTGAGGCTGTGCCCTCTAGTCCTACTGTCCTTTCTGAGCGGGAAGAGCCTCTCCACCTCTATCCTATCCATCCCATTCATCATCTTATACGTCTCAATGAGATCTCCCCTCATTCTTCTAAACTCTAACGAGTACAAGCCTAGTTTATTCAGTCTCTCCTCATAGCTCAACCCCCTCAACTCCAGTATCAGCCTAGTAAACCAGATCTCAGTTCATCTTAGCCAACTCTGCATTCATACTCTCTGAGTTACTGATAGTTAGGTTTCAAACACACTTCACCCCTAAAATGGATGTGAAATTCTAGCATGTTGTAACCACTATCAGCTGGAACCTCCTTTACCATGCTGTTATTCATTAATTCTGTCTCATTGTTCATGACCAGGTCTAGAATAGCCTGCTCTCTGGTTGGTTCTGGAACTTACTGCTTTAAGAAATTGTTCTAAAGACAGCCTATTACTTCAATTTCTAGGTTACCATTGCCAATTTGATTTGCCCAATCTACATGTAGGTCAAAGCCACACAATTACTATGGTACCTTTCTTACACACCCATTTATTTCTTCCTGTAAACTGTGTCCAATACTGTAACTACTGTTAGGGGACTGAGCAACTACTCCCATAAGTGATCACTTACATTTACCATTTCTTAACTGAACCCAAACTGATTCTACAGCTGGAATTCTCCAGCCTCACCCGCAGCTGGGATTTTCCAGTCCCACTGTAGTGAAATTTGGCAGAGAACCAAATTCTCCATTCCCACTGGCAACAGTAGCGGGACAAACAAGACTGAAGAATCCTGGCCTATATCTTGCACTTTTGAGAAGGTTATCTCTCACTACTGTACTATTGACATTCTTAATTAACGCAGCAACTCTGCCACCTTTCCCTAACTTCCAATCTTTTTAAAAGGTTAAATATTCTTCGACATTCAGGTCCCAGCTTTAGTCACCTTTCCACCATGCCTCTGTAATGCGTCTCATGCAATATATATTTATTCCTATCTGAGCTAACAATTTATCCCTTTCTTTACAAATGTTGGATGTAGACCGACACAGGGTTCAAACTGCTATTTTTTTATCATATTCAGCCTTATTGACTGGAACATCCTTGCTGCTGTGTGTCTGTCCCTTTCTGTCACGCTCATTACCTAGATTGCTACTTTGCACCATTGTTTGTAGTTTCCCTTTACCTCACCAAATATAAAAACTCCCTCTACAACCTTAATTATGTAAGTTGCCAGGACATCGATGATTGGAGACATTGGGATTCTGTCCCTTGGAGAAGAGAGGGCTGAGAGGAGATTTGGTAACATGTTCAGAACCATGAGGGTTCTGGACATTGATAGGAAGAAACTGTTCCCATTGGTGAAAGGGTCAAGAACCCAATGATGCAAATGGGCAAAAGGAACAATGGCTACAGGAGGATAAATGTTTTCAAGCAATGACTGGAATGTTCTGCCTGAGAGTGTAATGGAGGAAGCTTCAATCAGGGCTTTGCTATCTAAAAACATTGGGACAAGCTGGAGAAGGCATGGGAGTGACTCATGTTGAATCACTCTTTCAGAGGGATATCATGGATCAAATGGGCTGAATGGTCCACTGCAGTGCTGTAATAATTCTGTGATTCAGGACCTTTCCAAGCAGTAATATTCTGGAAACAAAACTGGTGACATGGAACACCACTGAGGATAACGACTATTCACAATATTCACCACACAGTTGTGACCTTAGTGCACCTTAAGAAGTGTTTTTTTTAAATCATGTCCTCTGCAGTTGTAAGCAGGCTTTTTTGGAGTTTTTTTTCTCATTGTTAACAGGCTCTCTGAAAGTCCTTTTATTGCTACTTCAATGGTTTAAATGGAGTTTTGTTTATTTTTACTCGGGGCCTGAGGCGCTTTCTGGGATTGTTTTTGTGACCCTGCATTGTTAGGAGGAGGATTGGTAAGCAGATCATGTGTTTTGGACAGTTTTTTTCCCTCCTAGTGAATTTAAGGTTCCATTTTATATTTGGTTGCTGGTTGCAGCTTTAGTTTAGAAGGGGGTGGACATCAAACTGAAAAATGGTGTTTCTCCCTCTCTCTGGTTTTGGAAATTCTGCTGGTTATCTGCCTTGAAAACAAGGCTTTTTGCCTTCCTGGAGTGGAAAATCTGGAGTTGTTGGTTGGCTTGCCTAGAATCTCTCTCTCTCTCTCTCCCTGATGTTTTAGGAAGCTGTTCTGACTTCAAACTGTTTTCAATATATCCAGAGTGCTGCTGGAAATTATAAGACTGAGAAGTCAGTGTTTCAATTCTCCAACCAAAGGACTCAGCATTAGTCTTTGCCGTGTTAAACTTGTGAAAAGGGTTTTGTCTTTGGGAAGTTTTGTTTGTTTGGCACATTTTAGATATATTCGTTAAGGGCGATACATTATTGTGATTGTTTTGTTTTTGTTTGTAATTGATAAAAGCTATTACTAACTTTCTTTCTATGCATGTTAACTATATTCTTAGTTATGGTTCAGATCAGAAACTCTAAAGTGTTTTATGGAGCCCGACTGGATCATATGTTTTGCATCTTGAATTTGACTAGGATAAGCATGATAGGTTTCAGATATAATTCAAATGACCCATTAGGGAGCTTTTATAAACAAAGTGTATTTAAGAATATATTTAACATGTAGAGAAAGAAAATTAGCAAGAACTTTTATCAATTACAAACAAGGAACAAAACAAACAATATAACGTATAAGCCTAACCCTAAACCCTAACCTTAATGCGTTCCAATCAAACCAATGTCATAGACAAAAGACCCTTTTCACAGGTTTAACTCAGCAAAGACCAATGCTCATGTGATATGGGACTTGAGTCCTTTAGATGAATACTGTGGGTCTCCTGATACTCAGAACTGTTTGAAGTCAGAACAACAGGGAGAGACTGGTCAAACTACCAACAGCAGATTCTACCCTTCAGAAAGGCAAGACCTTGCTTTCAGATAACCAGCAGAATTTCCAAACAAAACAGGGAAAGAGAGAAAAATACTTTTTTCCACCTTGCTGTCCCTTCTAAAACTCAACTCTAACTATAGCCAGACAGAAAATGTAACCTTAAGTTCACTGGAAAGGGAAAAAAACTGTCCAAAAACACATGACCTTCCTCCTAACAATGCAGGATCATAAAACAAGCCAGAGTTAGAATAAACAGACCCATTGAAGCTATTGAAGTAGCAATAAAAGGACAACTCCAGACAAGCCTGTCTCATAATAACATCAGCTAAGGCTGTGAGCTGAGAAACACTGAAAGTGTGAGAGCTGCAGAGATCGTGATTTAAAAAAACTTTCTTAAAGGTACTCTAACATCACACTTAAATAAACTTTGTTTGATAAAAGCTCCCTAATGGGTCATTTGAATCATATCTGAAGTGAAGCATCTCATGCTCGCCCAAGCCAAATTCAAACTGCAAAACTTATAATCCAGGTAGGCTTCATAAAATGCTTTAGAATTTCTGATCTGAATTATAACAGAATATAGAGGGTAACAAATATTCAGAATATTCACTGGAGTGTGGACAATTGTGAGTATTCACAATATGCTCCAGAGTATGGAGGATAATGAATATTATTGAACAGAGTATTTGAAGATAACATCATAATGATGGCATGATGGCACAGTGGTTAGCACTGCTGCCTCACAGCTCCAGGGACCTGGGTTTGATTCCCAGCTAGGGTCACTGTCTGTGTGGAGTTTGCACATTCTCCCTGTGTCTGCGTGGGTTTCCTCCGGGTGCTCTGGTTTCCTGCCACAGTCGGAAAACTGTGCTGGTTAGGGTGCATTGACCCCAACAGGTTCCAGAATGTGACGACTAGGGGAATTTCACAGTAATTTCATTGCAGTGTTAATGTAAGCCTTACTTGTGACTAATAAATAAACTTAATGTATTTATTTTTATTCACTGTCTCTGTATGATATGTGCTTAACTTTCAGTTGTGTCGTCTTTTGCCTAGTATTTTATGTTTCAATATGTTGTCACTGTGACACTGCATGTCACCCAGAACAAGGCGAAGACATTTGCCATCAGTTCAGGTGTATCAATCAAAGTTTAACATTTCTTTAGTAGCTGCAAGAATTCCCTACCTGCCTCCACAACTTAATATTGTACTTCTGTTAATCAGTATTAATAGTGATTGCACTGAAGGACACGGTAGCCATCGGCCAAATGATCATTTTATCATTGAGCTTGGAATGTTTCTTATTGAGGGCATTTGTTCAAAGTTCACCCTGTGTGTGGCAGCATCTCTAACCAACTGCTTAACTGTCTGTTTGCCCTTCAATGATTTTAACATTGCCTCTGATATGTATGAGGCGAGAAAAATTATAACCTGTTCATGTCATCCTCAAAGTTTCATTAATGGGCTTGATCATTTCCTTACGGGGTGAATCAGATTGCTGCTCTCACTGCCAGGTCAGTGAAGGTCTCCCTCCAGTTTCTACCTATCACAACCATACTTCTGACTTGTCTATGCTACCATTTATTTGTTTTATAATGTTGTTCGTCCATCGTCATCAATGAGGACCTCGACACCATTAGTCATTTTGAGTCTGGTTGTAGCGTGTCCGAAGATGACTGATCAGGCCAATTCAGGCACGGATTGTCCTGGCTCATATTGGACAGACTTGTGTAGACACTGTAGTTGTTGCACTGGTGGCTCTGGACTTGCACAGCTCATGCTTAAGTTGTGCTTCAGCAATATACCTTGCTTTGTGAGTTTGACAGCCTTTGTGGATGAGGCAGCACCAGGTAGGGCAGTTTTGTGCCAGCATTTCCCAGGTGGCCGTGTCTATGTCAAGCGACTTCAGGGAGGCTTTGAGTGTGTCTTTGTAATGTTTCTTCTGCCCTCCATGCGAACGTCTTCCAGCAGAGAGTTCCCCAGAAAGGGGCTGCTTGGGTATGCGCTCATCTGACATACGGATGACATGACCTGCCCACCGGGTCTGCGCTCTCATCAGCAGTGTGTGGACTGATGGTAGACTTACTCTAGAGAGAACTTCAGTGCCTGGTACTTTGTCTTGCCATCTGATGCGTAATATTCTGCAAAGACAAGTCATGTGGAAATGATTGAGCTGTCTTGCATGCCTTCGATACACAGTCCACGTTTCACAGGCATACAGGAGGCACTGTAGATCTTCAGTTTTGTTGCTGGGCTGATTCCTGGATGTTCCCATACAGTGGAGTGCAGTCTACTGAAAGCAGAACTTGCCTTTGCTATTTTGCAGTTAACTTCTGTATCAATAGTCGCTGCTTGGAAAGAGTGCTGCCAAGATAAGTGAACTGGTCCACTGCCTGTAGTTTCTGCCCTTTGATTGTGATTATGGATTCTGTGTACAGTGCATGAGGAGCAGGCTGGTGCATGACTTCAGTCTTTTTAATGTTGATGGTGAGTCCAAAGTTGTCACAAGCCGTGAAAATTTGTCCATACTGACTTGCATCTCTGGCTCTGAGCCAGTATACAGGGCGCAGTCATCGGCAAAGAGGAAGTCTCTCAGAACAGTCTCCTTCACTTTGGTAATAGCTTGAAGTCTCCTCAGGTTGAAGAGCTTCCCATCCACTCTGTACTTGACACTGATTCCAGCAACACTGTCCTGGAGAGCATCATTCAGCATGGCAGTAAACATCATGCTGAACAGTGTGGGTGTGAGCACACAGCCCTGTTTGACACCATTGGTGACTGGGAATGCCTCAGAGGATTCTCCGCCATCCAGAACTCTGGCCATCATGGAACTGGCGTACCATCTGAATGAATTTGGGGGGGCAGCCGAACTTTGACATGATCCTCCACAGGCTTTGTTGGCTTACAGTATTGAAGGCTTTCACGAGGTCAACAAAGGTTGTGTAGAGCTCGCGATTCTGCTCCTGACACTTCTCCTGAAGTTGGCTCGCAGCAAAAATCATGTCAGTAGACCCGCAACCTTTGCAGAAGCCACACTGTGACTCTGGAAGCAGGCCCAGCTCCGGACGAGTGACCAGATGATTTAGCAGGACTCTTGCAAAAGTTTTTCCTGTGATGGAGAGCAGTGAGATTCCTTGGTGGTTGTCGCATACTTGCCGATTGCCCTTCCTCTTGTAGAGGTGTACAATGGAAGCATCTTTAAGTTCCTTTAAGTTAATACCGGTTAAAAAGAATAAGAACATCATGCGTGGAATGAGAAAGGGCAGTTATACCGAAATCACTCACTTCTCAGTAAACAATTAGCCTTGTAGGAATTAACTTTGGTAGGAATAATGGTAGGAAGGATTATTACTTACGTGGAGAAAAACTGCAGCACGCGACAGTGCAGAGGGACCTCGGGGTCCTTGTGCATGAGTCGCAAAAACCCAGCTTGCAGGTGCAGCAGGTGGTCAGGAAGGCGAATGGGATGCTGGCCTTCATCGCGAGGGGGATTGAATATAAAAGTAGGGAGGTCTTGCTGCGGCTGTATAGGGCATTGGTGAGGCCGCAGCTGGAGTACTGTGTGCAGTTTTGGGCGCCGTACTTACGCAAGGATATTTTGGCCTTGGAGGGAGGTGCAGAGGAGGTTTACTAGGCTGATGCCGGAGTTGAGGGGGTTGAGCTATGAGGAGAGGCTGAATAAACTAGGCTTGTACTCGTTAGAGTTTAGAAGAATGAGGGGAGATCTCATTGAGACGTATAAGATGATGAAGGATGGATAGGATAGAGGTGGAGAGACTCTTCCTGCTCAGAAAGGACAGTAGGACTAGGGGGCACAGCCTCAATATAAAGGGGGGGCGGTTTAGAACAGAGTTGAGGAGGAACTTCTTCACTCAAAGGGTGGTGAATCTCTGGAATTCTCTGCCCGTTGAAGTGGTGGAGGCTACCTCGCTAAATATTTTTAAGACGCGGGTTGATGGGTTTTTGATAAGAGAGGGGATTAAGGGTTATGGGGAGAGGGCGGGAATGTGGAACTGAGCCACGACAGATCAGCCATGATCTTATTGAATGGCGGGGCAGGCTCGAAGGGCTAGTTGGCCTACTCCTGCTCCTATTTCTTATGTTCTTATGTTCTTGTCACCTTGACCTGATTGATTTAAGAATATTTGTCAGCAATCAGGAAGAAATGTCCTCCCATACATTACAGAAGCCCATCTCTCTGGTATATTAATCCTCCACTGAAGCCCATTCCTCCAAAAGATGAACTTTCACATCAAATCTGTGAAGTAGACATTGGAGGAATTAGGCACAGAATCGTACAGCACATTCGGTCGTTGTCACTGTGCTGTCTCTTTATACACTAGGGGGCGCACTCCCTGCACATGTGCAGATGTAGTGTCAGAGTGTGAACTGCAGTAAAACAAACTACTTGACACAGACCAGCAAGTTCATGTTACCCATTTCTGTAGTCCTTAAACCATTGAATATGTATGAATCATCTTAAATCTGTGATCTTTCTTCAGTCCTTTCACTAATTTATTTTATTTAGAAAAGTGCACCAGTCACTGAAGGTAAGTATGCAGGTACAGCAGGCGGTAAAGAAGGTAAATGGTATGTTGGCCTTCATTGTGAGAGGTTTCGAGTACAAGAGCAGGGATGTGTTGTTACAATTATACAGGGGCCTTGGTGAGGCCACACCTAGAGTATTGTGTACAGTTTTGGTCTGCTTTCCTGAGGAAGGATGTTCTTGCTCTACTGAGAGTGCAGTGAAGGTTTACCAGGCTGATTCCAGGGATGGTGGGACTGATGAGGAGAGATTGACTGGGTTAGGATTGTTTTCGCTGGGGTTTAGGCAAATGAGGGGGGATCTCATTGAGACTTATAAAATTCTAAAAGGACAGTACAGGGTAGATGCAGGAAGAATATTCCCGATGGTGGGGGAGTCCAGAACCAGGAGTCACAGTCTGAGGATTCAGGGTAGACCATTTAGGACGGGGATGAGGAGACATTTCTTCACCCAGAGAGTGGTGAGCCTGTGGAATTCATTCCCACATTAAGTAGTTGATGCCAAAACATCGAATGTATTCAAGAGGCGACTGGATATAGCACTTGGAGCGAACGGGATCAAAGATTACGGAGGAAAGGCAGGATTAGGCTATTGAGTTGGATGGTCAGCCATGATCTTAACATGGCAGAGCAGGCTCAAAGAACCAAATGGCCTCCTCCTGCTCTTACCTTCTACGTTTCTATGTTTCTTCCAATTCTGCTACATTGAATGTGGATAGGTGTCCACTGAATCTGTGGATTGGACACTCTTCTATGATGTGTTGTGGTTTGCTCCCTCCCACAGGCATATAGGGGGCTGGCTTAATGCCCCATCTGTGGAGGTTGTTCAAGCAGGGGCCATGGTCGCTTCTGAACCCGTTGAGGGTGGACCACTTTCTTTAGAAGGTTGAAACTGGGCAGTTGATGGGTTGGGTTTGAGAGCAGATACTTGTCTGTCATGTCCAATGATATCCATTCATTGTCCAGGTGGAATTTGCATTGAAGTCCTGCGTGAGATGTTCTTTCCAGATGGGCCTTCCTGATGGGAGTCCTGGGTGGGGCTGAGTAGATCAGCATGATGTGGCAGGTGACGGGGCATTGTGAACTTTTTCTATCATTTTGTGTGTGATTGCAAGTTGGCGGATCTGTGGAGATGTAGTAATCTGTGTATGTTTGTGTGTGTGTGTGCGTGGTGCATGTGTGTTCGTGCATGGTGCATGTCTGTTTGTCTCTGTGTGCATGATGTGTGTTTGCATGGTGCATGTGTTTGCCCGTGTGTATGTGTGGTACATGTGTGTTTGTGTGTGTGTGTGCATGGTGCATGTGTGTTTGTCCGTGTATGCATGGTGTGTGTGTTTGCATGGTGCGTGTGTATGCACAGTGTGTGTATTTGTGCATGGTGTGTGTGTGTGTTTGTCCGTGTGTATGTGTGGTGCATGTGTGTTTGTGTGTGTGTGTGCATGGTGTGTGTTTGTCCATGTGTGTGTGCATGGTGCATGTGTGTTTGTCCATGTGTGTGCATGGTGCATGTGTGTTTGTGTGTGGAGTGTGTGCGGTGCATGTGTGTTTGTGTGTGTGCTTGATGCATATGTGTTTGTCCATGTGTGTGTGGTGTGTGTGTTTGTGCATATGTGTGCGTGTGGTGCATGCATGTTTGTCCGTGTGTGTGTATGGTGAGCGTGTGTTTGTACGTGTATGTGTGGTGCATGTATGTTTGTCTGTGTGTGTGCACGGTGCATGTGTGTTTGTCTGTGTGTGTGTGGTGCATGTGTGTTTGTGCGTGTGATGATCTTGGCCAAACAGGTGCAGTATTCTGCTACTGAGTAGGAGTGTGAGAGTGCTGAGGTCTGTGGGGTGGTGGTAGCAGCTCCAAACTGAGCTAGTTTGGCAATCAAGTTGTTTCTGGATTTGACCTTGGCTGCAGTTGTTTTTAGATATTCCTGGATGGTCAGTGTCCTATCTAGGGTCACTCCAAGCTATATTGGGATTGACTGGTGCTTTGCCATTCATTTGGATGCAGAAAGCTGCAACACAAAGGGACTTGGGGGAAACTTGTGCACGAAACACAGAAAGCCACCACACAGGAGCAGCAGGTCATCAGGAAGGGTAATGGAATATTGGCCTTTATTTCAAGGGTGTTGGAGTATAAGAGTTGGGAAGTCTTGCTGTAACTGTACAAGATACTGGTGAGACCACATCTGGAACACTGTGAGCAGTTTTGCTCCCGTTATATAAGGAAAGATATCATTTCAGTGGAGGCAGTTCAGAGAAAGTTCACTAGGATGATCCCCGGTGTGGAGAGATTGTCTAATGAGGGAAAGGTTAAATAGGCTGGGAGTCTACTCACTGGAATTTAGAGGAATGAGAAGTGATCTCACTGAAACCTATGGGATTCTTGGGGGCTTGATAGGATAAATGCTGAGAGAACGTTTCCCCTCATGGGAGAGTTGAGAACCAGAGGACAGAGTCTCAGAATAAAGAGGTGCCTATTTAATTCTGAAATGAGGATGAATTTCTTCTCTCAGAGGGATGTGAATCTTTGGAATTATTTGTCACAGAGAACTGTGGGGCAGAGTCCTTGTGTATATTCAAGGTTGAGATAGATTTTTGATTAGTAAGAGAATGAAGGGTTATGGAGAAAGTGCAGGAAAGTGGGCATGAGGAATGTCAGATCAGCTGTGATCCTATTGAATTGTGATGTGGGTTCGGGGGGCTGAATGGCCCACTCCTGCTCCTATTTCATACTGTCATATGGATGTTGAGCTCTTTATTGGTGTTTGTGTTGTAAAGATGGAATAAGTTGGGCACTGATTTTATAAGGCTTGGCTTGAGTCGCCATGTGTTGCAGTATTGTTCAGGGTTTGGCAAGTCTTCGGTTAGTCCAAGGTGTCAAAGTTGGGGCTTGTGTTGCAAAGTAGATGTCATCATCAGCAGATATGAATTTTCAGGAGATTGTTTTTAAAAGATAATTTGTGTACAAGTTGAACAAGAGCTAAGCCTTCAGGAAGTGACAATTAAACCTGTAATTCCAAGTTTTTTTACTGAATGTAAATTTCACCATCTGGCATGGTGGGATTTGAACTTGTGTTATTATAACTAGTAACTAGGTTATTAATCCAGTGGCAATACCACTACACTGAACGATAACGTTGGAGTTAGATCAATATTGCCAGGATTGGTTTGTGCTCCTTGCATTTTCTCAAAGCTGCTCTGCTCCTGTTGAATGTATCACTCCCATTAATGCTGGGAAAACTTCTGCAGTGGGTGACAAGCCAGCAGTTTTGTGATTACTTCCAACCCAAATTATTAGCTTCTTAATGCTTTCTGAACCAATGTTTTATTATTTTGGAATGTAGCAGCCTCTTGTGAATAGTTAATGCCAGGGAAAGCACAGGGATAATTCCAGGTACAAAGAGTTTCTCTGAAATTTTCCAGCCCCTCATGCTGGTAGAAGCTTCATATCTGGCTGATGTGAACTGGAGTTTCAATGGTTCACCAATCGCAGCATGGGGGAAAGTGGGGCTGGAATATTCCATACTAGGTTGTTGATGACGTCAACTAAGCAAATAACTAACCGTCTTGTCACTATTGTTGATAGGTTCGAATTTTTAAAAAATGTATTCTTTCATGGTCTCGGAACGTCCGAAACGTGGAGTTTTTTCAAGGAGCAGCTACTGCGAGTCCTTGATATGTATGTCCCTGTCAGGCAAGGAGGAATTGGTCGAGCTAGGGAACCGTGGTGCACTAGGAAAGTTGATGCGCTGGTTAAAAGGAAGAAGGAGGCTTATGTCAGGATGAGACTTGAGGGCTCAGGTAGTGCACTAGAAAGCTTTAGATTGGCTAGGAGGGAGTTAAAGAGAGAGTTAAGAAGGGCTAAAAGAGGACATGAGAAGACTTTGGCTGATAGGATTAAGGAGAATCCTAAGGCGTTCTATAGATATGTTAAGAACAAAAGGTTGGTTAGGGCAAGACTAGGGCCAGTTATAGACAGCAGAGGGAATTTATGTGTGGAGCCGGAAGAGATTGGAGAGGCATTGAACCAATATTTCTCTTCGGTGTTCACGCAGGGGGACATAAATGTAGCTGAGGAGAACACTGGGTTACAGGGTTGTAAACTGGACAGTATTGCAGTTGATAGGGAGGATGTGCTAGATATTCTTGAGGGTTTGAAAATAGATAAGTCCCCTGGGCCGGACGGGATTTACCCTAGGATTCTCTGGGAGGCAAGGGAGGCGATTGCAGAGCCTCTGGCTCTGATCTTCAGGTCGTCGTTGGTCACCGGTATAGTGCCAGAAGATTGGAGGTTAGCGAATGTTGTCCCATTGTTTAAGAAGGGGAACAGAGACTTCCCCGGGAATTATAGACCGGTGAGTCTTACTTCTGTTGTGGGCAAGGTTTTAGAAAAAATTATAGGGATAGGATTTATAGTTATTTGGAGAGTAATGAATTGATTAGAGATAGTCAGCACGGTTTTGTGGAGGGTAGGTCGTGCCTTACTAACCTTATTGAGTTTTTTGAGAAAGTGACCAAAGAGGTGGATGGGGGTAAGGCAGTTGACGTGGTATATATGGATTTTAGTAAGGCGTTTGATAAGGTTCACCATGGAAGGCTTCTGCAGAAATTGCAGATGTATGGGATTGAGGGTGATCTAGGAAATTGGATTAGGAATTGGCTGGCGGATAGGAGACAGAGGGTGGTGGTTGATGGTAAGTATTCGACATGGAGTTCAGTTACAAGTGGTGTGCCTCAGGGATCTGTTTTGGGGCCACTGCTGTTTGTAATTTTTATAAATGATCTGGATGAGGGTATAGTTGGGTGGATTAGTAAATTTGCTGATGACACCAAAGTCGGAGGTGTGGTAGACAGTGAGGAAGGGTGTCTTAGTCTACAGGGAGACTTGGACAAGTTGCAGAGCTGGGCCGAGAGGTGGAGGATGGAGTTTAATGCGGAAAAGTGTGAGGTAATTCACTTTGGCAGGAATAACAGATGTGTAGAGTATAGAGCTAATGGTAGGACTCTGAATAGTGTGGAGGAGCAGAGGGATCTAGGTGTATGTGTACATAGATCCCTGAAAGTTGGGAATCAAGTAGATAGGGTTGTTAAGAAGGCATACGGTGTCTTGGCGTTTATTGGTAGGGGGATTGAATTTAGGAGCCGCAGCGTCATGTTGAAACTGTACAAAACTCTGGTGCGTCCGCACTTGGAGTATTGTGTGCAGTTCTGGTCCCCACATTATAGGAAGGATGTGGAGGCTTTAGAGAGGGTGCAGAGGAGGTTTACCAGGATGTTGCCTGGTATGGAGGGGAGGTCCTATGAGGAGAGACTGAGGGATTTGAGGTTGTTTTCGTTAGAAAGAAGGCAGCTAAGAGGGGACCTTATTGAAACATATAAGATGATTAGAGGTTTAGATAGGGTGGACAGTGATAGCCTTTTTCCTCGGATGGAGAAAGCTAGCACGAGGGGGCATAGCTTTAAATTAAGGGGTGGTAGTTATAGGACGGATGTCAGGGGTAGGTTCTTTACCCAGTGGGTGGTGAGGGATTTGAATGCCCTGCCTGCTGCAGTTGTAAATGCGCCTAGTTTGGGGGCATTTAAGAGATCCGTGGATAGGTTTATGGATGGTAAGGGTTTGGTTTAGGTTAGAGGGTCATTGTTTTTTAACTGGTCGGCGCAACATCGTGGGCCGAAGGGCCTGTTCTGCGCTGTAATGTTCTATGTTCATGGGATGTGGAAGTCGCTAGCTGGGCCAGCATTTATTGCCCATCCCTAATTGCCCTTGAACTGAATGTCTTATTGGGTCATTTAAGAGTCAACCACATTGCTGGGGGTTTGGAGTCACGTGAAGGCCTGACCAGGTAAGGACAGCAGATTTCCTTCTCTAAAGGACAGATGGGTTTTTACAGCAATTGACAATAGTTTTCATCATCATCAGTCAATTCTTAGTTCCAGATATAATAACAAACATGGATCTATATAACACCTTGTCCACTGCAGAAGGTACAATAAAGATTTACTCAGTTAATATCAGAACTAAGAGGCTATATCTGTCAGGATAGATTGAACAGATTGGAGTTCTTTTCTCTAGAATAGAGAAGACTGAGGTGTGACCTGTTGGGGGTAATTGGTAATGACTTTGGTTTTGCCAATTCTCGAATAGTGGAAGTTGTTTCTTGCTGGGGATTGGATGTTGGACAGTTTGGTAATATAAATGCAGAGTGACACTGGAATTTACAGATTCAGTCAGTGTACTATAGACTGGTTCCTTTAACCTCAGTTTCCTAAAAATAGTTTCAAAGATGTTTTCCTTAATTTGGGATTCCAAAAGATTTTCTATCGTAAATTTCGTTAACAGGAATGGAACAAGACAAAGAAATGTCAGTCAAAATATAACTTAGTGAAGCTCAGTTTAGTCTGAAAGGTAGATAGTTTATTGTTACCCACCAGTTTTAACCAATTAGTCAATGTTTCAATGAATCACATGTTTAAAAATGACCACACTGGAGTAAAGATCAGAGTAAGAGTCCTTTCAATGTGCTGCAGTCCATTTTCACAAGTTTTATAAACTAGAGCTTTCAGTTACTGAGACATTTTCTTACCATTGCTTACTTCTCATTTACTAACTCTCAACTGGAACATTCTGTGAATTGAAGTCCAGATTACCAAGGCACTGACATAGGAAAAACTACAAACTTTAACAGCAAACCTGTCTGTACACGTCAGCCACGAGAATGTACAATGGACAGAAAGGGACAATGAGAAATGCAACTTTACCTTAGTTAAATATTTAAACCTTGGGTCTGGAGTGGGTAGATATTTAATTACCATGTTGTGCAAGTCAAACAGATTGTAAAAAATCTTAACCTTCACCCCTCAGAAGGAATTGTGCTTGTTATTAGAGATTCCATAAGATAAAAGCAAATTACTGCAGATGCTGGAATCTGAAACCAAAAGAGAAAATGCTGGAAAATCTCAGCAAGTCTGGCAGCATTTGTAAGGAGAAGAAAAGAGCTGATGTTTTGAGTCCAGATGACCCTTTGTCAAAGCTTAAAGGCAGAGAAAGTGAGAGATATTTACACTGCAGGATGAAGGAATAAAGAGTCATAGTCACAGAAACCAGGGGAAAGGGTGTGAATGGTCAAAGGGGGGGGGAAAAGGGGAGAAAGGGGGGGGGAAAAGGGGAGAAAGGGGGGGGGAAAGGGGAGAAAGGGGGGGGGAAGGGGAGAAAGGGGGGGGGAAAAGGGGAGAAAGGGGGGGGGAAAGGGGAGAAAGGGGGGGGAAAGGGGAGAAAGGGGGGGGGGGAAGGGGAGAAAGGGGGGGGGGAAGGGGAGAAAGGGGGGGGGGGAAGGGGAGAAAGGGGGGGGAAGGGGAGAAAGGGGGGGGGAAGGGGAGAAAGGGGGGGAAAGGGGAGAAAGGGGGGGGAAGGGGAGAAAGGGGGGGGGGGAAGGGGAGAAAGCGGGGGGGGAAGGGGAGAAAGGGGGGGGGAAGGGGAGAAAGGGGGGGGAAGGGGAGAAAGGAGGGGGGGGAAGGGGAGAAAGCGGGGGGGGAAGGGGAGAAAGGGGGGGGGAAGGGGAGAAAGGGGGGGAAGGGGAGAAAGGGGGGGGGAAGGGGAGAAAGGGGGGGGGAAGGGGAGAAAGGGGGGGGAAGGGGAGAAAGGGGGGGGGAAGGGGAGAAAGGGGGGGGAAAGGGGAGAAAGGGGGGGAAGGGGAGAAAGGGGGGGGGGGAAGGGGAGAAAGCGGGGGGGGAAGGGGAGAAAGGGGGGGGAAGGGGAGAAAGGGGGGGGAAGGGGAGAAAGGAGGGGGGGGAAGGGGAGAAAGCGGGGGGGGAAGGGGAGAAAGGGGGGGGGAAGGGGAGAAAGGGGGGGAAGGGGAGAAAGGGGGGGGGAAGGGGAGAAAGGGGGGGGGAAGGGGAGAAAGGGGGGGGGGAAGGGGAGAAAGGGGGGGGGAAGGGGAGAAAGGGGGGGGGAAGGGGAGAAAGGGGGGGGGAAGGGGAGAAAGGGGGGGGGAAGGGGAGAAAGGGGGGGGAAGGGGAGAAAGGGGGGGGAAGGGGAGAAAGGGGGGGGGAAGGGGAGAAAGGGGGGGGGAAGGGGAGAAAGGGGGGGGAAGGGGAGAAAGGGGGGGGGAAGGGGAGAAAGGGGGGGGGAAGGGGAGAAAGGGGGGGGGGAAGGGGAGAAAGGGGGGGGGGAAGGGGAGAAAGGGGGGGGAAGGGGAGAAAGGGGGGGAAGTGGGGGAAGGGGGGAAGGGGAGAAAGGGGGGGAAGGGGAGAAAAAGGTAAGGGAAGTGGGATGAAGTCGGGGGAAAAAGAGTGAGGGTGGGGGAAGAAAAATGAAGAAAGACAATAAAGAAATAAAGAAAGATAGAAAACAGTAAAAAATTAAAAAGAATAGAATGAAAACAAAAGGAGTTGAGGTGGGATAGAGCTAATCATCAGACGTTGTTGAATTGGATATTGAAGCTGGAAGGCTGTAAAGTGCCTAGCCAGAAGATGAGATGCTATTCCTCCAGCTTGGAACAATGCAGCAGGCCAAGGACAGATATGTGGGCATGGGAGCAAGTCCCTAAGGGTGGGTATTGAGAGATGACAGATTTATTGGCTTCTGAAGATTTTCCACAGACATCACTGAGCTGGAGTCTCATTTTAAACTCACAATGGGCAAATACTTTCTTCATAGCTTCTTCTCTTGAGGAATCACTCTCCAATTCAGCAGTTGTAAAGCACCACGCAAATTATTCTGATTGGGAAAGGTGCCACATTCATGGAAATCTTTCTTTGACTTTTGACATGGAATGATAGCATGTCCTCTCACTATCGTGAGAGCCAGTATTTAACTTATTTGAATTCTCATTCTACAGTTCTCAGTGCACCATTTAACTGATTACTCACTGATTGAGAAGATACATCATCAATAAAACTCCAGAAATCACTTACTATTCCCAATCAATAAGCTGTTTGAGCCAGTGGAACAGAGCCATGTCAATGTGCACTGTCCCAAATAGAATGACAGCACCTCTGCCCAGCTTACCTGAGTGTAGCTGCTCACTGGATCTCTCTAACAGCTCACTGGATCTCTCTATGACAAGGGCTTATTGCCTAGAGTTTATATTTGGCTTTAATACCTCCACTTTTTCAGTGCTGATAGTATTTGAATCATTTTCCTAGTTAAAAACAGTATGTTGAAGCTCACTCGTTCCTGCAGTATTAATGGTTCCATTCCCTGTAGGAGTTTTGGGTGGGTATAAATCCAGCAATTCTCACATTTCTGATTGGACCCTGCCAGTTGGTACAAACCTTTATGATTAGATGCAGATTAAAGCGCCCAAAACTTTATCTTGATAGTGAATGTTGATGCTGTACTATGGGGTAATTCCCTGTACACTCACATGCACAGAACAATGTACATTAGCTTTCAGTCTCACCAGAGATTCATCCTCAGTAAGAGCTGAGTCTCAGTTAGGAGCATTATGATACTTCATTTTGCATAAAGGGTTAGGAAGGGACTCATCCCTCTCACACCCTTTAGGTGGCACAGTGGTCAGCACTGCTGCCTCACAGTGCCAGGGACCCGGGTTCAATTCCGGCCTTGGGTGACTGTGTGTGGAGCTTTCACCAGGAGCCCACAGGAATCGTTCCTGGTAAAGGGGTTGTTGACTGTGGAAGTGGGTTAGGGAAGGCCCTGGGGTAAGAGAGGCTCAGCAGAAAACGTTTGTGTACCCTAGACCCTCCTTGTCTAACTAAACCACAGTGCAGAGCTTCGACACACTGGGTGCAATTTTCCTGTCCTGCCTGCCCTGGGAATCGTAGCGGGTAGGAGACAGACTATTGAACATGGGCAGAATTTCCCGCCTTGGGGTGAAGGCGGCTGGGATATCCCGCTTGCTGTCTCCATCCAGTCACTAGTTTCAGTGTTGTTTATCTGCCACTAGAATCAGGCAATTAAAAATGGTGGCAAATGAGATCCAGCGCCCCCAATCCTTACCCCTCCCCCCCCAAATCTTCACCACCCACTGCACCCCCCACCCCCGTCACTAGCCTGGTCTCTCATTATAAATGTTCACAATTGAGGAACTATAGGCTGGTAATTAATGTAAACTTTACATTTGTTCAGGATGAGTTCCATCAGCATTTACCCCTCGCAGTGAATGAGGGCAGTGGTTTTGGAACAGTTGCTCACTCTGCCTGTATCCTGCCAAGTGAATGTTCTCTGTGATGCTGATATGAGCTATTCACAGTACAAAGCAGTGCTGCCGTGAGTCTGGAAGTTGCACATTGAGCTCCCCACATCAGTCACATTTCCTTGATTGGAGAGTTTGAAAGTCTCTGTTCTCCTGTTCTGGGTTGTGCTGTGAGACTGAATGTGGGGTTACTTCAGTAACCAGGACCAGGTTGAGTTGTCAGATGAAGTTTAGCAATTCAGTGGGAGCTGACAGCCCGACAGCTCTCTCTGGTTGGTGCAAGGCACAGAGTGAATAGCCGTGTGAGCAAAGTGAGCCTACTTCTCGAGGGAAGAGGTAACACTGGGAGCTGTCAGTTTGCTCCTCCAGTCTCTGTCTATCTGACTGCTTGCTGTCAGTGCAAGTTCCAAGCTTCTGTCTGTCTGACTGTGTCTCACAGATGGATCCGTGCTGGAGTGCTGGCGTGTGTTTGGTGGAAGGAGTGTGTTGGGTAAATCATCTCCTCGTTTGGGGAAGTTACCACAGAACAAAGACTCTCGTGGCTTTTCAGAACTGTGCTGAAATATTTCAGCTCCTCATTCAGCTGTTTAATTTCTTTCCTTAAAGCAGCATTCTCTTTCTCTAAATGTTCACTTTCCTACAAAGAGAAGAAATAGAAACGTTTGACAACATTTCTGGAAGTTTAGACATTGCACTGATCACAGGTGGGTTGGAGGGAGGAGGTGTGGAGGGGGTCTGGAGTGGTGGGGGGGAAAAAGGGAGGGTGGGGGTAGTGGAGGGGGGCAGGGGGTGGTGGTGGTGGAGGTCTGGAGGGGGAATTGATGAGGGGGCAGGGGTGGTGGAGGGGGGTGCTGGTGGAGGGGAACAGAGGGAGGGTGGGGGTAGTGGAGGGAGTCTGGAGGAGGGAAGGTGGGGGGGGGTTGGTGGTGGAGAGGGGCAGAGGGAGGGTGGGGGGTAGTGGAGGGAGGTTGGAGGAGGGGTGGTGGAGGGGAGGCAGGGGGTATGAGGGGGTGGGGGGTGGTGGAGGGGAGCAGAGGGAGGGTAGGGGGGTAATGGAGGGGGGCTGGAGGGAGTGGGGGTGGTGGAGGAGGTCTGGAGGGGGGATTGGTGAGGGGGCAGGAGTGGTGGAGGGGGACAGAGGGAGGGTGGGGGTACTGGAGGGAGTCCGGAGGAGGGCAGAGGTAATGGGGTAATGGAAGGGGTTGATGGAGGAAGGCTGGAGGTTGGACTGGTGGGAGTGAGGGGTGGTGGAGGGGGTCTGGAGGGGGGATTGGTGGAGGGGGTGGGAGTGGTGGAGAGGGGTGGTGGTGTAGGAGGGCAGAGGAAGGGTGGGGATAGTGGAGAGAGTCTGGAGGGGGCCAGGGGTATGGTGGAAGGAGAGTGGAGGGGGGCTGGGAAGGGGAAGGGGATGGGGGTGGTGCGGGGGCAATGGGGGGCAGTTGCGGCTTGCGCAGAAAGGTGAAGTCTGAACCCAACATAAACTCTCCTCCAACTCAGTGCCCAGGCACGAAGACCATTCACAGATTTACATAATGTGGTAATGAGGCTGCACTGCTAATTGTCATTCAGGTTTTTCAGTTAAACTCTGATTGGTGAGGTCTCCCAAGGATCAGCAAATTCACTGAGGTCAGGACACGCTGGATCCAGGACGTGACCTTTATACCTAACCCCTGGATCCAGGGCTGACTAAGGTCACAGTCTTCCCCATGTAATCTCCCATCATCCTACTCACCACCACCATGAGGACACCTCTACCACCCCACCTCCCATCCTGGGCCCCAGACCAGCCCCCCTCGAGATTTGAATGCACTACCAATCCATCGACCAATCAGGCTTGACTTTTGGGTGATGGACCATCTGCATTTGAAGAATGTGGAGTTAAAACTCCACAAGTGTGAGCAGGAACTGACACACTCTGAGCCCGTCACAGCTGCTTGCTGAGGCAAATTCAAACTCTGCTTATTGTGGAACACTGTCTCATGATTAGAGAGTCAATCGACATGTGACAAGAGTAATTTTCAGTAGCATTGAGTAAGAATCCAAATCATTTAAAAAACAGACTGGGGAAAGGGTATTTCAACATCAGGATGGGGATTCCAGAAACTAAAACAATATCAGTTACTGAGATGCTGTTACGAAAGTTTCTAAGAAATGTTCCATTCATTATCAGACAAAAAGATCAACTGTCGCCTCCTTTCTCACACTCAGCTGCTGGCCAATAGGGGGCAGCAGATCACAAGATGATGGAAATTCTTGACATTTTTTCATGGAAATAGTTGAACTTTCTTTGCCTACGCTCGCTCGCGATGATGCAAACCATTTTGTGAATCTGGATACTGAGCACAAAGCCACATGTGAGTAATACTCACTCCCCATCCCATGTCCCTCTGCATGGTTTTTTAAAATTTATTCATCTGTTGTGGGCATCACCAGCAAGATCAGTATTTATTGCACTTTCCTAATTGTCCTTGAACAGAGTGGCTTGTTGGATCATTTCAGAGGGACAGCTGAGAGCCAACCACATTGCTGTGGCTCTGGAGTCACATGTAGGCCAGACTGGGTAAAGACAGCAGATTTCCTTCCTTAATGGACAATTGATTCACGGTCACCATTAGACTTCAAATTCCACATTACAAACTCATCAGGTAGAGCATGTCATGAATTAAGATTATATAATTTCTTTATTTCTCTGAGAATTTGGGGTCAAAATCCCAGATTAATTGAGACTGATCAAAGCATGCATGATGACACAGAGAGAGAGAATGGCAAGGGAGACTGAAAAACGGCTTTTTGGTATCAGCAGCCATCTGATTCATTCAATTCAGAATATAGGGTTTTTGTTTAATTAATCTAACCAGCTAACTACAGGAAGTGTGCAGTGATCAGCCATTACAGACCAGATTCACTGCTTCCTCTGACAGTTTCACATGTGACGACCACAGATGTATTTCCAACCATGAGATTGTGCTATCGTTCTCAGAGCAACACTCTCCGGATTTCGAAGAATGGACCTGACACAAACACCTTCTGGTCAACTCTTTTGAGGTCAAGCTGCAAAGAAAGAAATATCTTACTGCTTCTTATCCCCAAAGGGCCAGGACAGATCTGCAATTGGTAAAATTATTGAGCACATCAGGAAGCTGGATAGAGTGGAGGATGGACTTCATATCAATTATCAAACTTCAAGTTATGTTGCATGCATCAGAGATCGAGGAGCACTGGGAAGATGGGATGGAATGTATGGGCACAGGGAGAGATAGGGGCGGACTGAAGCAGGAGAGATTTCAGACTGGTTAAAATCAGCTGGTTGGTGCAAAGCAGAGAAATAAGACTTTTATAGCGGGGATGGTCAGGAGTTGGGTGGATGAGGTGATGGATAGGGTGGAATTGTAACTCTCAACAAATTGGATAAATATTTGAAGGACAAATAATTGCCAGGGTTTGTGGAAACAATAGCGGAATGGGACTAACTAGATTGTTCTAGGGTAGAACAGGTGGCAACTGGATGGGCCGAATGGTTGCGTTACACCATTCTATACTCCCAGGATATGACTATTTAGTAGTTAGAAAAATAATTGTGTTCCCATTGCACTTTTTACATCATCAGGCTATCATACAATTATAGATCAGAAGCATGGTGTTCTTCAACTAAGGTCATCGAATTCTCAGGGTGAACAGGTAAATATTCTCACCTTAACATCTCAATCTGACAGTGCGGCGCTCCCTCAGCGCCGACCCTCTGACAGTGCGGCGCTCCCTCAGCACTGACCCTCTGACAGTGCGGCACTCCCTCAGCGCCGACCCTCTGACAGTGCGGCACTCCCTCAGCACTGACCCTCTGACAGTGCGGCACTCCCTCAGCGCCGACCCTCTGACAGTGCGGCACTCCCTCAGCGCCGACCCTCTGACAGTGCGGCGCTCCCTCAGCGCCGACCCTCTGACAGTGCGGCGCTCCCTCAGCGCTGACCCTCTGACAGTGCGGCGCTCCCTCAGCGCCGACCCTCTGACAGTGCGGCACTCCCTCAGCGCCGACCCTCTGACAGTGCGGCACTCCCTCAGCACTGACCCTCTGACAGTGCGGCGCTCCCTCAGCGCCGACCCTCTGACAGTGCGGCGCTCCCTCAGCGCCGACCCTCTGACAGTGCGGCACTCCCTCAGTACTGCAGTGTAATTGTCAATCCACAGTAAAAGGATGAATACCCTTTTAGCATCTCCTACTCATTTATATTCTCTGGACTTTATGAGAACGTGAAATAATCTTACTAAAACATACAAGATTTTTTAAAAAAATAGTTGATGGGATGCAGGTGTCACTGGCTAGGTCAGTATTTATTGCCCATCCCTAATTGCTCCTTGGGAAGGTGGTGGTGAGCTGCCTTTTTGAACTGTTGCAGTCCATGTGCTGTTAGGGAGGGAGTTGACTCTGACTCTAAAATTCTGAGAATTCAGGAGAAACCTCTTTATCCACAGGGAACTGAGAACATCCATCTCATATCACAGAGTGGTTGAAGTGATTGTTGTCGAACTAGAAACTAGAAGCATGAGGAGACCATTTGGCCCTTCAAACCTGCTCCACCATTCATTTTGATCATTGCTGATCATCAAATTCAATATTCTGATCCCCCCCTTCCCCCCATATCTCTTGATCCCTTTAGCCCCAAGAGCGAAATCTAATTTCTTCTTGAAATCAGACAATGTTTTGGCCTCAGCTACTTTCTGTGGGAGTGAATTCCACACATTCACCACCCTCTGGGTGAAGAAATTTCTCCTCACCTCAGTTCTAAAAGGTTTACCCCTTATCCTCAAACTTTGACCCCTAGTTCTGGACTCCCCCACTATTGGGAACATTCTTTTTGAATCTACCCTGTCTAATCTTGTTAGAATTTTATAAGTTCCTATGAGATCCCCTCTCACTCTTCTAAACTCCAGTGAATATAATCCTAACCGACTTAGTCTCCTCATACGACAGACCTGCCATCCCAGGAAGAGTAAAGTGTGCAGAGGATGTTGAAAGTCTGCAAAGGGATATAGGTATTCTGAATGAGTGGGCGATGGTCTGGCAGATGGATTACGATGTTGAGGTCAATGTGAGGTCATCCATTTTGGTATGAATAACTAGTAGGATTAAATGGTATAAATTTGCAGCATGCTGAGTGCAGAGGGATCTGGGTGTCCTTGTGCAGGAATCTCAAGGAGTTGGTTTGCTGTGCATCAGGTAATTAGAACCAAAGCACAGAAACAGGCCTTTTGGCCCTTCTTGTCTGTGCCTTCTTGCCTAGTCCCACTGACCTGCACCTGGACCATATCCCTCCACACCCCTCTCATCCATGTACCTGTCCAACTTTTTCTTAAACGTTAAAAGTGAGCCCGCATTTACCACTTTATCTGGCAGCTCATTCCACACTCCCACCACTCTCTGCGTGAAGAATCCCTCCCCTAATATTCCATTTAAACTTCTCTCCTTTCACCCTTAACCCATGCCCTCTGGTTTTTTTTCCTCCCCTAGCCTCAGTGGAAAAAGCCTGCTTGCATTCACTCTATCATAATTTTATACACCTCTATCAAATCTGCCCCCATTCTTCTACATTCCAGGGAATAAAGTCCTAACCTGTTCAATCTCTCTCTGTAACTCAGTTTCTCAAGTCCCGGCAAAATCCTCAAAATTCTCTGCACTCTTTCAACCTTATTAATATCCTTCCTGTAATTAGGTGACCAAAACTGCACACAATACTCTAAATTCGGCCTCACAAGTGCCTTATACAACCTCACCATAACATTCCAAGTGTTATACTCAATACTTTGATTTATAAAGGCCAATGTCCCAAAACTCTCTTTATAACTCTATCTACCTGTGACGCCATTTTTAGAGGAATAAGGCAACAAATGGAATTTTGTCCTTCATTGCTAAAGGGATGGAGTTTAAAAACAGCGAGGTTATGTTGCAGCTGTATACGGTGCTGGTGAGGCCACACCTGGAGTACTGTGTACAGTTTTGGCCTCCTTATTTGAGAAAGGATATACTGGCACTGGAGGGGGTGCAGAGGAGATTCATTAAGTTGATTCCGGAGTTGAGAGAGTTGGCTTATGAGGACAGACTGAGTAGACTGGGGCTATACTTATTGGAATTCAGAAGAATGAGGGGAGATCTTATAGAAACATATAAGATTATGAAGGGAATAGATAAGATAGAAGCAGGGAAGTTGTTTCTACTGGTGGGTGAAACTAGAACTAGGGGGCATAGCCTCAAAATAAGGGGAAGCAGATTTAGGACTGAGTTGAGGAGGAACTTCTTCACACAGAGGGTTGTGAATCTGTGGAATTCCCTGCCCAGTTGAGGCTCCCTCATTGAATGTTTTTAAGGCAAGGATAGATAAATTTTTGAACAGTAAAGGAATTAAGGGTTATGGTGAGCAGGCGGGTAAGTGGAGCTGAGTCCACAAAAAAATCAGCCATGATCTTATTGAATGGCGGGGCAGGCTCGAGGGGCCAGATGGCCGACTCCTGCTCTTAGTTCGTTTGTTCTTATGAATCAACCTGGTAAACCTTCGCTGTACTCTCTCTCTATAGTAAGGACATCCTTCCTCAGATAAGGACACCAAAACTGCACACAATACTCCAGATGTGGCCTCACCAACACCCAATACGATTCCACCAAAACATCCCAATCCCTGTTCCCAAATCCTCACGCCATGAAGGCCAACATACCTTCTTCACTGCCTGCTGTACCTGCGTGCTTACTTTCAACAACTGATGCATGAGGACTCCAAGGTCTCATTGAGTATCCACCTCTCTCAATTTACACCCATTCAAGTAATAATCTGTCTTCCTGTTACTGCTACCAAAATGGATAACCTCACATTTATCCACATTATACTGCATCTGCCATGCAGATACCCACACACTCAGCCTGTCCAAACACACTGAAGCTTCTCTGTATCCCCCTCACAGCTCACCCTCCCATCCAACTTTGTATCATCTGCAAATTTGGAGATAATACATTCAGTTCCCTCTTCCAAATCATTAATATATAATGTGAACAGTTGGGGTCCGAGCACAGATCCCCATGGAACCCCACTAGATAGAGAAATATGAAAGGAATCGAAGGGGTGGGAGGAGCCTCATGTGGATCATAAACACCAGCAAAGAGCAGATGGACTGAATGGCCTGTTCCTGTGTACACTTTCCTACTTTAATCCTGAAGCAGCTGCTACCTGGTTTGGGCATTTGTCCCTTTTCTGTCACTTTGTGGATTTAGTCTGACCTGGTGATCAAGTCAGTTTGTTTCTTTCACGCAATCCCTTTACCTGATGTAGTGTATCTGCTTTCAGTGTCTGTCTCTGTCGACTCTTCTGAGCTGCCAGCCGATTCTTTTCCCTTCTCATGACTTTCTTTGTCTCCTCAAAGCTTTCCTAGAAATACGTAAGATAATTGGATTGTTACTCAGTGACCGTGGAAATCTGAATTATGTACAACACAACTGTGTGCAGAATGGTGTTCTAGGCATGCAGGAGTGTTTCAAGGTAGAATCTAATATTGTATTCCATCTGTACAATGCTATTTCAAGCAGTGAAGTCTAACTGTTGCTGTTTATTATTCTGGCTCAGTTCTCTGGAAGGTCCACACCAATGTTGTAATTTTATATGTTATCATCATTTGACAGTAATGACAGAACTGATTAACTGTGCCATTTCGGGCTCTCTCTCATTCTGCACTTCACATCACCCAGACATTATCATCTTTCAATTATAATCTTTCAAAGTAAAATCAGTAATTCAAAATGTCATCATTTTATGATCAACTAGATGAACAGGTGCCTGTTACCCATTGGTGCGTAACTGAGTGAAACTCTTTCAGATAATGTTCTGGTTAACGAGTCACCCTATGTACATTGGTTAATTTCAACTCCATCACAAGTCTGGGACTATTAATTCTATGTTAAGGATTCTATATAAATGTAAGTTATTCTAAATTCCCACTCTCTCAATGCCTGCAGTCAGTTCCGTTCTGAAAATTTCTCCTATCAGATATACCCAGGGATGTTTGGAGGAGTTAACAATGTATAAAATTTGGATCATTTTTTTGTTGAGCTAATCCCTCTGATGCAGAAAAGTAAGATGAGAGCTTCCATCCCAGTGAACCAGTCTCAGGTCCTGTCCAAAGAAGGATCTCGACTCCATCTACCCAAATGTGTTCCATATCCCTTATTACTCCAGCCCTCATCCAACAAAAACCAAGCAATCTTAGTCTTGAAAATAGTGACTAATCCCAAACCTCAGCAGCTTTTCTGGGGACAGAGTTCCAGATCACCACTTCCCTTTATGTGAGGAAGTGATCCATCACCATGAATGGACCCCACTCTCACTTCAAACTTCTGCCGCTTGGATTTCCCCACCATTCCTTCAACTGTTTTAAACACCTTGATTGAACCAGCCTTCTAGACAAGTTTCTGCAACCTGTTCTCAGAATTAAACCTTAAACTAGTGAATGAGAGTAACCAGGCTTTGTATAATCACTCAATTTGCATAAAGTGCCAGGAAATAATTATCTCATAGTTTTCAAAATGTCAACCAAATGTCTGTCTGCCCCTGTAGATGAAGAAACACGCTTAAAATTAGATAAAAGAATAAACTAACATTTATAAAATCAGAGAATGTAACATTTTCACTTGTTACACACTATTTCACAAAGGCTCCAAGGGAGAGAAACCAACAGTACACTGTCCCCATCAAACACTCCCAGGACAGGTACAGCACGGGGTTAGATACAGAGTAAAGCTCCCTCTACACTGTCCCCATCAAACACTCCCAGGACAGGTACAGCACGGGGTTAGATACAGAGTAAAGCTCCCTCTACACTGTCCCCATCAAACACTCCCAGGACAGGTACAGCACAGGGTTAGATACAGAGTAAAGCTCCCTCTACACTGTCCCCATCAAACACTCCCAGGACAGGTACAGCACGGGGTTAGATACAGAGTAAAGCTCCCTCTACACTGTCCCCATCAAACACTCCCAGGACAGGTACAGCACGGGGTTAGATACAGAGTAAAGCTCCCTCTACACTGTCCCCATCAAACACTCCCAGGACAGGTACAGCACAGGGTTAGATACAGAGTAAAGCTCCCTCTACACTGTCCCCATCAAACACTCCCAGGACAGGTACAGCACGGGGTTAGATATAGAGTAAAGCTCCCTCTACACTGTCCCCATCAAACACTCCCAGGACAGGTACAGCACAGGGTTAGACACAGAGTAAAGCTCTCTCTACACTGTCCCCATCAAACACTCCCAGGACAGGTACAGCACGGGGTTAGATACAGAGTAAAGCTCCCTCTACACTGTCCCCATCAAACACTCCCAGGACAGGTACAAGTGCAATTTGGTTTAATCTATGCAGCCCTCACCATCTCTCCATTGCTAATACTGGAGTTAATTATCCATTATCCATTTTATTAGTTGTTCAAAGTGAACTCAAAACAGCAAAGTGATAGGTTTTTGATTTTTACCATTATCACTTTTAACAATGCAAAATGTACAACTGTGAAAATGAGAATTTTGAAACTATATTCAAGTGGCTTTGTGTAATAGAAACAGAAAATGCTGGTAAAGCTCAGCAGCATCTATGGAGAGAGAAGCAGAGTTAATGTTTCGAGTCACAGCTTCAGTCATATTGGAGTTGATAGATTAATTAACTGTTTCTTTCTCTACAGATGCTGCCAGACTTGCTGAGCTTTTCCAGCATTTTCTGATTTTATTTCAGATTCCCAGCATCTGCAATTTTCTCTTTTCTTTTGGTTTGGGTAATGTTGTATTCCAGTAACCAGCATTGCAGAATCAGAGTTTCAGAATAGGAAATGTCTCTGGCTTTGTGTAAGGGTCAGAATATTCTCTGTAGTTACAGCTTGGTTTTGGTGCATCCTCAAAACTTGTAAAGGAACCTTCCTGAATTTGTTGTGTATCAGGATGCACTGTTAGTGAATAGTTGGTTGGGAGTGCAATGATAATTGCTAAACATGCTAATTTTCAACAGTGAATTATTTTAGGCAATGGTTAATTTAGAGACATCTGTTTTGTTGTGTGGATCACACTATCACTCAAATATGAAATCAGCAACAGAAGCAACAATTCAGACAAAAACATCTGGAACCTGATTGAATGAGATTCAGCAGACTTGGATTGCCAGTTTGCGGGATTTGGCAATGAAAGGGTTAATATTGTGTGAAAAGAGTTCTAACACATTTCACTGCATAGAATTTGAACAGCAGTCACAAGCCAGCAAGGCTGTTGAGTTGAATGTTAAAATTCCATGTGTTCCTTTGTAACATGTGGGCTTTGAGTATGCATGTTGAAACCTCGGATAAATCTTGTGCAAACATTAAAAGCAGAGTAATGGACAGACGGAGAGCAGAATGATTGTAGTTTCAAACGAAACCACTCAGAGCTGCAGCAGTTATGGAGACTGACATTAGCAGAAACTCCGCTCACACAACTGCTCTGAGAATGCACGTGTACACATATCCAAGAGGCTCCCATTCAAACTCTTACTGTTCTGCTAAACTTTACACAATCCTGATCTCTGCTAATCAGAAGTTATACAAACCAGCCTAGCAATATCAGAAAATTCTAAACAGGAGAGAACTGGAAAACACAGTAAAAAGGTGCATCCTTTGACACATGGGACATTATCTCACAGTGTAGAGATATTACATTCAATTAAAATGCATCAATCCTCAGAAAGATTCAGCAAGCTTTCCAGATTCAGTTTTGAACACTACACACAACACACTATATCTGCCGCTCAGTTAGCCCATCCCCAATTCGGCTTTAGTGTACCTGTTTGCCACTGGACGGCTGATACCTGCTGTAGCCACTGTCGCTACTGTCAGAATCCTGAGCCATGCCTTGTGAAACAGTCCTTCGCACCCTCTCTCTGTCTCTCACTGGCTGCACCTCTCATCTCACTTTTCTTAAAGTCTCACTCAACCACTTCTGGTAAGTACATGCCCTGTTAAGCTGGAAGTCACGTGATGTGTGACGGAAACTGTCACACACAACTGGGAATGAAAGCTGCAAAAACCCTTCAAAAAACCCAATTCTCTCAGTGAGTGGGAGTGAATACAGAGAAATCGACTGACAGCCAGCAACAGAATTGCCACAAGAGTCACAGGAGACAGAGAAAAATTTTAAACAAATTCAGTTCAAGATGCAAGAGGGTCAGAGATTCAAACAGTTTTCAAATCATTAGTTTTTCAGAATTTAAAGAATTAACAGTTCTGAAAAAATAATTAGTTCTGTTTAAATGTATTCCAAAGGGGAAATGGAAAGATAGGATTGTGTCCAGTGAAGTCCCCAATATCACATCCAACTTGAGAAAAAATGAGAGAAATAATCTATTGGGTTTCTAACTGCCAATTTTCTCCTAATAATAGAAAGTGTTCCCATTCCTAACATTGACCTCCATTTCTTTGGCCATCATTCCCACACGGATGAGCTTTGTTAATTCAGCTCTGTGGGAGCTGAAATGTAAAGTGTCCACAATGTCAGAACTAAGAGCAAAATACTGCCGATGCTGGAATCTGAAACAAAATTAGAAAATGCTGGAGGAGTTCAGCGGGTCTGACAGCATACATGGAAGAGAATAGAGCCAAAGTTTCAAGTCTGGATCAGTCTTCATCAAGCTCTCTCCACTGTTGTCAGATGTGCAGAGCTTCTTCAGCATCTTGTGTTTTGAAGTGAGAACATTGATAATTGCAGAGAGTGTGAGAATCAATAAGAACCATTCACACCAACAAGTCATGAGTGACTGCAAGTCTCATCTAGTGACTGAGAATCCAACCAGTTTAGTTTCTACTTTTGGTGATTTCACTCTAATTTAGTGGATGCTTTGTAAATAAATACAGAAAATGCTGGAAGCACTTATGGGTAAGGTATACACGGGAATGTATGAACTGTAAAGAGTGAAAGTGAAAACAAGTTTCGGACCTCAACATCTGGCCAATTTAAGGGGCCCATTTCTCCCGGCTGTTCTCATGTCCCATGTCCATCACATACAAAGTAAAGCTCCCCATCAACCACTCCCTGGACACGTACAGCAAGGGGTTAGATACAGAGTAAAGCTCCCTCTACACTGTCCCCATCAAACACTCCCAGGACAGGTACAGCACAGGGTTAGATACAGAGTAAAGCTCCCTCTACACTGTCCCCATCAAACACTCCCAGGACAGGTACAGCACGGGGTTAGATACAGAGTAAAGCTCCCTCTACACTGTCCCCATCAAACACTTCCAGGACAGGTACAGCACGGGGTTAGATACAGAGTAAAGTTCCCTCTACACTGTCCCCATCAAACACTTCCAGGACAGGTACAGCACGGGGTTAGATACAGAGTAAAGCTCCCTCTACACTGTCCCCCCCATCAAACACTCCCAGGACAGGTACAGCACGGGGTTAGATACAGAGTAAAGCTCCCTCTACACTGTCCCCATCAAACACTCCCAGGACAGGTACAGCACGGGGTTAGATACAGAGTAAAGCTCCCTCTACACTGTCCCCATCAAACACTTCCAGGACAGGTACAGCACTGGGTTAGATACAGAGTAAAGCTCCCTCTACACTGTCCCCCATCAAACACTCCCAGGACAGGTACAGCACGGGGTTAGATACAGAGTAAAGCTCCCTCTACACTGTCCCCATCAAACACTCCCAGGACAGGTACAGCACGGGGTTAGATACAGAGTAAAGCTCCCTCTACACTGTCCCCCCATCAAACATTCCCAGGACAGGTACAGCACGGGGTTAGATACAGAGTAAAGCTTCATCTGAAAATATTTTTTTTGTGTTAGAAGTATACTGTAGCTTTTGATTTGAAGATTTTTTTCAAAGCAGAATTCTTACTGAAGGTGCGATATTTGGAAGTTCCCTCAGGTTTGAGACTGTGGGTGCTTGCTGGACCAGTCGAAGACTGGAGTTTCCAATTCACTTTGAATAATTAGTGACAGTAAACAGATCTCATCATCCTTCTCATAACACCATTCAAAGATAATAAGTGACCCTGAGCTCACTGAGGTAAAGATAAGGATCATATATTTCTCAGCAGTTAGTCTAGTTGAAGCAGTGACAGTACATCCAGAGGAAATTGATGGGCTCTGATGAAGGGCCATCCAGACTCGAAACATTGGCTCTATTTTCTCTCGACAGATGCTGTCAGACCAGTTGAATTTCTTTAGCATTTTCTGCTTTTGTTTCAGGTTCCAACATCTGCAATATTTTGCTTTAAACTTGCTTGGCCATTTAAGAGTCATCCACATTGCTGTTGTTCTGGAGTCACATGTAGGCTAGACCAGTTAAGGACAGCAGATTTCCTTCTCTAAAGGATATTAATGAACTACATGGGTTTTTACAACAATCGACAATAGTTTCATGGGCATCATTAGACTTTTAATTCCAGATTTTTATTGAATTTAAATTTCACCATCTGACATGGTGGGATTCGAACCCAGGTCCCCAGAGCATCACCCTGGGTCTCTGGATTCCTAGTCCAGTGACAATAGAGGAGGATTGGACAGACAGTGCAGGAATCTTCTGTGGCCATTCCCCTGCAAAACAAATATACCATCCTGAATACTGTCGAGGGGAATGACCTCTCAGGGGAAAGCAGCAACAGCAAATCCATTGCCCCACAGTTGGCTCAGCTGCAGAGGGGAAGAGTAAAAAGTGTAGAATTCAATAGTTATAGGGGATTCAATTGTAAGGGGAATGGACAGGTGTTTCTGTGGCTGCAAAAAGACACAAAGGATGATATGTTGCCCCCCTGTTATTAGGGTTTCAGAGCGGTTATAGGACATTCTGAAGAAGCAGGTGAACAGCCAGTTGGTGTGTTACAACTGGTACAAACGACATAGATTTTAAAAAAGTGATGAAGTCCGAAAAGCAGAATATAGAGAGTTAGAAAACAAGTTGAAAGTTAGGAGCTCAAAGGTTGTGATCTCGTGGTTAATACTAATGCCTTGTACCAGTCAGAGTAGAAATAGCAGGATGTATTGGATAAAGCATGGTTGAAGAGATGGTGTGATGGGGAGGGTTTCAGGTTCCTGGGACATTGGGACTGGTTCTGGGGGAGATGGGACGACTACAAACTGGACCGGTTACATCAGGACAGGACCAGGACTGATGTCCTTGAAGGAATATTTACTGGAGCAGTTGGGGAGGATTTAAACTAGAATTACAAGGGGATGGTAACCTAAGCAGAGTGACAAGGGAAAGAGAAACAAGGACAAGAATAAAAGTAAGTGCAGTAAAATGTTAAAACGGTAGACAGGATAATCAAAGGCAAGAGGCAAATAGGGCCACAGTAAACATAAAGCCAAAGAAAAATTAGGATGATTAATAATGGCAAAAAGGCAAATCTAAAGGCTTTGTAACTTAAAGAAATGAAGCATTTGGAATAAGATAGACAAATTGACAGTGCAAGGTGAGATAAATGGATATAATCTCATAGCCATTACAGAGATATGGTTAAAAGATCAAAACTGGAAACTTAATACCCAGGGATATTTTATCTTTTGGAAAGGCAGAAAGGAAGGAAAAGATGCTGGCGTAGCACTGTTAATAAGAGATGAAATGAAGGGCGGGATTTTCCAGCCGCACATGCCCCAAGACCAGAGATTCCTGCAGAGCTTAATGGACCTTAAAATAGTCTGCCAAATTTTCTGTCCCACCAGGAAAATTCTGCCCAAGGTCAGTTGTGAGAGATGATCTCAGCTCGGATGATGTTGAATACTTTTGGGTGGAGGTAAAAAACAGCAAGGGAAAGAAGACATTGGTAGGAGTGTATAGACCCCCAAACAGTAACCACCCTGTAGGAAAAGAAATAAATGAGCAAATAATAGAAGAATGTAAAAAGAATAGAGCAATAATTATGGATGACTTTAATCTTCGTGTTAATTGGCTTAATCAAATTGGAAAGGGTAGCTACGACAACAAATTAATGGAGTGCATTAGGGATAGTTTCCTCGAGCAATATATCATGAGCCAACCAGAAGACAGACTTTCTTGGATCTGATAATGGGTAACGGGGCAGGTTTAATAAATGACCTCAGAGTAACATATCCCTAGGAAATAGTGATCATAACGAAATAGCGAATGGGATGCTGGCCTTCATAGCGAGGGGGATTGAATATAAAAGTAGGGAGGTCTTGCTGCAGCTGTATAGGGCATTGGTGAGGCCGCAGCTGGAGTACTGTGTGCAGTTTTGGGCACCGCACCTGCGCAAAGATATTTTGGCCTTGGAGGGAGTGCAGAGGAGGTTTACTAGGTTGATACCAGAGTTGAGGGGGTTGAGCTATGAGGAGAGGCTGAATAAACTGGGCTTGTACTCGTTAGAGTTTAGAAGAATGAGGGGAGATCTCATTGAGACTTATAAGATGATGAATGGGATGGATAGGATAGAGGTGGAGAGACTCTTCCCGCTCAAAAAAGACAGTAGGACTAGGGGGCACAGCCTCAAGATAAAAGGGGGGCGGTTTAGAACGGAATTGAGGAGGAACTTCTTCACTCAAAGGGTGGTGAATCTCTGGAATTCTCTGCCCGTTGAAGTGGTGGAGGCTACCTCGCTAAATATTTTTAAGACGCGGGTTGATGGGTTTTTGATAAGAGAGGGGATTAAGGGTTATGGGGAGAAAGCGGGAAAGTGGAACTGAGCAGCGACAGATCAGCCATGATCTTATTGAATGGCAGGGCAGGCTCGAAGGGCTGGATGGCCTACTCCTGCTCCTATTTCTTATGTTCTTATGTTCTTATAACATGATAGAATTTAATATTCTGTTTGAAAGTGAGAAACTTGGTTCTGAAACAATTGTGTTTAACTTAAACAGAAAGGAATAACAATGAAATTAGGATAGAGTTAGCTAAAGAGGACTGGGCAGAGAGATAAGCAGGAAAGACAGTGAGCAAGCAGTGGAGGATATGTAAGAAGGCCGTTCATGACTCTCAGCAAAATAACATCCCACGAAGGAGGAAAGATTCTAAGAGAGGGATGAACCAATCATGGCTAACCAAGGAAGTTAAAGAAAGTATTAAGTTGAAAGAAAAGCCATATAAAGAGGCAAAAATCAGTGATAGCCCGAAAGACTGGGATAAATTCAAAATCTAGCAAAGGAGGACTAAAAATATAATAGAAAATAAACTACAAGGGCAAAATAGCGAGGAATATAAAAATTCACAATAAGAACTTCTTAAAATATATAAAAAGGAAGAGAGATGTCAAAGTGAACATAGGCCCCTTAGGAAATGAATCTGGGAGATAGTTATGGGGAACAAGGAAATGGCAGAGGAGTTAAATAAATATTTTGCATCATTCTTTACAGTGGAATGTGTGAATGGCTGTGGGGGCAGGGTCCTTATCTATATTTAAGGCTGAGATAGGTTTTCGATCACTAAGAGGGAGTCAAAGGTTACGGGGAAAGGGCAGTCCTTGTGTATATTTAAGGCTGAGATAGATTTTTGATCAATAAGAGAATGAAAGGTTACGGAGAAAGGGCAGGAAAATGGACATGAGGAATGTCATTGGATCAGCAATGATCCTGTTGAATGATGGAGCAGGTTTGAGGGGCAGAATGACCTACTCCTATTCCTATTTCTTATGGTCTAATGATCTCAATAACATTATACTAACAGCTCCCCCACATGGTATCAGAAGATTGGGGAATTACAAGAATTACCCTCCTTGTTTAAAAAGGTGGAGAAGAACAAATCCAACAACAACTCAGTCAGTGTGTTAATATGAATATGGTCTTTGGAATTCTGAAGAATGAGGGGAGATCTTATAGAAACATATAAGATTATGAAGGGAATAGATAAGGTAGAAGCAGGGAAGTTGTTTCCACTGGCGGGTGAAACTAGAACGACGGGACATAGCCTCAAAATAAGGGGGAGCAGATTTAGGACTGAGTTGAGGAGGAACTTTTTCACACAGAGTGTTGTGAATCTGTAGAATTCCCTGCCCAGTGAAGCAGTTGAGGCTTCCTCATTGAATAAATAGATAAATTTTTGAACAGTAAAGGAATTAACGGTTATGGTGAGCGGGTGGGTAAGTGGAGCTGAGTCCCCGAAAAGATCACCCGTGATCTTATTGAATGGCAGAGCAGGCTTGAGAGGCCAGATGGCCGACTCCTGCTCCTAGTGCTTATGTTCTTATGGTTGGTGCAGACTCGATGGGCCAAATGGCCTTCTTCTGCACTGTGGGGATTCTATGAATACAAACCACTGTGAATGCTGAAAATCTGAAATTAAATCAGAAATAACGCAAATTTCCTTTCCAATGTTGGTGCGAAGTTCCAGAGTTAAACTTTGGGCAAAATGTTTAGCTTGGGTCACTTTCAGGTATATGGTGGGTGTGGGGGAATGGGAGGTCACTGACTGTGTCCTGATGGTGAATGGAATGCTGGCCTTTATAGCGAGGGGGATAGAATATAAAAGCAGGGAGGTCTTGCTGCAACTGTACAGGGTACTAGTGAGGCCACAGCTGGAGTACTGTGTGCAGTTTTGGTCGCCGCATTTGCGTAAGGATATATTGTCCTTGGAGGGAGTGCAGAGAAGGTTCACTAGGCTGATACTGGAGATGAGGGGGTTAGCCTATGAAGAGAGACTGAATAGACTGAGTCTGTACTCGTTGGAGTTTAGAAGGCTGAGGGGGGATCTTATAGAGACGTATAAGATAATGAAGGGGATGGGTAGAGTAGAGGCAGAGAGATTCTTCCCGCTTAGAAAGGACAGCAGGACTAGAGGGCACTGTCTCAAGATAAGGGGGGGGGCAGTTTAGAACGGAGTTGAGGAGGAACTTCTTCACTCAAAGGGTGGTGAATCTCTGGAATTCTCTGCCCGTTGAAGTGGTGGAGGCTACCTCGCTAAATATATTTAAGTCACGGGTAGATAGGTTTTTGATAGACAAGGGAATTAAGGGTTATGGGGAGAAAGTGGGAAAGTGGAACTGATCCACTTCAGATCAGCCATGATCTTATTGAATGGCGGGGCAGGCTCGAAGGGCTAGATGGCCTACTCCTGCTCCTATTTCTTATGTTCTTATGGAACAGTCTATTTATTGCTTGCAGGAGTATAATTTGGAATTTTTTTGTGCTGATGTTGATGGCAGGTTAAAGACAGGTCGAATTTCCCACTAATCTGTGTCAGGAACCTCATTTGCATTCATTAGCATTTTATAAATGCTCATTAGAAGGCCGACTCACCAGAAGAGGTGCCTGACCCACTGGATTATTAGAAGGGTCTGATTCTGACTGGAAGTAAGCAGTGTGCAGTGAGTAACTTTCCCTTCATCAGACTTTGAGGTGTGTAGACATTGCTTTCCCCTCCATTTAAGAGCAATGCTAAGAGATTTTGGGTATTTCCATCAGAAGCTGCACTAACATTGATTAAGGAAGACACAACCAGCTGGAAGGGGAAAATGGAGACAAGAGTTGGGGGGATTGTGGTGGGATGGGGTGGGGGGTGTGCAAGGATCAGAGCACCTTGAGGCAAGAGATATAAAACTGTCCGTAAACAGTTACAAACTGATCTGGGGTTGGTGCACACTGTCAGGGGGAATATTGTTATAATTCAGGTCAGAAACTCCAAAGTCTTTTATAAAGTCTGCCTGGATCATAAGTTTTGCATTTTGTTTTTTGCTCAGTTTCAACTGACCCACTAAGGAGCTTTCATCAAACAAAGTTTATTTAAGAACACAGTTAACATATGTAGAAAGAAAATTAGCAACAACTTTTACCTATTACAAACAAAAAAACTCCATGCTATTGTATAACCCTTAATAAATATACAAAATGTTCCAACCAAACAAACTTCCTGATACAAAACCCTTGCCACAGGTTTAGCACTTAAAATACAAATGTTCACATGGTGCTGGAACTTGGTCTTTTGTGTGGACAATTGAAACTCTGACTTCCCAGCCTTGTAACTTCTAGTAATCCTCTTGATCTACACGCAGACCAGCTTGGAGTCAGAACAGCTTCCCAAACACCAGAGAGAGAGAGACTGACTCTAGGCAAGCCATTCAACAACAGCAGATTTTTTTCACTTGAGGAAGGCCAGGAGACCCGTTACCAGCTTGTCAGCAGAATCTATAATACCAGGGACAGCGAGAGAGAAAAACTGCCTGCCTCCTGACAACCAGGGCAATTCTAATTCTAAAGCCAAAACTGAAGATAAATCCTTGGATTCTTTCGGGGGAGAAATGATCTGACTTGTAATCAATCTTCCCCCTCACAATGCAGGGTCATAAAAGATCCCAGAAAGTACTTGAGGCCCAGAGTAAAAATAAACACAACCCCATTTAAACTATTGAAGCAACAATAAAAGGGCTTCTAGCAGACAGCCTGGCAACAATGAAACCAAAAGGATTGCTTACAACTGCAGAGAACATGATTTAAAAAAAAGCACTTCTTACAGGTACACTAACATCACAATATTGAACATGCTGTCCTGGGGCTGAGGCCACACTGTCAGGGAGAATATTGAATGACTGTACTGTGCCTTTGAGAAATGTATTTGTATCATGCTTCTTGTAAAGGGAATGTTTTAAACTTAAGCTCTGATCATGTTGCTGATGTGTCTGCTCCAGACAGCACACCTGCTGAGAATGCAGAGCATAATTGATCTGAGTTCCAGGTATTTGTTTTAATCTGAGTTAATGCAGTTTTGTTGCTTTTTGGGTTGTCCCTTAGGGTTTCAGATTTAATTATTTGATTGACAAGAGCAGCTATGTGCTAATGGGAAGAGCTCGGCTTATAGAGAGAACAAGCCAGCAATTTCCGTTTGGATTTGTAAGGTGCAGCAGCTCATCTGTCTCTCTGGAAATTTAAGTTTCAGACCTGCTAGAAAATAGATATCCATCTCCAGAAGTATTAAAGAGCTTGAGACTAGCAACCCACATAAGACTGTGTGTTTTTGCTAACTGATTTTGAAGACAATGAGCAATATTGATTAAATTGGAACTAATAGAGATAGGATGGCAATTAAGAATTATATCTTATCATGTTTAAGTATTTCAATTGTTGGAAGTTTTTTTGGTGTATTTAAACTGCTTTATTAAATAAAGCTTGTTTTAATAAAAAAAACTTCCTCGTGAGTCAATAGAATCACACCTGGAGCATATCACCTTATTCTCGCACTAATGCCAAAATCAAAAATAGTTATGATCCAGCCTAACTTCATTAGACACCGTGGAGTTTCTGATCTGGTCTTCTAACTGAGGGCTCTTGCAGGATTAAAATCTGTAACTCCTTGTTTGGCTTTGGATTATTGAATTCAGAGATGTGGGTGTTGAGTATTTTTTTTCAGGTGTTGGATTTGGTTAGTTTAAATAGGGAATGCTTTGTGGAATAATGGCTCTTTCAGTGGCTACAGTTTCCCTGAGTGTGGAAAATGTCATTCAGGATGGTTTACAAAAAAATAGCTAAAACAAAGATTTTGGAATTGGCAAACAAGCTGAGTTGACGTTATCCGAAGGGACGAGGAAAGAGATAACTGCAGCGATAGCTCAAAAGTTTAAAATAGCCAGAAATACAGTCTGAATTAGAAATGGCCAGAATTCAATTACAAATGAAACAGCTTGAATTAAAACCTGAAGCAAAACAGACAGAAAGGCAATTGCAGTGGAAAAAGTGAGTTGAGACAATTTGAATTGTAATTAAAAGGAAAAAGGAAGAAAAGCCCTGGCACAACAAACAGAATAAAGAATGAGAACTTCAGGAACTGGACGGACAGTTTAAGGTTGAAGTGTTAGAGTAACAGTAAAAAACGCAGGTGATTTTGCATTGGTTCAGGAATCAAGGTGTGGTTTTCGACATTAGTTTCAGCCAGTGAGGGATAGAAACTGGGGGAAGAGAAATCCTCAGGGTGAAAAAGCAAAGGAGATCTCATGGCAGATAATAAAGACAACATTCCTCAGCTTGTAAAGAAAACACAGGAAGGTGGAAGAGAAATAAAATGCCTCGGATGTTTTCATTGTACTAAAGTTGGACACAAAGTCACAGTGTTGGCGGTTTAGGAAAAGCACAGGCAATAGGAAAAGCTCCAGCAGCAATAAAACCAACACCCTGATACCCATTCTGGCATTTGAGGAACCTTTAATGAGGATCCTGATTTTGATTTGATTTATTATTGTTACACGTAATAGTATACAGTGAAAGGTATTGTTTCTTGTGTGCTGGACAAAGCATGCTGTTCATAGATGACAGAGGAGAGAAGAAAAGGAGACAGTGCAGAATGTAGTGCTACAAAGAGCAGTACAGCACAGGAACAGGCCCTTCGGCCCACCAAGTCTGTGCCGACACAGATGTCTCTCTAATCTAATATTTTCTTGCCTCAATGTGGTCCATATCCCTCTATTCGCTGCCTATTCACGTATCTATTTAGATGCCTCTTGAACGTTGTTATAGAATCTGCTTCCATCACCTCCTCTGGCAGCACATTCCAGGCATTCACCACCCTCTGTGTGAAAAACTTGCCCCTTACATCTCTTTTAAACTTTCCCCCTCTCACTTTCAACCTATGCCCCCGAGTAATTGACCTTCTGACTCTGGGAAAAAGACTCTGACTATCCACTTCATCCAAGCCTGTCATTATCAAGTTCCCCCTCATCCTCTATTGAAAACATAGAACATAGAACATTACAGCGCAGAACAGGCCCTTCGGCCCACGATGTTGCACCAACCAGCTAAAAAGCAATGACCCTCTAACCTAAACCAAACCCTTTCCATCCATAAACCTATCCACGGATCTCTTAAACGCCCCCAAACTAGGCGCATTTACAACTGCATTTACAACAATCCAAGTTTGTTCAATCTTTCTTCATAGTCCATATCCTCCAAACCAGGCAATGTCCTGGTAAATCTCTTCTTCATCCTTTCCGATGCATCAACATCCTTCCGGTGGTGTGGTGACCAGATTTGTACAAATACTCAAAATGCAGTTATTTACAGTCATATCTAGGGTGTGTAAAAGATCAGATTCATATATGGTAGATCCATTCAAAAGTTTGACGGCAGCAGGGAAGAAGCTGTTCTTGACTCGGTTGGTACACGATCTCAGACTTTTGTATCTTTTTCCCGATGGAAGCAGATGGGAGAGAGAATGTTTAGGCTTCATGGGATCCTTGTTTATGTTGGCTGCTTTGCCGAGGCAGCTGGAAGTGTAGACAGTGGATAGGAGGCTGGTCTGAATGATGGACTGGGCTATGTTCACGACCCTTTGTAGTTTCTTGCAGTCTTGGTCAGAGCAAGAGCTATGCCAAGCTGTGATATATCTGGAAAGAATACTTTCTATGGTGCATCTGTAAAAATTGGTGAGAGTCGTAGCTGACGTCAAATTTCCTTAGCCTTCTGAGAAAGTAGAGGCATTGGCGGCTTTTCTTAACTATAGCATCAGCATGGAGGGACCTGGACACCTAGAAACCTGAAGATCTCGACCATTTCCACTTCACGACCGTCGCTGTAAACAAGGATTATGCTTTCTGAAGCCAATGACTATTTCCTTCATTTTACTGACACTGAGGGAGAGATTATTCATAGAACGATAGAATCATAGAACCCTACAGTGCAGAAAGAGGCCCTTCGGCCCATCGAGTCTACACCGAACACAATCCCACCCAGGCCCTATCCCCATATCCCTACGTATTATACCCACTAATCCCCGATTGTGCAATTGTCATCACACCATTCACCAAATTCCCTTCCTCTACCCCATATCGTCATTGTTTGAGATCCAACCCTCACCAGCAAACCTGTAGGCCATCAGGCCCCTGGGAACTTGTCTGCTTTCAATCCCAATAGTTTATTGAGCACAATTTCCCTATTAATCATGGTTGTTCTAAGCTGCTCCCTTTCTATTTCCTCTGCATTATCTTTTATCATTGGGATAATACTACTTTCCTCCACTGTAAAAACTGAGGCAAAATATTGATTAAACGTCTCTGCCACTTCGGTGTTCCCCACTATTAGCTCCCCAGTCTCATCCTCCAAGGGACCAATATTCACTTTAGCTAATATCTTCCCTTTTAGTTAAATATGGAAGCATAATTTACCTTTGATCATTTTATTACTTTAAGTAACGCTTTGTTGATCGTTAAAAACTTTTCAATCTTCCAGCCTGTCACTGGTCTTTGCAATATGGGCTGCCTTTATTTTTGTCTTTAGGTTGTCTTTAACTTTCTTGCTTAGCCATGGATGTTTTATTCTCCTCTTACAATCATTGTTCCCTCTGGAATGTATTTTAGTTGGAAGGAATTAATATCCTGAAAAACTGCCACTGCTCATTAACTGTCACACCTTTTAGCCTTCCTACCCAACCCACATGGGCCAAGCTTGTCCTTAGGCCAACATGATTACCTTTGTTTAACTCCAAAATGCAAGTATGGGACTCCAGTTTCTCGCCCTTGTACTGAATTTTAATTTCTATTATACAATGATCACTCTTCCCTAAAAGATCCTTCACTATGAAGACATTAATTAATCCCTGTTTATTACACAATAGCAAATGCAGAATAGCCTGCTCTCTGGTTGATTCCACAGCATATTTCTCCAAGAAATAATCTCTAATAATTCAATGAACTCTCCCTCAAGGCTACCCTTGCCAATTTGATTAAACCAGTCTATGTGCATATTAAAATCACTCATGATTATTACCAAACCTTTCTTACAAGCCCCCAGTATTTTGTAGTTTACACTGTGCCCCACTGCGAAACTTGTTTGGGGACTGATAGATCACTCTCACCAGGGACTTCTTTCCATTGCTATTTCTTATTTCTACCCAGTCTGATTCCACATCTTGATTTCTAGCACTTCTATCATTTCTCACTATGCTGCTCCCTTCCTTAACTAGCAAAGCTACAACACCGACTTTTCCCTTCTGTCTATGCTCCTGATATGCTGATTACCCTTGGATATTCAATTTCCAGACTTGTTCTCCTTGTAATCATGTTTCAATAATCGCCACCAAGTCATATCCGTTTGTCTCTATTTGCACTGTTAACTCGTTAATTTTGCTCCAAATCCTTCGTGCATTCAGACGCAAAGCCTTTAAGTTTGTTCTATTATCAAAGTTAGATGTCAATGTTGAAGCTGTACTGGAGCAGCTTGGTTAGGGACATGGCAAACTCTGGAATTTTCAGAACTATTGCTGGAATATTGTCAGGGCCCACTGCCTTTGCAGCATCCAGTGTCTTCAGCTGTTTCTTGATATAATATGGAGTGAATCGAATTGGCTGGAGATTGGCAGCTGTGATGCTGGGGACCACAGGAGGAGAACGAGATGGATTATTCATTTGGCACATCTGGCTGAGGATTGCTGCAAATGCTTCAGTCTTATCTTTTGCATTGACATCCTGGGCTCCTCCATCATTGTGGATGGGGAGATTTGTGGAACCTCCTCCTCCAGTGAGTTGTTTACTTATCCACCACCATTCATGGCTGGATATAACAGGTTTTAAACAGTGGTTTGACTTTCAGTATTTGCTGATTTGTCGACAGGTTGCTCTTCTCCTGTTTAACTATCTTTCTAAATTATGAATTATTACCAACTGAATTCGATAATGGAAAAACTTTGGTAGATAAAGTTTCGAGGAGTTGTCGTTATTGTGTGTAGTTGCGTGTGAACACACATGTACATTCTGAAATGCAAGTTATTCAAACGTAGAGAAAATAAGCCACTACAATTAAACCACTGGTTTCGAGTCCATGCGTGTGGGTTAAACAATGAAGTCAATGTAACTGAATTCTAACGATTGGAAGGTGCATTGATGGAGGCAGAGGCTTGTTGCAATGAAAGGGTTAAGTGGGTAGGCGTTAACCTACTGCAGAACGGACTCAGCTCACACTACAGGAGCACAGAATTCTTGGAGGTTTTTCTCATCAATGTGTCAGGCCAGATGTCAGCACCACATCAAATAAAAACATGTGCGTTAATGAGGGCAATGTGAGAAGCAGGGCTTCCAGACAAAACCTCATTTCACTCAAAAAAAAAGCTCAACTTCCCCGCAGCACCAGAAAGCAATATTCCCAGTGATGCCTCAAACGAGAAATTGACCATTTCAAACCATTTCAGCTCAAATATAGCAGTACACACAGCTCTCTCTGTGTACAGTGCTGATGTTCAGTACACACAGCTCTCCCTGTGTACAGAGCTGATGTTCAGTACACACAGCTCTCCCTGTGTACAGAGCTGATGTTCAGTACACACAGCTCTCCCTGTGTACAGAGCTGATGTTCAGTACACACAGCTCTCCCTGTGTACAGTGCTGATGTTCAGTACACACAGCTCTCCTTGTGTACAGAGCTGATGTTCAGTACACACAGCTCTCCCTGTGTACAGTGCTGATGTTCAGTACACACAGCTCTCCCTGTGTACAGAGCTGATGTTCAGTACACACAGCTCTCCCTGTGTACAGAGCTGATGTTCAGTACACACAGCTCTCCCTCTGTACAGAGCTGATGTTCAGTACACACAGCTCTCCCTGTGTACAGTGCTGATGTTCAGTACACACAGCTCTCCCTGTGTACAGAGCTGATGTTCAGTACACACAGCTCTCCCTGTGTACAGAGCTGATGTTCAGTACACACAGCTCTCCCTGTGTACAGAGCTGATGTTCAGTACACACAGCTCTCCCTCTGTACAGTGCTGATGTTCAGTACACACAGCTCTCCCTGTGTACAGAGCTGATGTTCAGTACACACAGCTCTCCCTGTGTACAGTGCTGATGTTCAGTACACACAGCTCTCCCTGTGTACAGTGCTGATGTTCAGTACACACAGCTCTCCCTGTGGACAGAGCTGGTGTTCAGTACACACAGCTCTCCCTCTGTACAGAGCTGATGTTCAGTACACACAGCTCTCCCTGTGTACAGTGCTGATGTTCAGTACACACAGCTCTCCCTGTGTACAGAGCTGATGTTCAGTACACACAGCTCTCCCTGTGTACAGAGCTGATGTTCAGTACACACAGCTCTCCCTGTGTACAGAGCTGATGTTCAGTACACACAGCTCTCCCTCTGTACAGTGCTGATGTTCAGTACACACAGCTCTCCCTGTGTACAGAGCTGATGTTCAGTACACACAGCTCTCCCTGTGTACAGAGCTGATGTTCAGTACACACAGCTCTCCCTGTGTACAGAGCTGATGTTCAGTACACACAGCTCTCCCTCTGTACAGTGCTGATGTTCAGTACACACAGCTCTCCCTGTGTACAGAGCTGATGTTCAGTACACACAGCTCTCCCTGTGTACAGTGCTGATGTTCAGTACACACAGCTCTCCCTGTGTACAGAGCTGATGTTCAGTACACACAGCTCTCCCTGTGTACAGAGCTGATGTTCAGTACACACAGCTCTCCCTGTGTACAGAGCTGATGTTCAGTACACACAGCTCTCCCTGTGTACAGAGCTGATGTTCAGTACACACAGCTCTCCCTGTGTACAGTGCTGATGTTCAGTACACACAGCTCTCCCTGTGTACAGTGCTGATGTTCAGTACACACAGCTCTCCCTGTGTACAGAGCTGGTGTTCAGTACACACAGCTCTCCCTGTGTACAGAGCTGGTGTTCAGTACACACAGCTCTCCCTGTGTACAGAGCTGGTGTTCAGTACACACAGCTCTCCCTCTGTACAGAGCTGATGTTCAGTACACACAGCTCTCCTTGTGTATAGAGCTGATGTTCAGTACACACAGCTCTCCTTGTGTACAGAGCTGATGTTCAGTACACACAGCTCTCCCTGTGTACAGAGCTGATGTTCAGTACACACAGCTCTCCCTGTGTACAGAGCTGATGTTCAGTACACACAGCTCTCCCTGTGTACAGAGCTGATGTTCAGTACACACAGCTCTCCCTGTGTACAGAGCTGATGTTCAGTACACACAGCTCTCCCTGTGTACAGAGCTGATGTTCAGTACACACAGCTCTCCCTGTGTACAGTGCAAATGTTCAGTGACATATGTGCCTCCAGCACCTACAGACATGGCCGTTGGGGACACACCTAGAGATCGGTGTGGTAGCACCTGATTGGACTCTTATCAATCGGGGGATCAAGTCCTGATCAATTGATTGCCAATGGCCAAGAGGAGTGCGGAACCAAACGGGGTATAAAGGGTGCTGCACAACCAGGAAGGTCTCTCTCTCTCTCTCTAACCCCACAAACAAACTACAACAATGATGACCATCGCCAGTGACGACCAGCACGAGGAGAGCCACCACACCCAAGAAGGAAGGAAAGGAAGACCGGAGCCAGGGTGCCAGACCAGAGCAAAGGACCAGACTACGCAGACAACTACCGAGACCGGCGCACAGATAAAGGCCAATATCTGCTTGGATACTCACCAGTCACACAAAGCTAAATCAAGGCCTTGTATTGTACTTAAACTTTAGTATTTTACTGTAAGATTACTTATTGTTGGTTGGGTGGGTGATTATTGGTTGTGTGGGTTTAAATAAATATTGGTTGCACTAATAGGACGTCTACTCGTAGTTATTTATCCACCATATAAGGGTTAAAAAAGACTGTGCGGCAGGCAACACTAGTGACCCAGATTGAGCCACTGTCTGTGTGGAGTTTGCACATTCTCCCTGTGTCTGCATGGGTTTCATCCGGGTGCTCCGGTTTCCTCCCACATTCTGAAAAATGTGCTGGTTAGGGTGGATTGATTCAAACAGGTGCCAGATTGTGGCGATGAGGGAATTTTCACAGTTACTTCATTGCAGTGTTAATGTAAGTCTTACTTGTGACACTGATAAATAAACTTTACTTTTGCTTTATCCGCTTGTTGATGCTCCAGCTTCAGAAACAAAAGTGCATTTGCTCAAGTTCCAGGGCCAATCAGTTTACTGGATTCCTGTTTTGGGCTATTTGATTGGATATTCAAATCAATGAACGATCTTTCTCACTCCCTCTCATTTGTCAGAATTCCCCAACTCGATCACTCTGGTTCCCTTTCCTCACCCATCAAACACACTCCCAAACAGCCCAATCCCAAACATTTCCTATCCCAAATATCCCTATCCCAATCCCAATCCCTCCTGATCACTGATTGCTCCCCATCCAGATTCTGTACAAGGTGAAAGCCAATAGGAACTCACTCAGTGTTGTTCCAGTTCCAGAGCTAGGGAGAGGTTATTTGACTGGGTGCGGAAGCGACAGGAATATCTCTCCCCTTCTCACCAGCTTCTCTTTGTTCTTCCAAATCTTTCCAACATTTCACTGATAGTGTGGGAGTTACTGCTGAGCTGCACAGTGTCAGCACGATGCTCCTTCTCTCAAACAGACTTAATCTCCCCCAATCTGGTGAGGCTGCTTCTGGAACTCCCACAACATCATCACCTTTAATCAATGCTCCAGCCTCACCCTCCTCACCCCCTGCTAATCCCCTCGCGCTCCTCACCCCTAGCTAACCCCCTCACTCCCTGCTAACCCCCCCTCACCCCTGGCTAACCCCCTCCTCACCCCTGGCTAACCCCCTAGCCTCCCTCACCCCTCCTTGCCCCTTCACCCCCTGCTAACCCCCTCACCCCCACCCCCCCCTCCCCCGGCTAACCCCCTCCTCACTCCCCTCAGGCCCTGCTAACACCTTCACCTTCTCCTCTTCCTGATCTCATTCACCCTCCCTCCTCTGTGAAGACAGAAGTAAAGTAATTGTTTAATTGTTCCACCTTTTTTTGTTTTCTGTTTTCCGTTCTCCTGTTCCAAACTGTAAGGGACCTACATTTGTCTTCAGTTAACTTTTTCTTTTTAATACTTAAAATACTTTTTATGTTCCTTGCAAGTTTACTCACATTCTTTAGTTTTCTTCTCTTGCTCAATCTCTTGGTCCTCCTTTGCTGAATTTTAAACTCTCCCAATATTCAGACTTGTTACTTTTTCTATAAGCTCCATATGACCCCTCTTTGAATCTAACATTAGCTTTAATTTCTTTTGTTAGTCATGGCTGAGCCACATTTCCTGTTGTGTTTGTACGTCAGAAAGGAATGTCTCACTGTTGCAATGCATGCATTCATTCCTTCAATATTAGCCGACCCATCCATCCCTCAATGCAGTAATCCAGCCAGCTTGTGCAGGCCCCATCGTTCCCAGAATCGGTCCCGGTGCCTCAGGAATCTAAATCACCCCTTCCGACACCATCTCTCCAGCTACACAGTCATCCGGTCCACTCTATTTCCTGATCTCGCCAGTAATCCTCAGATGACTTCTTTGAGGTCCTGCTCAAAGTTACTTCCTAACTCCCAAAATTGAGCTTTCACAATCTCATCCGTCTTTTTACCAATGTCCTTGATACCAACATGGGCCATAACCTCTGGCTGTTCATCCAACCCCTGCAGAACAACCTGCAGCTGCTCAGTACCATCCAGACACGAGCGAGGCAGCATCCCAACCTGGTGTCACAACTTATCTGTTCCCCTGATGACAGGATTCCTGATCATATTTGGCTTCCCACTATTTTAACCTCCCCATCTCCTACACCGCTGAACAATTTGGTGCCACAGGGGCATAGAGAGATGGGGAAATTAGGGGGAATAGGGAGATGGGGGGATTAGGGAGAGAATAGGGAGAAGGGGGAGAATGGGGAGAGAATAGGGAGATGGGGAGACGGGGGGGGGAGTGGGGAGATGGAGGTAATGAGGAGACGGGGGGAATGGGGAGATGGGGGGGAATGGGGAGTCAGGGGAATGGGGAGACGGGGGGAATGGGGAGACGGGGGGAATGGGGAGTCAGGGGAATGGGGAGACGGGGGGAATGGGGAGACGGGGGGAATGGGGAGACGGGGGGAAATGGGGATACGGGGGAAATGGGGAGACGGGGGAATGGGGAGACGGGGGAAATGGGGAGACGGGGGAAATGGGGAGACGGGGGGAATGGGGAGACGGGGGAATGGGGAGACGGGGGAATGGGGAGACGGGGGGAAATGGGGAGACGGGGGAATGGGGAGACGGGGGAATGGGGAGACGGGGGAATGGGGAGACGGGGGAATGGGGAGACGGGGGGAAATGGGGATACGGGGGAAATGGGGATACGGGGGAATGGGGAGACGGGGGGAATGGGGAGACGGGGGGAATGGGGAGACGCGGGGAATGGGGAGAAGAGGGACAGGAGATTTGGGGAAATAGAAAGAAAGGGGTCAGTGGGATTGGGGGACTAGGGAGATGGGGGAATAGGGAGAAGGGGCACAGGGGGATTGAAGGGATCATTTACCATTAGGTTTAGAGAGCAATGATTTGCAGACACTGTCAGCTTTTCTAAAGCAGAATTCTTTTTGAAATGAAGACCAACACCTCATTATACACAACACTGAATATTTACTGCTTCTTAAACAGCATAAAATTCTGATCTGGCTAAAAAATGATAAAGTTATAAACAGCAGAATAATAGTTTGTGTTGCTGCCAGTAATGAGTCTGAGCTGGAATTCAAGCAGCTAAACCTGCACAGCATCGATGGCACATGTCTCAACACTGAAAGACACGGATAGTGGCAGTGGCATCCAGAACCTTCCCGGCTGTAAATACACTGCATCATCTCCATGTGTACATCAGAAAGCACACACTGATGAAAGTGAAAATAGACAAAGCTGTTCCTGAGCTCTTGCGCACGAGGCAATCCCATTCCAATACTGACAGCTGGTAATGTTCTCACTCCAGGGGCTGGTGATTATAGACACTGCTGAACTGAAACCATTTTGTATTTCCGGGACGCAGTTTCCTGTGTTAGGCTGATGTTTCCTGCATTGGTCAGAGTGTCTCCTGTCCCACAGGATTACAGTTGTATGAAATACAGATTTCTATGGCCTCATGGTACAGCTCAGTCAATAACAGAGACAGCATGAGAACCCCAAAAACAGCACCTGGAATAGATATTCCCAATAGGGCACTCCATAATACTGGAACTCAGAGAACTGGGGCCCTGGGATCCTAACTTCATCATGGAGGCATTGAGATCACATTAAACTGAGAGGGGAGGGAGCAAAGGAGGGAGCGAGTGAGGGAGGGAGGGAGGGAGGGAGCAAGGAGGCAATGAGTGACAGAGGGAGCTAGAGAGGGAGCAAGGGAGTGAGGGAGTGTGAGAGGGAGGGAGCGAGGGAGGAGGCTACACAGGAGAGACAGAAGGCAAGAGAGAAACGGAGAGGTACAAGGAGAATGGAGGGACAAAAAGAAAGGAAGAATATCAGGGAGAGATGGCTTTTCTTCCTCTTCAGGTTTGGATATTTGATTCCACTGTGAGGGGGGGAGGAGATTAATTTTGTCAAGACATGGAGAACAGTGTGGGGTTTTGGGGGCATTGTTTTATTATTTTTTTCCAGATCTGTAAGAGGCAGGGTATTAATGTTTTGTGGAATCAGAGCCTGTGCCTCATATCTACAGCACAGTGTTTGCAGTTCCTGCTCTTCCACATTGCACACAGCATTCTGTTTGCAAACTGGCCCCTTTTGTCTTTAAATCAACTTCACTCCATCCAGATTGTTCTTGGAATCATAGCAATTCCGTCTTTTCTGCAATTGTTTACTCTTCCTCCATGTCCCTTCTTCACCAATCGGTCTCCTCATCTCTCCATCACTCCCTCCTTCCATCACTCCCTCCCTCCAGAGAATATCCCACATTGTCACTGGTAGTCCCAAAGTGGGAGTAGCCCCATTGCCTCGTTCTAAAATTGCTGTCATGACCACTGTAAGTGTGTACAATGTACACCACTGCCCAAAATGTTCTCATGTTGCAGTCTGTGTGATCCAGCACACTGTGGTTTCAGAGTATGTGTAAAGCAATTGATCATGTGAGTCTGTATTCCTGTCACTCCTGGTTCTTGCATACCACTAAATCTGAAGTCAATCTGCAACAAGATCTTTGAGAAATTCCCTGGGTTGCAGCAATTCTTTAAACCGTGAGCAGTGGGAATGATCTGAGGGCTGGGTCACTTTTCCAAAGCAGTTCTCAATCAATTGCAATTTCCAAGTTGCCTGAGGGGTTTGGAAACTTTCTCAATTCTTCAGTTGCTCAAGCAGTGGATTAGTCTCAGTCTCTGGGGTTTTGACACTGTCCGTTCTCACAATGCATGTAGGTCGGTGTCTGTTTAACATGTGAATCAGCTGCTGTCGTTCATGCTTCAGTTCTTCAATCTGTGCCTTTAGCTCCGAATTCATCAGTTCAAGCCTCTCTGATTCCTGTATGAAAAAGAGTAGACACGCATCTTCATTTAAACACACTTCAACATATATGAACACTTCCCAGTAAAGGAATTTGCATTTCAAATATTGTTAATATTCATGGAAATGTGTAAATAAAAGATGGTTGCATCTTGGACACCTACACAACTGCTTCAGGATTACATAAAAAAGATTGAAAAGACCAGGTCACTACACCACTTTACGTAGTAGGATCTGTCATTGATGATGTGATAGCAAGGCAGGGAGTTGATAAGACTCCAATTTCTAATGAAGAAATCCTGCAAGCTTTCAACTCTTTCTTGGAACTTAACAATAAAGCACTAAATTTAATTAAAGAACACAAAGACCAGGTGAAAACACAGATTAATTCATCAACAATCTCTATAGGCTGGCAGGGAATTGAAATGATGGACTTTTAAAGGGTGATTCATTCATAGTCATGGTCCTAGATAAAGTATTATCAGATTTTGAATTGATTAGCAAGAGCCAGCATGGATTTCCAAAGAGGAAATGCTGCTTAACAACCTGGAGTTTTTTACAGAGGTAACTATAATGATGCACATTCACACACTTCCTTAGAAACATAAGAACATAAGAAATAGGAGCAGGAGTAGGCCAACTAGCCCTTCGAGCCTGCCCCACCATTCAATAAGATCATGGCTGATCTGTCGTGGCTCAGTTCCACATTCCCGCCCTCTCCCCATAAGCCTTAATCCCCTCTCTTATCAAAAACCCATCAACCCGCGTCTTAAAAATATTTAGCGAGGTAGCCTCCACCACTTCAACGGGCAGAGAATTCCAGAGATTCACCACCCTTTGAGTGAAGAAGTTCCTCCTCAATTCCGTTCTAAACCGCCCCCCCTTTATCTTGAGGCTGTGCCCCCTAGTCCTACTATCCTTTCTGAGTGGGAAGAGTCTCTCCACCTCTATCCTATCCATCCCATTCATCATCTTATACGTCTCAATGAGATCTCCCCTCATTCTTCTAAACTCTAACGAGTACAAGCCTAATTTATTCAGCCTCTCCTCATAGCTCAACCCCCTCAACTCCGGCATCAGCCTAGTAAACCTCCTCTGCACTCCCTCCAAGGCCAAAATATCCTTGCATAAGTACGGCGCCCAAAACTGCACACAGTACTCCAGCTGCGGCCTCACCAATGCCCTATACAGCCGCAGCAAGACCTCCCTACTTTTATATTCAATCCCCCTCGCTATGAAGGCCAGCATCCCATTCGCCTTCCTGACCACCTGCTGCACCTGCAGGCTGGGTTTTTGCGACTCATGCACAAGGACCCCGAGGTCCCTCTGCACCGTCGCCTGCTGCAGTTTTTCTCCATGTAAGTAATAATCCTTCCTACCATTATTCCTACCAAAGTGGACCACCTCGCACTTGCCAACATGAAACACAAAATGAGTATTAATAAAAACTGTATGGCAGCCTCATGGCTGCATCAAGTTCCCTACATGTATCCAGCTCAAGAGAGAGCTCCAGCCCCTAGGACAATTAGCCACTTTGAGTCCCAATTGGTCTCACAAGCCAGGTGACCCTTACTCTGCTGTGTTTCCCTCAAAGGGACAATCACCATATCCCTCTCCTTTAACTCCTTTATATAATCTTCAAAACCAAGTTACTCAGTAATAAATTCTAACTAAACATTATGTACATGCATTGGACAATTGTAAATCAATTCTATGAGGGGGTTTTTTGTTTTTTGTACTGCGGTGTAATTCTGTACTCTGAGATGTTTCCACAGAAGCGGCAGAACCAGAGCTGCAATAATGGATACTCCTTCTGGCACAGACACTTCATCACTACTTGCTTCCAGGAGACATCATTTATGTCTACAACAGATCGATCAGGCACTTCGGTGCTTACGGGATCGAAAACATTTCTTGATGGCAACACTGACGGCTGGAGCACCTCTCTACTCCTCAAGTGGTCCACACGTTTACAAACAATCCATCCCTCCATGTCTACTTGGTACAACAGAGGTCCAGTCTCAGAGGCAATAATGACACCCATAGAGTTTGAATGGATATATAAGTGGGAAGCATGCGGTAAATGTGCGACTTCTGTTGAATAAGGCAGGTGAATTGAAACAGTCAAGAAATGGCAGATATACTACATAAATTTTTGCATCAGTCTTCCCTGTGGAAGACATTGGAAATATTGCTGAGTTGTTAGATAGGTTAATTTCAAATAACATAGTAGAATTTACAATAATCTCAATCACCAGGGATGAAGTATTAGAGCGATTCAAGAGGCTAAATGTGGACAAGTCGCCGGGACCCAATGAACTGCATGCTAGGATTTTAATGGATGTGGCTGCAGAGATAATGGACCCATTGGGTGAAAATTTTTGTAACTCGCTAAATTCCAGGAAGGTATTAGAAAGATTAGAAAACAGCCACCGTGATTCCTTTGTTTAAAAAGGGAGAAAAGACAGAAAGCAGGAAACTATAGGCCAGTTAGTTTAACATTTATTATTGGCAAGATGCTGAAATCAATAATCAAAGAGGAAATAGCTAATCATTTTGGAAAGCTGAATATAATCAAACCTGGTTAACATGATTTTATGAAAGGTAAATCATGTTTGACAAATTTGCTCAAATTCTTTGAGGATGTAACAGAGAGCGTAGAGAGAGGGGGGCCTGTGGATGTAGCATATTTAGTTTCCAAAAGGCATAAAAGAACAAGAACAAAGAACAACACAGCACGGGAAACAGGCCCTTCGGCCCAACGAGCCCGCGCCGCCGTCCCACTGTCTCAGTGACCTATTCATGATTTTAGTCTACGCCTAATGTGCGAGGATCAGGGAGGTCCAATTTAGGGACAATTTAGTACCCAATCAATCGGCCTAAAAGCACATCTTTGGGATGTGGGAGGAAACCGGAGTACCTGGAGGAAACCCACGCAACCACGGGGAGAACGTGCAAACTCCCACAGACACAGGCCCAAATCCATGTGTCCGCACAGCAACAGAGATAGTCTCTGAGCTGTCATGTTGCCCTCGAGATGGTCCAGTTTAAGCACACTAACGACATGAAGCAATAGGCAACTCCCGAAGCAACGTCCAAGAGCAGCCCACTACAACCTGCCGCATGCATGCCCCTTGCTGGACTTAAATGCCTGTGGAGACAAAAAAATTCATTATTAAACAGGCAAAGACTGTAACATCCCTGAGGCAAAAACGTAATCCCAAGCCTACAATGTTTAGTAAGGCCTGCTATATCCCCCTATATGTAGACCGCTCATGTGGCTGTCTAAGTGACTCTTAAACAACCCTAGCGTGCCTGCTTCCACCACCTTACTCGGTAGTGCATTCCACACCCCCACTACCCTTTGCGTGAAAAACTGCCCTCTAATATTTGTCTTATACCTAGCCCCCCTCACCCTAAGCCCGTGACCCCTCGTTCTATCCATTTCTAATAGCGGAAAAAGCTTACCACCATTTACTCTATCTATCCCCTTCATAATCTTATAAACCTCTATTAGATCCCCCCTCAGCCGACGTCTCTCAAGGGAAAACAGCCCAAGTTCGTTCAATCTTTCCTCGTAAGACAGCCCTTCCATACCAGGCAGCATCCTGGTAAATCTCCTCTGCACTCTCTCCAGGATCTCTACATCCTTCCGGTAGTACGGCGACCAGAACTGGACGCAGTACTCCAAGTGAGGCCTAACCAACGTTCTATACAACTGCAACATCAGACTCCTACTCTTATATTCTATACCTCTTCCTATGAAGGCTAACATACCATACGCTTTCCTCATCACATTCTGCACCTGCACCGACACCTTCAGGGACTTGTGCACTTGCACCCCCAGGTCTCTCTGCATATCTATACTCCGGATAGTTCTACCTTTTATCGTATAACTCCCCTCCACATTATTCCGGCCAAAGTGCATCACCTCGCATTTCTCCGGATTAAATTCCATTTGCCATCTATCTGCCCAATCTACCAGCCTGTCTATGTCCTGTTGCATTGCCAGGCACTGCTCCTCAGTACCCGCCAATCCAACCATCTTAGTGTCATCAGCAAATTTGCTGATCACACCACCTACCCCCTCTTCCAAGTCATTAATATATACCACAAATAGAAGAGGTCCTAGTACCGAGCCCTGCGGCACACCACTGGTGACAGACCTCCAATTGGAAAAGGAGCCTTCCACTACTACTCGCTGTCTCCTCCTCCCAAGCCAGTTCTCCACCCATCTACATACCTGGCCTTGTATCCCATGAGCCTTCACCTTTTCTATCAGCCTACCATGAGGGACCTTGTCAAACGCCTTACTGAAATCCATATAGACGACATCAACGGCTTGTCCTTCGTCAACCGTTTTTGTCACCTCTTCAAAAAATTCCACTAGATTCGTAAGGCACGACCTCCCTGTAACGAAGCCATGCTGCGTATCCCTGATCAGATTGCAGCGCTCCAGATGTTCATACATCCTATCCTTGAGGATCCTCTCCATTAGCTTGCCTATAACTGAAGTCAAGCTCACCAGCCTATAATTCCCTGGGTTATCCCTCTGACCCTTTTTAAACAACGGTACTACATTTGCAATGCGCCAATCCTCTGGGACCTCACCTGTGTCCAAAGAAGAGACAAAGATTTGCGTCAGAAGCCCAGCAATTTCATCCCTCACCTCCCTTAGCAGCCTGGGATAGATGCCATCAGGCCCCGGAGATTTATCCGTCTTTATACTGTCTAAAAGTCCCAACACCTCTTCCCTCGTGATGACTATTTCCCTCAACGGACCCTCAAACTCCTCAAGCACAGCACCAGACATCAGGCCCCTCTCCTGCGTGAATACCGACGCAAAGTATTCATTCAAGATCTCCCCCATTCCCCCAGGCTCCAAGCATAGTTCCCCTCCTCTATCCCTGAGAGGACCAATCTTCCCTCTAACCATCCTTTTATTTCTAACATAGGAGTAAAATGCCTTAGGATTTTCTTTAATCCTACCCGCCAAAGCCATTTCGTGGCCCCTTTTTGCCTTTCTGATGCCCCTTTTAAGTTCTCTCCTACATTCTCTGTATTCTTCTAACGCTATCTCTGTCTTCAAATGCCTAGATCTAATGTACGCCTCCCTCTTCCTCCTGACCAGGTCCTCAATATCCCTAGTTACCCACGGCTCTCTAATCCTACCCTTCCCATCCTTCCTCTTGACCGGCACATGTCTTTCCTGCAAAGATTTTAGTTTTCCCTTGAGAGACTCCCACATACCCAGCGTCGACCTGCCATCAAACAGCTTACCCCAGTCCGTATCTTTAAGATCCTGCCTAATCCGGTTGTATCTAGCCCTCCCCCAGTTTAACACCCTCCCCTTAGGACAGGCTTCATCTTTATCCATTAATATCTTAAACCAGACAGAGTTGTGGTCACTGTTAGCCACATGCTCTCCTACTTCAACGTCAACCACCTGCCCAGGCTCATTCCCCAGAACCAAGTCCAGTATAGCCCCCTCTCTGGTCAGGCTATCCACATACTGCTCCAGGGATCCTTCCATTACACACTGTACAAATTCCTCCCCATCAGCACCCTCTGATCTCGGCACCTTCCAATCTACCCCGGGGAGATTAAAATCTCCCACTACCACCACCCTATTCTTCCTGCACTTATACAAAGAACAAAGAACAACACAGCACGGGAAACAGGCCCTTCGGCCCAACGAGCCCGCGCCGTCGTCCCACTGTCTCAGTGACCTATTCATGATCTTAGTCTACGCCTAATGTGCGAGGATCAGGGAGGTCCAATTTAGGGACAATTTAGTACCCAATCAATCGGCCTAAAAGCACATCTTTGGGATGTGGGAGGAAACCGGAGCACCCGGAGGAAACCCACACAACCACGGGGAGAACGTGCAAACTCCCACAGACACAGGCCCAAATCCATGTGTCCGCACAGTAACAGAGATAGTCTCTGAGCTGTCATGTTGCCCTCGAGATGGTCCAGTTTAAGCACACCAACGACATGAAGCAATAGGCAACTCCCGAAGCAACGTCCAAGAGCAGCCCACTACAACCTGCCGCATGCATGCCCCTTGCTGGACTTAACTAGAATGTCCCTGCTTATCCCTTCTTCCACAGCCCTCGGGCTGTTGGGCGGTCTGTAGTACACACCCAACATAGTAACATCTCCCTTCCTATTCCTCAACTCCACCCAAAGCGACTCGATTCCTATATCCTCTATACCTCCCTCCCTCTGCACTGCTATGATGCAATCCTTTACTAACAACGCCACTCCCCCACCTCTCAGCGATCCACCCCTATCACGCCTGAAGCACTTATACCCGGGAACATTCAACTGCCAGTCCTGCCCTTCCTTTAACCAAGTCTCTGTCACCGCCACCACTTCCAACTTCCTTTCGAACATTAATGCCTTCAGTTCATCTGTTTTGCCAGTCACACTCCTAGCATTGAAACACATGCACCGAAGACCCTCAGAAACAATCCGATCCTTCTTCCTACCCTCCGGGCTTACCCTATCCCCAATCCCAGTTCCGTCCACCTCCCCACCCCCCCTCCATATTAGTTTAAACCCTGCCGAAACACTCCAGCTAACCTTCCAGCTAAGATATGCACGCCCTTCCCAGTTAACTGTACCCCATCCCTCTTGTATATTTGCCCCTCTTTCATAAAGACTTCCCAGTGGTCTACGAATCTAAAACCCTCTGCCCTACACCAATCCTTCAACCACGCATTTAGTTGGAGTATCTCATTATTTCTAGCCCTGCTAGCCCCAGGCACCGGCAGCAGCCCAGAGAACGCCACCCTGGAGGCCCTACATTTCAGCCTAGCTCCCAACTCCCTGAACTGCCTACGTATGTCCCCCCTGCACTTTGTTCCTACATCCTTCTCTCCTACGTGCACTATCACATCAGACTCAGTCCCTCCACCCTTCAAAATTCCCTCTACCCTTTCTGAAACATCCTGTACCCCTGCTCCCGGGAGGCAGACTACCATCCTGGAGTCCCGCTTTTGCCCACAGAACCGCCTGTCAATCCCTTTGACTCTCCCATCCCCCACCACTATCTCACACCCTGCACTCTTCCCTTCCTCCGAGGTATTCTGATCTCCCTCCCTTGCCTTCTCTACCCCAGCTGTCACCCCACCCTTGATATTCCGGGGTAATTCCTCCGGGGCGGTCCTAGTGCTATGACTCCTTTTCTTTTCGCTCTTCCTAACTGTAACCCATCCATCTCTCCTCCCAGGTCCTGGTATCTGCTCAGTGTTACTGTCCCTATCCATTATTTCCTCATTTTCCCTAACTAAAAAAAAATATCCTCCAGCCTCAGTTCCAGCTGCCTCACCCGGGCCCTTAAACATCTGATAACATGTCACATACGAGGCTGGCGCACAAAGGAAAACCCAGGGAATTGGAGCAAGTGTATTAGCGTGGAACGGCAAATTGTGCGGAGGGTGTGGAAAGTCTGCAGAGGGATCTAGATAGGCTGAGCGAGTGGGCAAGGACCTGGCAGATGGAATACAATGTTAGCAAGTGTGAGGTTATCCACTTTGGCAGGAATAATGGTAGGAAGGACTACTACTTACAGGGCGAAAAGCTGCAGCATGCTACGGTGCAGAGGGACCTGGGGGTCCTTGTGCATGAGTCGCAAAAACCCAGCCTGCAGGTGCAGCAGGTGGTCAGGAAGGCGAATGGGATGCTGGCCTTCATAGCGAGGGAGATTGAATATAAAAGCAGGGAGGTCTTGCTGCAACTGTATAGGGCACTGGTGAGGCCGCAGCTGGAGTACTGTGTGCAGTTTTGGTCACCGCACTTACGCAAGGATATTTTGGCCTTGGAGGGAGTGCAGAGGAGGTTTACTAGGCTGATGCCGGAGTTGAGGGGGTTGAGCTAAGAGGAGAGGCTGAATAGACTGGGCTTGTACTCGTTAGAGTTTAGAAGAATGAGGGGAGATCTCATAGAGACGTATAAGATGATGAAAGGGATGGATAGGATAGAGGTGGAGAGGCTCTTCCAGCTCAGAAAGGACAGTAGGACTAGGGGGCACAGCCTCAAGATAAAGGGGGGGCGGTTTAGAACGGAGTTGAGGAGGAACTTCTTCACTCAAAGGGCGGTGAATCTCTGGAATTCTCTGCCCGTTGAGGTGGTGGAGGCTGCCTCGCTAAATATTTTTAAGACGCGGGTTGATGGGTTTTTGGTAGGCAAGGGAATTAAGGGTTATGGGGAGAAAGCGGGAAAGTGGAACTGATCCACTTCAGATCAGCCATGATCTTATTGAATGGCGGGGCAGGCTCGAAGGGCTAGATGGCCTACTCCTGCTCCTATTTCTTATAGAACATAGAACATAGAACACTACAGCACAAACAGGCCCTTCGGCCCACGAGTTGCGCCGATCACATCAACACCTACCAACCTACAGACCTATCTATAACCCTCAATCTCATTAAACCCCATATACTCATCCAGAAGTCTTTTAAAAGACCCCAGCGAGTTCGCCTCCACCACCACTGACGGCAGCCGATTCCATTCACTCACCACCCTCTGAGTGAAAAACTTACCCCTAACATCACTTCTGAACTTCCCTCCCCACACCTTAAATCTGTGTCCTCTCGTAGCGACCATTTCAACCCGGGGAAATAGCCTCTGAGAGTCCACCCTATCTATTCCTCTCAACATTTTGTAAACTTCTATCAGGTCGCCTCTCAACCTTCGTCTCTCCAGGGAAAAGAGACCCAGTTCCCTCAACCTAACTTCATAAGGCATGCCTCCCAGTCCAGGCAACATCCTTGTAAATCTCCTCTGTACCCTTTCAATAGCTTCTACATCTTTCCTATAGTGAGGCGACCAGAACTGTGCACAATACTCTAAATGAGGCCTGACAAGGGTCTTATAAAGTTATGGGTCAAAAAGTGGATGTCACATAGAAACTAGAGAGTTGGAATAAATAGGTCAAGATTTTATCAATGAGCCATCACCGCTGCAACAATAACTTTAACTGTGTACAGTTCTAAATATGGTCTTGCAAGGAACTGTTCCACACAGGACTGCTGCACATTCAGGTTCTGTCCTAGACTCTTCACTGATCATGAAACTACATACATCACTTTGTGGGAGATGCCATGCTCCAGCCTCATGCTAACCCTTGGTCTGCCGAGCACCTGACAATATAATGCATGCAGGCACATGTCATCACAAATCAACACAGTCTTCTGTCTTGACAGCTCTTTCACATTATTGACCTGTCATGTAACAGAATGATTGTAATACTCTGTTTCTGGGCAGCACGGTAGCACAGTGGTTAGCACTGCTGCTTCACAGCTCCAGGGACCCGGGTTCAATTCCAGGCTTGGGTCACTGTCTGTATGGAGTTTGCACATTCTCCTCATGTCTGCGTGGGTTTCCTTCGGGTGCTCCGGTTTCTTCCCACAGTCCAAAGGTGTGTGAATTAGGTTGATTGGCCATGCTAAAAATTGCCCCTTAGAGTCCTGAGATGTGTAGGTTAGAGGGATTGGTGGGTAAATATGTAGGGATATGGCGCTGGGGCCTGGGTGGGATTGTGGTTGGTGCAGATTTGATGGGCTGAATGGCCTCCTTCTGCACTATAGGCTTCTATGATTGCTGCTTCTTGTGCTTTTCCATTCACGTGACTATTCCAGCAATCTTGTCCTGCCGCATAGAGCGAGATTTTATGACCTCACTTGGGTGAGATCATAAAATCCTGTCTGAGGCTAGCGGAGATTTCCATTCTGCAAACATTGCCCCCCTCCCCCGATTTCAGGGCCAGCAGAGCGGTAAAATTCCAGCCATAATCTCAGTTTCTTTCTCTGTCTGAATTGCTCATTCTGCTGTCAATTTCACCGCTTCGGTTTTACCTCTTCAGTTAATTTCTCATTTCCAAGCTTCCTTCTTCAAACTCTTATTCTCCCGAAACAATTCCTCACTTGATTTGTCCTTATTTTCTAGTTGCTTTTCGTGGAATTCAGCTTATTCTGCATTGTCCCCCTTAATTTCTCCTTTTTCCTTAACTTCATTTTGTAAATCTTTGTAACTTGTTTTAACTTTGCTGGCAGTCATTTCATCATGTTGTTTTAATGTTCAATAGTGCCTTGCTCCTTTTCAAATCTTTAATTTCTATGTTTCTTCCGAGGGGGAATCCATCACGTTGTTACTGGACAGATACATTTCACCAATGGAACCTTTATTTCCACTTGTTTAAACTTCAGCCAAATCCTATTGGCATTGTTGTTGGTTGGGGCTGTCTCTGATAAAGTGTTGACTTGTTTCCATTCTGCAATTCTCTCATTGTCTTTCATTTGGTTATTTAGTGTCTTTCATTGACCTCCTTTTGGGCTCTCTGCTGGCTCCTCTGAGGTCTTCCGTTGCTGATGGACATTTTAGAGAGTTCTCTCTATTTGTGGTCTTCTCCAATTTTCCTGCCCATACCCATTTGAACCATTGAATCCGTGCCGTGCAGAGGGAGGCCATTCAGCCCATCAAATCTGCACTGACTGGAGGAAACAGCATTTTAATCAGGTCCACACCCCCCCCCCTGTAATCCCACGCATTTACTCGGGCCAATCCACCGAACAGGACATCTTTCTTCCTTCATGTCATTGCTGCTTTAAATGAGCACTTTAAGACTTTGATTTACATAGCTTTCCGCAGTGGCTGGCTTCCTTGTTATTTTTCCTTCACTTTAGGTTTTGGTACAAACCTTGACTGTTCTTTGCCGAACATTTTAAACTTCTCCAATCGCTGAGGGCAGGTTGATTCCGGAGTGATTTTCTTCTGGACATTTGGAAAATCCGTTTCTTTTCTTTGTTGTGTTGGATTTTTGTTAATTTCACTCAGAGACCCGTGAGGAAGGTTTTCAAAGCTTGCAGAGGGATTTGGACGAACTAGAAAAATGGGCTGAAAAATGGCAAATGGAGTTTAATGCAGACAAGTGTGAGGTATTGCACTTTGGAAGGACAGACCAAAGTAGAACGTACAGGTAAACGGTAGGACTCTGAAGAGTGCAGTTGAACAGAGGGATCTGGGAATACAGGTACAGAATTCCCTAAAAGTGACGTCACAAGTGGATAGGATCATAAAGAGTGCTTTTGGTACATTGGCCTTTATAAATCAGACTATCAAGTATAAAAGTTGGAGTGTATTGGTAAGGTTATACAAGGCATTGGTGAGGCCAAATTTAGAGTATTGTGTACGGTTTTGGTCACCTAGTTACAGGAAGGATGTAAATAAGGTTGAAAGAGTGCAGAGAAGGTTCACAAGGATGTTGCTGGGACTTGAGAAGCTGAGTTACAGAGAGAGATTGAATAGGTTAGGACTTTATTCCCTGGAGTGTAGAAGAATGAGGGGAGATTTGATATAGGTGTATAAGATTTTGATGGATACATATAGAGTGAATGCAAGCAGGCTTTTTCCACTGAGGCTAGGGGAGAAAAAAACCAGAGGGCATGGGTTAAGGGTGAAAGGAGAAAAGTTTAAAGGGAATATTAGGGGAGGGATTCTTCACGCAGAGAGTGGTGGGAGTGTGGAATGAGCTGCCAGATAAAGTGGTCAATGCGGTGTCACTTTTAACATTTAAGACAAACTTGAACAGGTTCATGGATGAGAGGGGTGTGGAGGGATATGGTCCAAGTGCAGGTCAGTGGGACTAGGCAAAAAATGGTTTGGCACAGACAAGAAGTTTCTGAGCTGTAATTTTCTATGGTTCTATGGTTCGAAAGGTCCAAGTGGACATTGCTGTTATAAGCTGTTAATCTGTTTTTGACTGAAGTTCTGCAATTGTTGCCATGGAGGCACCACAGGTTCTCTTCCAACATTGGGAATGTTCCAGCTCCTGGTTTTGCAGTGAACTGTGACACTCATCTTTCTTTGCAGCACTGATTTCTGGAAGCGCTTTTCCTTTATGACAAAATTTTAGAGCAACGCTTTTATTAAACTTTAAGCACTTGCTTCAGAGGGACTTTGCTCATATTTCTAAACTGGTGACCGAAAGGGGAAATTCACGGTTGTTCTTCATCTCTCACTTAGCCTATCGAATCCAGGGAGTTTTCTGGACCACCCCACCCCATGTCCACAATGGAAATGGATGTTTCTGTATTTCACTAAAGTCTGCGTGGGGATTCTCAGCCAAGGTTTCACTGTGTGGCCCACGCCACACAGCCTGGAACTGTCTAACTCTATTTAGACTAAACTCAGGGACTGGCTAACCCTAACCCTGACCCTAACCCTAACCTGAACCCCGACCCTAACCCTAACCCTGACCCTAACCCTAACCTGAACCCCGACCCTAACCATAACCCTGACCCTAATCCTAACCCTGACCCTAACCCTAACCTGAACCCCGACCCTAACCCTGACCATAACCCTGACCCTAATCCTAACCCTGACCCTAACCTGAACCCCGACCCTAACCCTGACCCTAACCCTAATCTTAACCCTAACCCTGACCCTCACCCTAACCCTAACCCTGACCCTCACCCTAATCTTAACCCTGACCCTGAACCTCACCCTAACCCTGACCCTGAACCTCACCCTAACCCTCACCCTGACCCTGAACCTCACCCTAACCCTCACCCTGACCCTGAACCTCACCCTAACCCTGACCCTGAACCTCACCCTAACCCTCACCCTGACCCTGAACCTCACCCTAACCCTGACCCTGACCCTCACCCTAACCCTGACCCTGAACCTCACCCTAACCCTCACCCTGACCCTGAACCTCACCCTAACCCTGACCCTGAACCTCACCCTAACCCTCACCCTGACCCTCACCCTAACCCTGACCCTGAACCTCACCCTAACCCTCACCCTGACCCTGAACCTCACCCTAACCCTGACCCTGACCCTCACCCTAACCCTGACCCTGAACCTCACCCTAACCCTCACCCTGACCCTGAACCTCACCCTAACCCTCACCCTCACCCTGACCCTCAACCTAACCCTGACCCTGAACCTCACCCTAACCCTCACCCTGACCCTGAACCTCACCCTAACCCTCACCCTGACCCTGAACCTCACCCTAACCCTCACCCTGAACCTCACCCTAACCCTGACCCTGACCCTGAACCTCACCCTAACCCTGACCCTGAACCTCACCCTAACCCTCACCCTGACCCTGAACCTCACCCTAACCCTCACCCTGACCCTGAACCTCACCCTAACCCTCACCCTGAACCTCACCCTGACCCTCACCCTGACCCTGAACCTCACCCTAACCCTCACCCTGACCCTGACTGGAATCAGCTCAATTCACAGTCAATGTGAGAATCGCGAGAACGACTCAATTCACCATGTGTAAATTTCTCACCTTCTGGAGGAAATCTGTTCTCTCTTTCTTTTTATTTCGACAGCGAGCTGCAGCCACCTTGTTTTTCTCTCTCCTCCGTTTCCGCCGCTCATCATCCTCGCGATCTGTCTGGAAAAGATTTCAAATGTGAACATTCCACCTGAACTGACAGTGTACAACCACTGGAGGTCAGCGTTTACACTATTATCAGCCTCACCGGCTTCCCATTACTCAGTGTTCAAAGAAACAGTCTTTTCTCTATATCTGGACCAAATACTGTCCTGAACAACAACATTTCACTTACTGTGAACAAACCACATGATCTACAAAAAGCCACCATCCTTCATACTGTTAAACAGATAAAACATTGCAACTAATTCATACCAGTAATTGCAGAGTAAAGCTCCCTCTACACTGTCCCCATCAAACACTCCCAGGACAGGTACAGCACGGGGTTAGATACAGAGTAAAGCTCCCTCTACGCTGTCACCATCAAACACTCCCAGGACAGGTACAGCACGGGTTTAGATACAGAGTAAAGCTCCCTCTGCACTGTCCCCCATCAAACACTCCCGGGACAGGTACAGCACGGGGTTAGATACAGAGTAAAGCTCCCTCTACACTGTCCCCTCATCAAACACTCCCAGGACAGGTACAGCACGGGGTTAGATACAGAGCGGGAAGAATCTCTCTATCTGTACCCTATCCATCCCTTTCAATATCTTGTATGTCGCTATAAGGATAGCAGGACTAGAGGGCACAGCCTCAAGATAAGGGAGGTGCAGTTTAGAACAGAGTTGAAAAGGAACTTCTTCACTCAAAGGGTGGTGAATCTCTGGAATTCTCTGCCCGTTGAAGTGGTGGAGGCTACCTCGCTAAATGTATTTAAGTCACGGGTAGATAGGTTTCTGATAGACAGGGGAATTAAGGGTTATGGGGAGAAAGCGGGAAAGTGGAACTGATCCACTTCAGATCAACCATGATCTTATTGAATGGTGGGGCAGGCTCGAAGGGCTAGATGGCCTACTCCTGCTCCTATTTCTTATGTTCTTATGTTTTTATGTTCTTAGCATGGGGTCAGATACAGAGTAAAGCTCCCTCTACACTGTCCCCCCATCAAACACTCCCAGGACAGGTACAGCACGGGCTTAGATACAGAATAAAGCTCCCTCTGCACTATCCCCCGTCAAACATTCCCAGGACAGGTACAGCACGGGGTTAGATACAGAGTAAAGCTCCCTCTACACTGTCCCCATCAAACACTCCCAGGACAGGTACAGCACAGGGCTGGATACAGAGTAAAGCTCCCTCTACACTGTCCCCCATTAAACACTCCCAGGACAGGTACAGCACGGGGTTAGATACAGAGTAAAGCTCCTTCTACACTGTCCCCCATCAAATACTCCCAGGACAGATACAGCACAGGGTTAGATACAGAGTAAAGCTCCCTCTACACTGTCCCCCCATCAAACACTCCCAGGACAGGTACAGCACGGGGTTAGATACACAGTAAAGCTCCCTCTACACTGTCCCCATCAAACACTCCCAGGACAGGTACAGCACAGGGTTAGATACAAAGTAAAGCTCCCTCTACACTGTCCCCCATCAAACACTCCCAGGACAGGTACAGCACGGGGCTAGATACAGAGTAAAGCCCCCTCTACACTGTCCCCCCATCAAACACTCCCAGGACAGGTACAGCACGGGGTTAGATACAGAGTAAAGCTCCCTCTACACTGTCCCCCATCAAACACTCCCAGGACAGGTACAGCACGGGCTTAGATACAGAATAAAGCTCCCTCTACACTGTCCCCCATCAAACGTTCCCAGGACAGGTACAGCACGGGGTTAGATACAGAGTAAAGCTCCCTCTACACTGTCCCCATCAAACACTCCCAGGACAGGTACAGCACAGGGCTGGATACAGAGTAAAGCTCCCTCTACACTGTCCCCCATCAAACACTCCCAGGACAGATACAGCACGGGGTTAGATACAGAGGAAAGCTCCTTCTACACTGTCCCCCATCAAACACTCCCAGGACAGGTACAACACAGGGTTAGATACAGAGTAAAGCTCCCTCTACACTGTCCCCATCAAACACTCCCAGGACAGGTACAGCACGGGGTTAGATACAGAGTAAAACTCCCTCTACGCTGTCCCCCCATCAAACATTCCCAGGACAGGTACAGCACGGGGTTAGATACAGAGTAAAGCTCCCTCTACACTGTCCCCATCAAACACTCCCAGGACAGGTACAGCACAGGGCTGGACACAGAGTAAAGCTCCCTCTACACTGTCCCCCATTAAACACTCCCAGGACAGGTACAGCACGGGGTTAGATACAGAGTAAAGCTCCTTCTACACTGTCCCCCATCAAACACTCCCAGGACAGGTACAACACGGGGTTAGATACAGAGTAAAGCTCCCTGTACACTGTCCCCATCAAACACTCCCAGGACAGATACAGCACGGGGTTAGATACAGACTAAAGCTCCCTCTACACTGTCCCCCCATCAAACACTCCCAGGACAGGTACAGCACGGGGTTAGATACAGAGTAAAGCTCCCTCTACACTGTCCCCCATCAAACACTCCCAGGACAGGTACAGCACAGGGCTGGATACAGAGTAAAGCTCCCTCTACACTGTCCCCCATTAAACACTCATGATGTGGGTATGCCAGCGTTGGACTGGTGTAAACACAGTAAAAAGTCTGACAACACCAGGTTTTAGTCCAACCTATTTATTTGATAATATACTCACCAGCTTTCGGGGTTAGCCCCTTCGTCAGGTGAATGGAGAGTTCTGGCCTCAGACAGAGCATATAAAGCACAGACAGTTTAGAGATTACTGATTAGAATGCGAATCCTTACACCTAACCTGCTGTTCAAGACCTGAAGTGGCTGATAATGTGAGTGGAAGGAGCACTGATCACAGGTTACAGAGAGGTGTATTGTCTCCAGACAGTACAGTAAGTGAGGTTTTGCACACCCAGGCAAGTCACGGGGGTTACAGATAGTGTGACATGAACCCAAGATCCCTGTTGAGACCGTCCTCATGTGTGCGGAACTTGGCTATCAGTCTCTGTTCAGCGACTCTGCGCTGTCGTGTGTCGTGAAGGCCGCCTTGGAGAATGCTTACCCAAAGGTCACAGAAGACGGCCTTCACGACACACGACAGCGCAGAGTCGCTGAACAGAGACTGATAGCCAAGTTCCGCACACATGAGGACGGTCTCAACAGGGATCTTGGGTTCATGTCGCACTATCTGTAACCCCCGTGACTTGCCTGGGTTTGCAAAACCTCACTTACTGTACTGTCTGGAGACAATACACATCTCTGTAACCTGTGATCAGTGCTCCTTCCACTCACATTATCAGCCACTTCAGGTCTTGAACAGCAGGTTAGGTGTAAGGATTTGCATTCTAATCAGTAATCTCTAAACTGTCTGTGCTTTATATGCTCTGTCTGAGGCCAGAACTCTCCATTCACCTGACGAAGGGGCTAACCCCGAAAGCTTGTGAGTATATTATCAAATAAATAGGTTGGACTAAAACCTGGTGTTGTCAGACATTTTACCCCATTAAACACTCCCAGGACAGGTACAGCACGGGGTTAGATACAGAGTAAAACTCCCTCTACACTGTCCCCATCAAACACTCCCAGGACAGGTACAGCACGGGGTTAGATACAGAGTAAAGCTCCCTCTACACGGACCCCCATCAAACACTCCCAGGGCAGGGACAGCACAGGGCTGGATACAGAGTAAAGCTCCCTCTACACTGTCCCCATCAAACACTCCCAGGACAGGTACAGTATGGGGTTAGAAACAGAGTAAAGCTCCCTCTACCTGTCCCCCATCAAACACTCCCAGGACAGGTACAGCACGGGGTCAGATACAGAGGAAAGCTCCTTCTACACTGTCCCCCATCAAACACTCCCAGGGCAGGGACAGCACGGGGTTAGAAACAGAGTAAAGCTCCCTCTACACTGTCCCCCATCAAACACTCCCAGGACAGGTACAGCACGGGGTTAGATACAGAGGAAAGCTCCTTCTACACTGTCCCCCATCAAACACTCCCAGGGCAGGGACAGCACGGGGTTAGAAACAGAGTAAAGCTCCTTCTACACTGTCCCCCATCAAAAACTCCCAGGGCAGGGACAGCAGAGGGCTGGATACAGAGTAAAGCTCCCTCTACACTGTCCCCCCATCAAACACTCCCAGGACAGGTACAGCACAGGGTTAGATACCGAGTAAAGCTCCCTCTACACTGTCCCCCCATCAAACACTCCCAGGACAGGTACAGCACGGGGTTAGATTCAGAGTAAAGCTCCCTCTACACTGTCCCCCCATCAAACACTCCCAGGACAGGTACAGCACGGGGTTAGATTCAGAGTAAAGCTCCCTCTACACTGTCCCCCATCAAACACTCCCAGGACAGGTACAGCACGGGGTTAGATTCAGAGTAAAGCTCCCTCTACACTGTCCCCCCATCAAACACTCCCAGGACAGGTACAGCACGGGGTTAGATTCAGAGTAAAGCTCCCTCTACACTGTCCCCCCATCAAACACTCCCAGGACAGGGACAGCACGGGGTTAGATACAGAGTAAAGCTCCCCCTACACTGTCCCCATCAAACACTCCCAGGACAGGTACAGCACGGGGTTAGATACAAAGTAAAGCTCCCCCTACACTGTCCCCATCAAACACTCCCAGGACAGGTACAGCACGGGGTTTGATACAGAGTAAAGCTCCCTCTACACTGTCCCCATCAAACACTCCCAGGACAGGTACAGCATGGGGTTAGATACAGAGTAAAGCTCCCTCTACACTGTCCCCCCATCAAACACTCCCAGGATAGGTACAGCACGGGGTTAGATACAGAGTAAAGCTCCCCCTACACTGTCCCCATCAAACACTCCCAGGACAGGTACAGCACGGGGTTAGATACAGAGTAAAGCTCCCTCTACACTGTCCCCATCAAACACTCCCAGGAGAGGTGACAGATCACTGTTGTCACCTTCTCATTGTTCAGGACATTAAAAAAGCTGCAACAGTAAAATTAATTCCCAGCTTCTTTCTGTTAATCGCCAAGCTCTTTGAAATGGAAGTTAATTCTCACCTCGGGCTTCAGTGAGAGTGTTTCCTTGTTGTATTTCACTCCCAGGAAATGGAGAGGTGAGATGATGGTACCCACATGCTGGAGATGTGTAAATTTCTGTTGCTGCATTCTCAGTGTGTTTATTGGCATTGCCCTGAAGGTTTCAATGACAGGGATAGATCCCGTTCTTAACGAGTGATCCGCAATCTCTCCAGGCATCATCACCAGAGGATCCAAAGATAGCTTCTTGTCTCTGTCTGAATCCCTGGGACAGACAGAGATTGAGTTCAAGGTCACAATCCTCAAATTCCAGTCACCAAGAACGAGCAATTAACAAGCAAACTCATTCCAACTGTCCAGAGGTTGAACTTCACAAACTTCATCTTCCTTCTCACTATCATGGTAGGAGCTAACAAGCACTCATTGACCTTTTGAGCTGTTGACCACCTGAGACCCCCACTGACCCCTCACTGACCCTTGCTGACGCTCACTGACCCCTCACTGACCCTTGCTGACGCTCACTGACCCCTCACTGACCCTTGCTGACGCTCACTGACCCCTCACTGACCCTTGCTGACGCTCACTGACCCCTCACTAGTCCTTGCTGACCCCTCACTGACCCTTGCTGACGCTCACTAACCCTCACTGACCCTTGCTGACGCTCACTGACCCCTCACTGACCCCCACTAACCCTCACTAGTCCTTGCTGACCCCTCACTGACCCTTGCTGACCCCCCACTAACCCTCACTGATCCTTGCTGACCCCTCACTGACCCTTGCAGACCTTTGCAGACCCAAGCTGACCCCCACTGGCCTTCAGTGACCCCTACTGAACTGCACTGACCCTCACTGACCCCCACAGATCCTTGCTGACCCTCATTGACCCCACTGACCCTTGCTGACTCTCACTGACCCCTACTTACCCTCACTGACCCTTGCAGACACCCGCTGATCCTTGCAGACCTCCACTGACCCTTGCTGACCCTCACTGACCTCCACTGACCCTCGCTGACCCCCAGTGACCCTCACTGACCCTCTCTGGCCCCCACTGGCCCTCGCTTGCCCCCATAGGACCATTGCAGCTTGCTGATTCTTGCTGACCCTTAAACAATGTGACTGTGTATACAGCCCTCTGGATGTGGTCTCACTAATGCCCTATACAACTGATGGATAACCTCCCTACTTCTGTCCTTGTATTCCAGTTGCTGAAAGTAAGCGTGCAGGTACAGCAGGCAGTGAAGAAGGCACATGGTATGTTGGCCTTCATAGCGAGAGGATTTGAGTATAAGGATAGGGATGTTTTGCTGCAATTGTACAGGGCCTTGGTGAGGCCACACCTGGAGTATTGTGCGCAATTTTGTTCTACTTATTTGAGGGAGGATATTCTTGCCACAGAGGGAGAAGGTTTACCAGGCTGATTCCTGGGCATGGCAGATCTGTCATATGAGGAGAGACTAAGTCAGTTAGCATTATATTTGTTGGAGTTCAGGAGAATGACAAGGGATCTCATAGAAACTTTGAAAATTCTAACAGGACTAGACAGGGTAGATGCAGGGAGGATGTTCCCGATGACGGGGAGTCTAGAACCAGGGGTCACAGTCTGAGGATTCAGGGTAGACCATTTAGGATGGAGGTGAGGAGACATTTCTTCACCCAGAGAGTGGTAAGCCTGTGGAATTCATTTATCCACAGCATGTGGCTCTTTCAAAGAACTCCAATAAATTGGTTAAATATGATTTCTCTTTCACAAAACCATGTTGAATCTGCCTGTTGTCTTGAACTTATCCAAATGCCCTGCTATGTAATTACTCATAGCTTCTAACATTTTTCCAACAACAGGCTAATTGGCCTGTAGTTTAAAAGCCAAATACTGTGGATGCTGGAATCTGAAACAAAAGTACATAATGTTGGAAAATCTCAGCATCTGTGAACAGAGAATGGAGCCAACATTTCGAGTCTGGATACCCTTTGTCAGGACTGTAGTTTCCTGCCTCTATCTCCCTCCCTTTTTGTATCAAAAAGTTATATTTACGATCCTCCAATCTAATGGAACCTTCCCCAAATATAGGAACTTTTGGAAAATTAAAACCAATGCATCAACTATCTTATTAGTCACTTCTTTCAAGGACTTAGGGTGAAGCCCATCTTGACCCAGATTTGTCAGTCTGCAGACCCAACAATTAGCCCAATACCACTTCCCTGGTGATTGTAATTTTCCCCGAGTTCCTCCAGCCCTCCCATTTCTTGACTTACAGCTATTTCTGGGATGTTACTTGTGCCCTTGATAGAGGAAACAGATGCTAAATACCTGTTTAACCCATCTGCCACATCTCTACTTTCCATTAGCAATTCTCCAGACTCATTCTATAGGATCGATGCTCACTTTATCTGCTTTTTTATTTAAATATCTATAGAAACTCTGACTGTCCACCTTTTTATTACTGGCTAGCCTTCTCTCGTATTCTAGTTTCTCCCTCCTTATCAATCTCTTTGTCATTCTTTGATGTTCTTTATATTTTTCCAATCTTCGGACCCGTCATTCATCTTTGCCCAAATAATATGCTTTCTCTTCAAGTTGTATACTGTCTTCAACGTTTTAATTAACCACAGATGATGGGCCTCTCCTTAGGATTTTTCTTTCTCATATGAATGTATCTATTGTGTATTCGGAAATATCCTTTTAAGTGTCTGCCATTAAACCCCTGTCAATATGCTCCTTAAGCACATTTGCCAGCTCACTTGTTAGCTCTGCTTTCTTGCTGTCATAATTGGTCTAATTTAAGTTTAAAATACTATTTTGGACATGGTCTTCTCTCCCTCAAACTGAATGTAAAATTCGATCATATGATCGCTGTTACCGAGATGTAATCTTCACTATGAGGTTATCAATTCATCCTATCACATTGCACAATACAGGTCTAGTATAGTCTGCCCTCTGGTTGACTCCAGAATGTGCTGTTCTGAGAAACTACCCCAAAAAACATTCATAAATCATGTAGCGCGGAAGAAGACTATTTGGTCCATCAAGTCTGCACTGACCACAATCCCATTCAGGCCCTTATCCCCATACATTTATCCTAACTGGTCCCATGGACACTAATGGACAATTCAGCATGGCCAATCCATCTAACCTGCATATCTTTGGGAGGAAACTGGAGCATCCAGAGGAAACCCATGCAGACATGGGGAGAATGTGCAAACTCCACACATACAGTGACCCAAGCTGGGAATTGACCATAGAACATAGGACATTACAGCGCAGTACAGACCATTTGGCCCTCGATGTTGTGCCGACCTGTGAAACCAATCTAAAGCCCATCTAACCTACACTATTCCAATATCATCCATATGTTTATCCAATGACCATTTGAACGCCCTTAAAGTTGGCGAGTTCACTACTGTTGCAGGCAGGGCATTCCATGCCCTTACTACTCTCTGTATAAAGAACCTCCCTCTGACATCTGTCCTGTATCTATCACCTCTCAATTTAAAGCTATGTTCCCTCATGCTAGCCATCTCCATCCAAGGAAAAGGCTCTCACTGTCCACCCTATCTAATCCTCTGATCATTTTGTATGCCTCTATTAAGTCAACACTTAACCTTCTTCTTTCTAATGAAAACAGCGCCTTACCTGTACCCACCTCTTTGGTCACCTTCTCAAAGAACTCAATAAGGTTTGTGAGGCACGACCTACCCTTCACAAAACCGTGCTGACTGTCCCTAATCAAATTATTCCTTTCTAGATGATTATAAATCCTATCTCTCATAATCTTTTCCGAAACTTTGCCTACAACAGAAGTAAGGCTCACCGGTCTATAATTACCAGGGCTGTCTCTACTCCCCTTCTTGAACAAGGGGACAACATTTGCTATCCTCCTGTCTTCTGGCACCATTCCTGTAGACAATGAGACTTAAAGATCATAGCCAAAGGCTCTGCAATTTCCTCCCTAGCCTCCCAGAGAATCCTATGATAGATCCCATCTGGCCCAGGGGACTTATCTATTTTCACACTTTCCAGAATTGCTAACACCTCCTCCTTATAAACCTCAATCCCATCTAGTCTAATAGCCTGTATCTCAGTATTCTCCTCGACAACATTGTCTTTTTCCTGTGTGATTATTGACGAAAGGTATTCATTTAACACCTCTCCTATCTCTTCGCACTCCATGCACAACTTCCCACTACTGTCCTTGACTGGCCCTAATCTTACCCTAGTCACTCTTTTATTCCTGACATACCTACAGAAAGCTTTAGGGTTTTTCTTGATCCTACCTGCCAAAGACAACTCATGTCCCCTACTGGCTCTTCTTAGCTCTCTCTTTAGGTCCTTCCTGGCTAACTTGTAACTCTCAAGTGCTGTAAGAGAGCCTTCACGTCTCATCCTTACATAAGGCCCATTCTTCCTCTTCACAAGATTCAACTTCTTTACTAAACCACGGTTCCCTCGCTTGACCACTTCCTGCCTGCCTGACAGGTACAAACTTATCAAGGACACGCAGTAGCTGTTCCATGAAAAAGCTCCACATTTCAATTGTGCCCATCCCCTGCAATTTACTTCCACGTCCTATGCATCCTAAATCTCGCCTAATCACATCATAATTTTCTTTCCCCCAGCTATAACTCTTGCACTGCGATATATACTTATCTCTTTCCATAGCTAAAGTAAATGTAATTGTGGTCACTATCACCAAAGTGCTTACTTATCTCCAAATCTAACACCTGACCTGGTTCATTACCCAATACCAAATCCAATGTGGCCTCGCCTCTTGTTGGCCTATCTACATACTGTGTCAGGAAACCTTCCTGCACACATTGGGCAAAAACTGACCCGTCTGAAGTATTTGAACTATAGCATTTCCAGTCAATATTTGTAAAGTTAAAATCCCCCGTAACAACTACCCTGTTACTTGCACTCCTATTCAGAATCATCTTTGCAATCTTTTCCTCGACATCTCTGGAACTTTTTGGATGCCTATAGAAAACTCCCAACAGGGTGACTTCTTTCCTGTTTCTAACCTCAGCCCATACTACCTCAGTAGACGAGTCCTTATCAAACGTCCTTTCTGCCACCATAATACTGTCCTTGACTAACAATACCACACCTCCTCCTCTTTTACCACCTTCCCTGATCTTACTGAAACATCTAAAGCTCGGAACCTGAAACAACCATTCCTGTCATTGCTCTATCCATTTCTGTGAAATAGCCACAACGTCGAAGTCCCAGGTACCAACCCAGGCTGCAAGTTCACCCACCTTATTCCGGATGCTCTTGGTGTTGAGGTAGACACACTTCAAACCACCTTCCTGCCAGTTGGTACACTCCTGCCAGCTAGGATCCGAAGACACAGCCTCAGAGTAACAAGATGGTTCTTTAGAACCAAAGTGAAGAAGAATTTCTTCAGCCAGAGAGTGGGGAATGTGTGGACCTCTTTGCTGCAGAAGGCTGTGGAGGGCCAGGTCATTGAGTGTCTTTAAGACAGAGATGGATAGATTCCTGATTGGTAAAGGATCAAAGGTTACGGGAAAAAGATAGGAGAATGGGATTGAGAAACCTATCAGCCATGATTGAATGTCAGAGCAGACTGGTTGGGCTGAATGGCCTCGTTCTGCTCCTATATCTTATGCTCATTTTCTACACAAGGAGTAGTTTCTCTTTGCCTGAGGGCTAATTTCCTAAACCAGATTAATTATTCTACACAGGGGTAATGTTTCTATGGGGGGGGTCTGTATTTTGGTCCTGGGGTATTTTATGGGTGGACTGAGGTAGTTTGAAAGGGTAAGGGTTTCAACTAAACAGTGAAGTTTGCCGTTATGGGGGGGGGGGGGGGCGCCGGGGTCCCGGGGAGGGGGGGGTCCCGCTGTTATTCACCCCCAAAATTAGCAACAAAAGTGGCTGAAAGTTTCTTTAAAAAAGGCACAACATATTGGCGAAGTTGCAGAAAATGTTGCCGCGGGAGAGGTGGAGAATGCGGGAATGGGCAGGGAAAGGTTGGATGGGCCGACTGGCCGAGCTGCTAGCAGATTGCAGAGATTAGAGTGAGCGCATTGTACCTGTCAGAATGAGGGCTGCAATCTCCTCGCTGGCGATTCACTCTTGGACAAAGTGCAGCAATCCGGGCCCTTGCATCAGCCTCTGGTTTTATTGCGATCCCAAATTCTGGGAGGGTTTGGGAATGCGGAACCACTCCGGATCCAAACTCACGTCATTCCGTCTCCATAGCTCAGCCCTAGCGACCAAACAACAGAGAAAGTTCAACACAAGAAGTTTACTGAGAAACTGGAATTAAAACCGACAGAGAGAGAGACAGAGGGAGTGAAACAGAGAGACAGAGACAGAGAGAGTAAGAAAGAGAGAGACACATAGAAAGAAACAGAGAGAGAAAACCAGAGACAGAGAGAGACACACACACAGAGAAAGAGAAACAGAGACAAAGAGAGACAGAGACAGAGAGAGCAAGAAAGAGAGAGACACATAGAAAGAAACAGAGAGAGAGAGGTTGAGGGTGAAACAGAGTGAGAAAAACAGAGACAGAGACACAGAGGGAGAGACAGACACAGAGAAAGAGAAACAGAGACAAAGAGAGAGAGAGACACACACACACAGTGAAACAAAGAGAGACAGCAACAGCGAGAGACAGATTGGGAGAAAGACAGAGAGGGTGAGACAGAGATAGAAAAACAATAGGAGAGACAGAGAGAAATAGAGAGTGACAGAGACATAGAAAAACAGTAGGAACGAGAGGGAGAGAGAGAAACAGAGGGAGAGGGACATAGAGCGGGTGAGGCAAAGAGACAGAAACAGAGAGAAATCGAGAAAAATATCAATGCACATTTATATAAAGAGAGCGAGAAATACGTATGAAAATATATACCAGATCAGAAACCCTAAGGTAGATTATGAAGTCAGACTCGACCCCAAAATTCTGAAGGAGAGAATCTATCTCCATTTGGAGAGGCAAGGCTTGATCAGGAATAGTCAGCATGGTTTTATCAGAGGGAGGTCACGCTTAACAAATTTGATTGAGTTTTTTGAGAATGTAACCAAGTGTGTGAATGAAGGGAGTGCGGTTGATGTAGTTTACATGGATTACAGCAAAGCTTTTGACAAAGTCCCACATGGGAGACTTTTTAAGAAGGCTAATGCACATGGGATTCAGGGTGATCTGATATGGTGAATTCATAATTGGCTTTGCAGCAGGAGACAGAGGCTGGTGACAGGGGCTGCTTTAGTGACTGGAGGCCAGTGCCCAATGGTGTTCCACAGGGATCCATGCTGCACCCCCTATTGTTCATCATTTATATAAATGACAAAGGTAACTGGAGGGTAGGATCAGTAAGTTTGCCAATGACACAAAGATTGGCCGGGTGGTTAACAGTGGCATTGAGTGTCTTGGGTTACAGGAAGGTATAGACAAAATGGTCAAATGGGTGGATAAATGGCAGATGGAATTTAACCCTGAAAAGTGAGAGGTGATGCACTTTGGAAGGAGTAGTTTGACAAGGAAGTAAACTGTGAAAGATCTGAAAAACAGAGGGACCTTGGTGTGTTTGTCCATAGATAGATAGCGGAAAGGCAGGTTAATAGGATGGTGAAAAAGGCATAAGGCACACTCGCCTTTATCAATCAGGGTATAGATTACAAAAGCAGAGAGGTCATGTTGGTGAGGCTACAGTTAGAGAACTGTATAGTTCTGGTTGCCACATTATAGGAAAGACGTGCTCACACAGGAGGAGTTTCACTAGGATGCTGCCTGGGATGGAACATTCACGTTATAAAGAGAGGTTGGATAGGTTTGGGTTGGAGCAGAGAAGACTGAGGGATGACCTGATTGAGGTGTTCAAGGTTATGAGGGACATGGACAGGTTGGATAGGGAGCAGTTGCAGGGTCAGTTATGAGGGGACATGAGCTAAAAATGAAGGGTGGGAAGTTTAGGGGGGATTTGAAAAAAATTTTTTTTACCCAGAGGGTGGTGAGGGTCTGGAATGTGCTGCTTGGGAGGGTGATGGAGAGGGGATGCCTCACATCCTTTAAAAAATACCTAAGAACATAAGAACATAAGAAGTAGGAGCAGGAGTAGGCCATCTAGCCCTTCGAGCCTGCCCCGCCATTCAATAAGATCATGGCTGATCTGTCGTGGCTCAGTTCCACTTTCCTGCTTTCTCCCCATTACCCTTAGTTCCCCTGTCTATCAGAAACCTATCTACCCATGACTTAAATATATTTAGCGAGGTAGCCTCCACCACTTCAACGGGCAGAGAATTCCAGAGATTCACCACCCTTTGAGCGAAGAAGTTCCTCCTCAACTCCGTTCTAAACTGCCTCTCCCTTATCTTGAGGCTGTGCCCTCTAGTTCTGCTATCCTTTCTAAGCAGGAAGAATCTCTCTACCTCTACCCTATCCATCCCCTTCATTATCTTATACGTCTCTATAAGATCCCCCCTCAGCCTTCTAAACTCTAACGAGTACAGACCCAGTCTATTTAATCTCTCCTCATAAGCTAACCCCCCCATCTCCGGTATCAGCCTGGTGAACGTTCTCTGCACTCCCTCCAAGGCCAATATATCCTTGCGCAAGTGCAGTGACCAAAACTGCACACAGTACTCCAGCTGCGGCCTCACCAGTGCCCTGTACAGATGCAGCAAGACCTCCCTACTTTTATATTCTATCCCCCTCGCTATAAAGGCCAGCATTCCATTCGCCTTCTTGATCACCTGCTGCACCTGCAGACTAGGTTTTTGGATGAGCATTTGGCACATCATAACATGCAGGGCTCTGGGCCGAGTGCTGGCAGGTGGGATTAGGTGGACAGGTCAGGGCATTTAATGCATTGTTACGAACTCAATGGGCCAAAGAGCCTCTTCTGCACTGTAGTATTCTGTGATTCCATGAATTTTCTATTTTGGCATTAGTGTGAGGCTAAGGTGTTTCTCTCTGGTCGCAATTCTACTGACAAACTGGGGAGCTTTATCAAAACAAATGTGGTTATCAACAAAGTTTAACTATAACAAATGAATGAGCTTAACTTTTAATAATTGAACAATACATAAACATACGATACAAATCTTAATTTCTAACCTGTCTCAATGAGTTCCAATTCAAGCAATATTCTGCTTATAGACTTAAACCCCTTATTTAAAATGATTTAAAGAAACACAAGCATATTTGCTGTGACTTAAGTTATCAGTCCCAGAGATTTCAGAACACCTCTGGAGAGAGCAAAGGAGAGAGAGAGAGAGTAACACTGTTTTCCTCTGGCAGAGTAAAAAGTCTGACAACACCAGGTTTTAGTAAAACCTGGTGTTGTCAGACTTTTTACTGTGTTTACGCCAGTCCAACGCCGGCATACCCACATCATTCCTCTGGCAGCCCAAGCAGCAATTGCTTTTATTTTTAAATGAAACAGAAACAGTATTTCTTCACTGAAAACTTCGCTCCTTCCATTAAGTTCATGACTCTATCCCCGTCAATCAACCTAATCAAAACTCTACACTGAAACTCCCAGGGAGACCCAAGTAAAAACAAAAGCATTAGCTCTGCTTAAGATGAGTACTTACCCTGTGCTTCCAGCTACTAATTCAAAGGTTTTGCTAAACAATATGGCACCCTGCAAAATAGACCTGTATTCAAAACATACCCCGACAAGAAACATGATATACATATATTTATTTAAGGCACAGTATCATCACTATACATATATATATATATATATATATATACACATACATCCATATGCATATAGAGTGAGAGAGAAACAAAAACCCAGGAATGAGAACCAGATGTAATATTGGTGGCCAGGTATCAGTGGAGAGGGAACGTGTGGTATTCATTGGCACCAAAAAGGTTTTCAAAGAACAGGGAACAAAGAAAATTACAGCACAGGAACAGGCTCTTTGGCCCTCTAAACCCGCACCATCCATGATACCCTAACTGAACTAAAGGAAAAACCTTCTGCCCTTACTTGGTCCGTATCCCTCTATTCCGTCCCTGTTCACGTACCCATCCAGATGCCTCTTAAATGTTGCTAATATGTCCACTTTCACCAGCTCCTCTGACAGCGTGTTCCAGGCACCCAGCACTTTCTGTGTGAAAAATTTCACCGACACATCTCCCTTAAACTTTCATCCTCTCACCTTGAACCTGTACCCCCTTTGTCATTGACACTTCCACCCTGGGAAAAAGCCTCTGACTATCCACCCTGTCTGTGCCTCTCATCATTTTGTAAACATCTATCAGGTCTCACCTCAGCCTCTGCCTTTCCAGTGAAAACAATTCTAGTCTATTCACCTCTCCTCATAGCCAACACCCTCGAGACCAGGCAACATCCTGGTGAACATTCTTTGCACCCTCTCTAAAGCTTCCACCTCCTCCTGATAGTGTGGTGACCAGAATGGCACACAATACTCCAAATACAGCCGAACCAAGGTTTTATATAGCTGCAACATGATTTCCCAACTCCTGTACATAGTGCCCTGACTGATGAAGGCAGGTATGCCATATGCCTTCTTAACCACCTTGGCTGCCTGTGTTGTCACTTTTAGGGAACTGTGGACTAGTACACCCAGATCCCTCTGTATGTTAATGTTCCTAAGAGTTCTGCCATTGTATAACTCACACCTAAATTTGATCCTCCAAAATGCATCAGCTTGCATTTTTCCAGATTGAACTCCATCTGCCATTTCTGTGCCCAAGTCTCCAATCTATCCATATCCTGCTGTATCCTCTGACAATCCTTGGCACTATCAGCAACTCCACCAATCTTTGTTTCATCTGCAAACTTACCAATCAAACCACCACGTTTTCAGATCTTTTATATATACTACAAACCGCAGGGGTCTCAGCACAGATGCCTGTGGAACACCACTAGCTACAGATCTCCATTCTGCTCGCATTCATCAGCCAGGGCACTGAGTTTAAAAATTGGCAAGTCATGTTGCAGCTTTATAGAACCTTAGTTAGGCCACATTTAGAATATAGTGTTCAATTCTGGTTGCCACACTACCAGAAGAATGTGAAGGCTTTGGAGAGGATACAGAAAAGATTTACCAGAATGTTGCCTAGTATGGAGGGCATTAGCTTTGAGGAGAGGTTGGAGAAACTTGGTTTATTCTCACTGAAGGTTGAGGGGAGACCTGAAAGGAGTCTACAAGATGATGAGGGACATGGACAGAGTGGATAGTCAGAAGCTTTTTCCCAGGGTGGAAGAGTCAATTACTAGGGGGCACAGGTTTAAGGTGCGAGGGGCAAAGTTTAAAGGAGATGTACAAGGCAGATTTTTTACACAGAGGGTGGTGGGTGCCAGAAACTTGTTGCTGGGGGAGGGAGTGGAAGTGCACATGGTAGTGAATTTTAAGGGGCGTATCGACAAGTACATGAATAGGATGGGAATAGAGGGATATAGTTCCTGGAAGGGTAGGGGGCTATAGTTCAGTTCGGCAGCATAGTGGTGCAGGCTTAGAGGGCCAAAGGGCCTGTTCCTGTGTTGTCATTTGCTTTGTTCTTTGTTCTTTGAAAAACACCCTTTCACCATTATTGTCTGTCTTCTTTAACCAAGCCAATTCTGTATCTAACTAGCCAGCCCACCACAAATCCCATGTGATTTTAGTTTTTGTTCCAATTTGCCATGTTGGACCTTGTCAAATGCCTTACTAAAGTCCATATATACTACATCCACAGCCCTTCCTTTGTCAATTATTTTTGTCACTGCTTCAAAAAGCCCAATCAAGTTGGTGAAACATGACCTTCCCTTTATAAAACCATGCTGCTTGTCACTAACTAGTCCATTTTCTTCCCAATGTGCATATATCCTGTCCTCAGTATCTTCTCCAACAGCTTCCCCACCACTGATGTCAGGCTCACTGGTCTATAATTTCCTGGATTATCCCTGCTTCCTTTCTTAAACAAGGGAACATCAACTATTCTCCAGTTCTCTGGAACCTTGCCTGTAGTCAAAGAGGATGTGAAGATATCTGTTAAGGCCCCAGCTATTTCTTTCCTTGTCTCCCACAGTAACCTGGGATAGATCCCATCCAGCACTTGTCTAGCTTAATGCAATTTAGGATACTCAACATTTCCTCCTTTGATATATTAACATTCTGTAGAGCTTTCACACAGTACACCTGACCTCAACATCTGTAATGTCCTTCTCCTTGGTAAATACAGATACAAAGTACTCATTAAGGATCTCACCCACTTCCTGTGGCTCCACGTGTAACTTCCCTCCATTGTCCTTGAGTGGGCCTACTCTTTCTCTTGCTACCCTCTTATTCCTAATATATGCATAAAAAGCCTTGGGATTCTCCTTGACCCTGTTTATTAAAGACATTTCATGGCCTCTTTTAGCCGTCTTAATTCCATGTTTAAGTTCCTTCCGACTTTCACTGTACTCCTCAAGGGTTCTGTCTGTTTTCAGATGTGTAAACCTATCATATGCTTCTTTTTTCCTTTTGACTAAGCTTACAATTTCCCTGTAATCCATTCTTCCTGAATCCTGCCATTTCTGTCCTTCACTTTTGCCTGTCCTGCACTTCAATCAACTGGCCTTTAAAAGCCTCCCACATGCCAGATGTGGATTTACCCTCAAATAGCTGCTCCCAATCCACATTCCCCAGTTCCTGTCTAATTTGGATTTAATTGGCCCTCACCCAATTAAGCACCTTCACCCGAGGGTCACTCTTGTCCTTATCCATGACAACCCGAAATCTTTTAGTTTAAAGTTCGTTTTATTAGTGTCACAAGTAGGTTTACGTTAACATTGCAATGAAGTTACTGTGAAGATTCCTAGTCGCCACACTCTGGCACCTGTTCAGGAAATCAAAATCTTATGGAATTATGGTCGCGAAGCCCAAAATGCTCCCTCACTGAAACATCAATCACCTGATTCAGCTCATTCCCTAATACCAAGTCTAGTATGGTCCCCCCCTCCCTGCTTGGATTGTCAACACACTGTATGAAAAAGCCCTCCTGGACACATCTAACAAATTGCTCTCTATCCGAACCCTGGCTGTAAGGGAGCCCCAGTCAATATGAGGAAGGTAAAGTCACCCAATCCAATATCCTGCTTTTTTCACACCTTTCCAATATCTGACTACACAGCTGCTCCTCTGTCTCCTGCAGGCTTTGGGAGGTCTATAGTACACTCCCAACATTGTGCTTTCACTCTTCCTATTCCTCAGCTTCACCCATGATGCCTCACTGTAAGATCCCTCCAATATCTCCTCCCTCAGCACAACCGTGATCTATTCCCTAATCAGAATGCAACTCCCCCACCCCTTTTGTTTCACCTTCTGTCCATCTAAAACAATGATATCTCGCAACGTTAAGCTGCCAAACCTGTCCCTCCTTTAACCATGTCTCTGTAATTGCATTAATATCATAATTCCATGCAGTAGCCCCGGCTCTCAGTTCATCTGTTTTACTGCTACACTCTTGCATTGAACCAAAAGCACTCCAGCCCTCAGTCTCATTGAGTCCCGCAGCCTCCCTCTGCTGGCTCTTACTCTGCACTGTGTCTATCTCAGTCTGAGTCCCGCAGCCTCCCTCTGCTGGCTCTTACTCTGCACTGTGTCTATCTCAGTCTGAGTCCCATAGCCTTCCTCTGCTGGCTGTTATTCTGTGCTGTGTCTATCTCAGTCTCACTGAGTCCCGCAGCCTCCCTCTGCCGGCTCTTACTCTGTGCTGTGTCTATCTCAGTCTCACTGAGTCCCGCAGCCTCCCTCTGCCGGCTCTTACTCTGTGCTGTGTCTATCTCAGTCTGAGTCCTGCCCATTCCTGGCCCATTCGCCCTGCCTATCTAGATCCTTCTGTGGAGAGTCTACAGAAGGATCTAGATAGGCTGGGCGAATGGGCCAGGAAATGGCAAATGGAATTTAATGTTGGCAAGTGCGAGGTGGTCCACTTTGGTAGGAAGAATGGTAGGAAGGACTATTACTTACGTGGCGAAAAACTGCAGCAGGCGACGGTGCAGAGGGACCTCGGGGTCCTTGTGCATGAGTCGCAAAAACCCAGCCTGCAGGTGCAGCAGGTGGTCAGGAAGGCGAATGGGATGCTGGCCTTCATAGCGAGGGGGATTGAATATAAAAGTAGGGAGGTCTTGCTGCAGCTGTATAGGGCATTGGTGAGGCCGCAGCTAGAGTACTGTGTGCAGTTTTGGGCGCCGCACTTACGCAAGGATATTTTGGCCTTGGAGGGAGTGCAGAGGAGGTTTACTAGGCTGATTCCGGAGTTGAGGGGGTTGAACTATGAGGAGAGGCTGAATAAACTAGGCTTGTACTTGTTAGAGTTTAGAAGAATGAGGGGAGATCTCATTGAGACGTATAAGATGATGAATGGGATGGATAGGATAGAGGTGGAGAGACTCTTCCCGCTCAGAAAGGACAGTAGGACTAGGGGGCACAGCCTCAAGATAAAGGGGAGGCGGTTTAGAACGGAGTTGAGGAGGAACTTCTTCACTCAAAGGGTGGTGAATCTCTGGAATTCTCTGCCCGTTGAAGTGGTGGAGGCTACCTCGCTAAATATATTTAAGACGCGGGTTGATGGGTTTTTGATAAGAGAGGGGATTAAGGGTTATGGGGAGAGGACGGGAAGGTGGAACTGAGCCACGACAGATCAGCTATGATCTTATTGAATGGCGGGGCAGGCTCGAAGGGCTAGATGGCCTACTCCTGCTCCTATTTCTTATGTTCTTATGTTCTCCCTCTGCTGGCTCTTACTCTGTGCTGTGTCTATCTCAGTCTGAGCCCCACAACATCCCTCTGCCGGCTCTTACTCCGGACTGTTTATTTCAGTCTCACTTTTTTCCAGAGTCTCTGCACTTACTGGCCTGCTGGTCCAGTTCCCAACCTCTTGCCCCATGAGTTTAAACCCTCCCAATCAGCATTAGCAAATGTCTGCCTTGGATATTGATGGCCCTCCAGTTCAGGTGCAACCTGTCTTTCTTGTACAGGCCCCACCTTCCCAGTGATCCATATCTCTAAAGCCCTCCCTCCTACACCAGCTCTTTACCACAATGAGCTGGGCTCCTCCATCATTGAGGATGGGGAGATTTGTGGATCCACACCCTCCAGTGACTCGTTTTACTGTCCACCACCATTCAGGGCTGGATGTGACAGGACTGCAGAGCTTAGATCTGATCCATGGGTTGAGGAATTATTGAGCTCTGTCTATTACTTGCAGTTGGACATACAAATAGTCCTGTGTTGCAGCTTCACCAGGTTGACACCTCATTTTTAGGTGTGCCTGGTGTTGCTTCTGACATGCCCCGCTGCACACTCCATTGAACCAGAGTTGATCCCCTGACTTGGTGGTAATGGTGGAGGGAGGATATGCTGGGCTGTGAGGTTACAGATTGTGGTCCAGTACAATTCTGCTGCTGCAGACGGCCCACAGTGCCTCATGGGTTCCCAATCTAGAGTTTCTAGATCTGTTCAAAGTCTTTTCCATTTAGCACAGTAATAGTGCCACACAATAGGATGCAGGGTATCTTCAATGTGCAACATAGAAAATTCGAGCAAGAGGAGGCCATTCAGCCCTTTAAGCCTGCACTGACCATGCTGCCCAACTGAACTAAAGCCTCCTATCCTTCCAGGAGCCATATTCCTCTATTTCTATCCTATTCATGTAAACATAAATAAGAACATAAGGAATAGGAGCAGGAGTAGGCCATCTAGCCCTTCGAGCCTGCCCCGCCATTCAATAAGATCATGGCTGATCTGTCGTGGCTCAGTTCCACTTTCCCGCTTTCTCCCCATAACCCTTAATTCCCTTGTCTGTCAAAAACCTATCTACCCATGACTTAAATATATTTAGCGAGGCAGCCTCCACCACTTCAACGGGCAGAGAATTCCAGAGATTCACCACCCTTTGAGTGAAGAAGTTCCTCCTCAACTCCGATCTAAACTGCATCCCCCTTATCTTGAGGCTGTGCCCTCTAGTCCTGCTGTCCTTTCTAAGCGGGAAGAGTCTCTCCACCTCTATCCTATCCATCCCCTTCATTATCTTATATGCCTCTATAAGATCCCCCCTCATCCTTCTGAACTCCAATGAGTACAGACCCAGTCAATTTAGTCTCTCTTCATAGTCCAACCCCCTCATCTCCTGTATCAGCCTAGTGAACCTCCTCCGCACTCCCTCCAAGGCCAAAATACCCTTCCGCAAGTGTGGCCACCAAAACTGCACACAGTACTCCAGCTGCAGCCTCACCAATGCCCTATACAGCCGCAGCAAGACCTCCCTACTTTTATATTCAATCCCCCTCGCTATGAAGGCCAGAATCCCATTCGCCTTCCTGACCACCTGCTGCACCTGCAGACTGGGTTTTTGCGACTCATGCACAAGGACCCTGAGGTCCCTCTGCACCGTCGCCTGCTGCAGCTTTTCGCCCTTTAAATAATAATCCCTCCTACTATTATTCCTGCCAAAGTGGATAACCTCACACTTGCTAACATTGTACTCCATGTATTTGTCAAGACGCCCCCTAAAACTCACTACCATATCTGCTTCCACTACCTCCCCCAGCAACAAGTTCCAGGCACCTACCACCCTCTGTGTAAAAAACTTGCCTCGTACATCTCCTTTAAACTTTGCCCCTTCCACCTTAAACCTGTGCCCCCTAGTAATTGACTCTTCCACCCTGGGGAAAAGCTTCTGACTATCCACCCTGTCCAAGCCTCTCATAATCTTGTCGACTTCTATCAGGTCTCCCCTCAACCTCTGTCGCTCCAGTGAGAACAAACCAGTTCTCACTGGGTCAGTTCTGCTGGTGGGACAGGACATAGAAATCATAGAATCATAGAAATCCTACAGTGCAGAAAGAGGCCATTTGGTCCATCGAGTCTGCACCGACTACAATCCCACCCAGGCCCTATCCCCACACACTTACCCGCTAATCCCTCTAACTTACGCATCTCAGGACACTAAGGGGCAATTTTTAGCATGGTCAATCAACCTAACCCGCACATCTTTGGACTGTGGGAGCACCCGGAGGAAACTCATGCAGACAAGAGGAGAATGTGCAAACTCCACACAGACAGTGACCCAAGCCAGGAATTGAACCCAGGTCCCTGGAGCTGTGAAGCAGCAGTGCTAACCACTGTGCTACCGTGCCACCTTTGTAAGAAGTCTCACCACACCAGGTTAAAGTCCAACAGGTTTATTTTGTAGCAAAAGCCACTAGCTTTCGGAGCGCTGCCCCTTCGTCAGGTGAGCAGGAGTTCTGTTCACAAACAGGGTATATAAAGACACAAACTCAATTCACAAAATAACGGTTGGAATGTGAGTCTTTACAGGTAATCAAGTCTTAAAGGTACAGACAATGTGAGTGGACAGAGTGTTAAGCACAGGTTAAAGAGATGTGTATTGTCTCCAGACAGGCTGTTTAGTGAGATTTTGCAAGTTCAGGCAAGTCATGGGGATTACAGATAGTGTGACATGAACCCAAGATCCCGGTTGAGGCCGTCATCACATGTGCGGAACATGGCTATCAGTCTCTGCTCAGCGACTCCGCGCTGTCGTGTGTCGTGAAGAGCACCTTGGAGAACATTTACCCGAAGATCAGAGGCCCAATGCCCGTGACCACTGAAACCAATTGTTTGACTAATCTGCGGGACAGGTCTACCAATTTTGGCACAAGCCCCCTAGTGTTTGAAAGAATGTTTTATTACAATAATTGTCATTTAATTCCACCAACTACAGCTTTAATTCTGCTAATTATTATTTAATTCTCCTAATTGTGGATATAATTAGGACTGGAGAGTATGGAAAAAGAAAGTGTATGTAAAAATGAGAAAATAAGGTTCAGTTGGGTCGCTTGAGGGTTACAAGGTAGCTCGGAATGAGTTAAAAAAAGGGCTTAGGAGAGCTAGGAGGGGACATAAGAAGTCCTTGGCGGGTCGGATTAGGGGAACATAAGAACGTAAGAAATAGGAGCAGGAGTAGGCCAACTAGCCCTTCGAGCCTGCCCCGCCATTCAATAAGATCATGGCTGATCTGTCGTGGCTCAGTTCCACATTCCCGCCCTCTCCCCATAACCCTTAATCCCCTCTCTTATCAAAAACCCATCAACCCGCGTCTTAAAAATATTTAAGAACATAAGAACATAAGAAATAGGAGCAGGAGTAGGCCATCTAGCCCTTCGAGCCTGCCCCGCCATTCAATAAGATCATGGCTGATCTGTCGTGGCTCAGTTCCACTTTCCCGCCCTCTCCCCATAACCCTTAATCCCCTCTCTTATCAAGAACCCATCAACCCGCTTCTTAAAAATATTTAGCGAGGCAGCCTCCACCACTTCAACGGGCAGAGAATTCCAGAGATTCACCACCCTTTGAGTGAAGAAGTTCCTCCTCAACTCCGTTCTAAACCGCCCCCCCTTTATCTTGAGGCTGTGCCCCCTAGTCCTACTGTCCTTTCGGAGCGGGAAGAGTCTCTGCACCTCTATCCTATCCATCCCATTCATCATCTTGTACGTCTCAATGAGATCTCCCCTCATTCTTCTAAACTCTAACGAGTACAAGCCTAGTTTATTCAGCCTCTCCTCATAGCTCAATCCCCTCAACTCCAGTATCAGCCTAGTAAACCTCCTCTGCACTCCCTCCAGGGCCAAAATATCCTTGCGCAGGTGCGGCGCCCAAAACTGCACACAGTACTCCAGCTGCGGCCTCACCAATGCCCTATACAGCTGCAGCAAGACCTCCCTACTTTTATATTCAATCCCCCTCGCTATGAAGGCCAGCATCCCATTCGCCTTCCTGACCACCTGCTGCACCTGCAGGCTGGGTTTTTGCGACTCATGCACAAGGACCCCGAGGTCCCTCTGCACCGTCGCCTGCTGCAGTTTTTCGCCACGTAAGTAATAGTCATTCCTACCATTCTTCCTACCAAAGTGGACCACCTCACACTTGCCAACATTAAATTCCATTTGCCGTTTCCTGGCCCATTCGCCCAGCCTATCTAGATCCTTCTGCAGACTCTCCACACCCTCCGCACAATTTACCTTTCCCCCAATTTAGCGAGGTAGCCTCCACCACTTCAACGGGCAGAGAATTCCAGAGATTCACCACCCTTTGAGTGAAGAAGTTCCTCCTCAACTCCGTTCTAAACCGCCCCCCCTTTATCTTGAGGCTGTGCCCCCTAGTCCTACTGTCCTTCCTGAGTGGGAAGAGTCTCTCCACCTCTATCCTATCCATCCCATTCATCATCTTATACGTCTCAATGAGATCTCCCCTCATTCTTCTAAACTCTAACGAGTACAAGCCTAGTTTATTCAGCCTCTCCTCATAGCTCAACCCCCTCAACTCTGGCATCAGCCTAGTAAACCTCCTCTGCACTCCCTCCAAGGCCAAAATATCCTTGCAAAAGTACAGCGCCCAAAACTGCACACAGTACTCCAGCTGCGGCCTCACCAATGCCCTGTACAGCTGCAGCAAGACCCCCCTACTTTTATATTCAATCCCCCTCGCTATGAAGGCCAGCATCCCATTCGCCTTCCTGACCACCTGCTGCACCTGCAAGCTGGGTTTTTGCGACTCATGCACAAGGACCCCGAGGTCCCTCTGCACCGTCGCCTGCTGCAGTTTTTCGACCCCAAGGCTTTTTACTCTTATGTGAGAAATAAAAGAATGACCTGGGTGAGGTTAGGGCCAGTCAAGCATAGTAGTGGGAATTTGTGCATGGAGTCAGAAGAGATAGGTGAGGTGTTGAATGAATACTTTCCTTCAGTGTTCACTAAGGAGAGGGGCCATGTTTTTGAGGAGGAGTGCGTGATACAGGCTGATAGGATGGAGGAGGTAGATGTTCTGAGAGCAGATGTATTAGCAATTTTGAAAAACCTGAGTGTGGATAAGTCCCCTGGGCCAGATAGGATACGTCCGAGGATACTTTGGGAGGCAAGGGATGAGATTGCAGAGCCTTTAGCTTTGATCTTTGGGTCCTCACTGTCCACAGGCATTGTGCCAAAGGACTGGAGAGTGGCAAATGTTGTTCCTGTCTTCAAGAAAGGAAATAGGAATGACCCTGGTAATTATAGGCCAGTTAGTCTTACTTTGGTGGTCGGTAAGTTAATGGAAAGGGTCCTGAGAGATAGGATTTATGACCATTTGGAAAGATGCAGTTTAATCCGGGATAGTCAGCACGGATTCATGAGGGGTAAGTCCTGCCTCACAAATTTGATTGAATTCTTTGAGGAGGTAACTAAGTGTGTAGACAAAGGTAGAGCAGTTGATGTCATATACGTGGATTTTAGTAAGGCGTTCGATAAGGTTCCCCATAGTAGGCTCATGAAGAAGGTAAGGAGGTATGGGATAGAGGGAAATTTGGCCGATTGGATAGTAACTGGCTGTCTCATAGAAGACAGAGGGTGGTGGTGGAGGGAAAATTTTCAGACTGGAGGCCAGTTACCAGCGGTGCACCACAGGGATCAGTCCTGGGTCCTCTGCTATTTGTGATTTTTATCAATGACTTGGAAGAAGGGGCTGAAGGGTGGGTTAGTAAATTTGCTGATGACACCAAGATTGGTGGAGTAGTGGATGAGGGGGAGGGCTCTTGCAGGCTGCAAAGAGACATTGATAGGATGCAGAGCTGGGCCGAAAAGTGGCAGATGGAGTTTAACCCTGATAAGTGTGAGATGATTCATTTTGGTAGGACAAACTTAAATGCAGATTACAGGGTCAACAACAGGGTTCTGAGGAATGTGGAGGAACAGAGAGATCTAGGGGTTCATATCCACAGATCTCTGAAGGTTGCCACTCAAGTGGATAGAGCCGTGAAGAAGGCTTATAGTGTGTTAGCGTTTATTAACAGGGGGTTTGAGTTTAAGAGCTGTGGGATTATGCTGCAACTATACCGGACCTTGGTGAGACCACATTTGGAATATTGTGTTCAGTTCTGGTCACCTCACTATAGGAAGGATGTGGAAGCATTGGAGAGAGTGCAGAGGAGATTTACCAGGATGCTGCCTGGTTTGGAGGGTAGGTCTTATGAGGAAAGGTTGAGGGAGCTGGGGCTTTTCTCTTTAGAGCGGAGGAGGATGAAAGGCGACTTAATGGAGGTTTATAAGATGATGAGAGGGAGAGATAGAATGGACGTGCAGAGACTATTTCCTCGGGTGGATGTAGCTGTTACTAGGGGGTATGACTATAAGGTTCATGGTGGGAGATATAGGAGGGATGTCCGAGGTAGATTCTTCACTCAGAGAGTGGTTGGGGTGTGGAATGCACTACCTGCTGTGATAGTGGAGTCGGACACTTTAGGAACTTTCAAGCGGTTATTGGATAGGCACATGGAGCACACCAGAATGATAGGGAATGGGATAGCTTGATCTTGGGTTTGGACATAGCTCGGCACAACATTGAGGGCCAAAGGGCCTGTACTGTGCTGTACTGTTCCATGTTCTAATTCATTTAGTCGTGAATAGATTCCACTAATTGCAATTGGATTCCATGAATGGAAACTGATACGAATTAGAATCTGATTCCACCAATTGCTAATTAATCTGTAGTTTTCAAATTCATTTCACTATTTGGGCTTTTCCTGCTGGTAATGCACTAATTCTGCTAGTTACACACTAATTCTGTTAGTTAAACACTAATTCTGCTGGTAACACATTAATTCTACTAGTTAAACACTAATTCTACTAGTTACACATTATTCTGCTAGTTATAAGAACATAACATAAGCACATAAGAAATAGGAGCAGGAGTAGGCCATCTAGCCCTTCGAGCCTGCCCCGCCATTCAATAAGATCATGGCTGATCTGTCGTGTCTCAGTTCCACATTCCCGCCCTCTCCCCATAACCCTTAATCCCCTCGTTTATCAAAAACCCATCAACCCGCGTCTTAAAAATATTGAGCGAGGTAGCCTCCACCACTTCAACGGGCAGAGAATTCCAGAGATTCACCACCCTTTGAGTGAAGAAGTTCCTCCTCAACTCCGTTCTAAACCGCCCCCCCTTTATCTTGAGGTTGTGCCCCCTAGTCCTACTGTCCTTTCTGAGCGGGAAGAGTCTCTCCACCTCTATCCTATCCATCCCATTCATCATCTTATATGTCTCAATGAGATCTCCCCTCATTCTTCTAAACTCTAACGAGTCCAAGCCTAGTTTATTCAGCCTCTCCTCATAGCTCAACCCCCTCAACTCCGGTATCAGCCTAGTAAACCTCCTCTGCACTCCCTCCAAGCCAAAATATCCTTGCGTAAGTGCGGCGACCAAAACTGCACACAGTACTCCAGCTGCGGCCTCACCAAAGCCCTATACAGCCGCAGCAAGACCTCCCTACTTTTATATTCAATCCCCTTCGCTATGCACTAATTCTGCTTGTTACATACTAACTCTGCTAGTTATACATTAATTCTGCTGGTTATGCACTGATTTCACTAGTTATGCACTAACTCTGCTAGTTACATACTTATACCGCTAGTTACTCACTAATTCTGCTGGTTACGCATTATTCCACTAGTCATGCACTAATTCTGTTAGTTACGCATTATTCCACTAGTCATGCACTAATTCTGTTAGTTACGCACTAATTCTGCTAGTTACGCATTATTCTGCTAGTCATGCACTAATTCTGTTAGTTACGCACTAATTCTGCTAGTTACGCATTATTCTGCTAGTTATGCACTAATTCTGCTGGTTACACAATAATTCTGCTAGTTACACAGACTCCATTAGCTATGGACTAATTCCACCAATTACACACTAATTCTGTTAGTTATGCACTAATTCCACTTGTTATGCACTAGTTCCACTAGTTACACATTGATTTGCTAGTTATGCACTGATTCCACTATTTATGCAGCAATTCTGCTAGACACGGGTTTAAGGTGCGGGGAGGAAAGTACAGAAGTGATGTTAGGGGTAAGTTTTTCACTCAGAGGGTGGTGGGCGAATGGAATCGGCTGCCGTCAGTGGTGGTGGAGGCGAACTCGCTGGGGTCTTTTAAAAGACTTCTGGATGAGTATATGGGGTTTTATGGGATTGGGGGTTATAGATAGGTGTTGATGTGATTGGCGTAACTCGTGGGCCGAAGGGCCTGTTTGTGCTGTAGTGTTCTATGTTCTATGTTAATGCACTAATTCAGCTAATTATGCATTAATTCTACTGGTTGTGCACTGATTCCACTAGTTAGGCATGAATTCCACTGGTTATGCGCTAATTCTGCTAGTTATGCACTAATTTTGCTGATTATGCACTGATTTCACTAGTTATGCATTAATTCCGCTAGTTACAGCCTATGCACTAACTGTGCTAGTTAAGCAATAATAGAACATAGAACATAGAACATTACAGCGCAGAACAGGCCCTTCGGCCCACGATGTTGCACCGACCAGTTACAAAAACAATGACCCACTAGCCTATATCAATCCCTTCTCGTCCATAAACCTATCCATAGATCTCTTAAACGCCCCCAAACTAGGCGCATTTACAACTGCAGCAGGCAGGGCATTCCAATCCCTCACCACCCGCTGGGTAAAGAACCTACCCCTGACATCCGTCCTGTAGCTACCCCCCCTTAATTTAAAGCCATGCCCCCTCGTGCTAGCTTTCTCCATCCGAGGAAAAAGGCTATCACTATCCACCCTATCTAAACCTCTAATCATCTTATATGTTTCAATAAGATCCCCTCTTAGCCGCCTTCTTTCCAACGAAAACAACCCTAAATCCCTCAGTCTCTCCTCATAGGACCTCCCCACCATACCAGGCAACATCCTAGTAAACCTCCTCTGCACCCTCTCCAAAGCCTCCACATCCTTCCTGTAATGTGGGGACCAGAACTGCACACAGTACTCCAAGTGCGGCCGCACCAGAGTAGTGTACAGTTGCAACATGACGCTGCGACTCCTAAATTCAATCCCCCTACCAATAAACGCCAAGACACCGTACGCCTTCTTAACAACCTTATCTACTTGATTCCCAACTTTCAGGGATCTATGTACACATACACCTAGATCCCTCTGTTCATCCACACTATTCAAAGTCCTCCCGTTAGCCCTATACTCGACACATCTGTTGCTCCTACCAAAGTGAATTACCTCACACTTCTCCGCATTAAATTCCATCCACCACCTCTCGGCCCAGCTCTGCAACCTATCTAAGTCTCCCTGCAGACTATGACACCCTTCCTCACAATCTACCACACCTCCGACTTTGGTGTCATCAGCAAATTTACTAATCCACCCAACTATACCCTCATCCAGATCATTAATAAAAATTACAAACAACAGTGGCCCCAAAACAGATCCCTGAGGCACACCACTCGTAACCGAATAATACTGCTAGTTACACACTGATTCCACTAGCTACACACTGATTCTGCTCGTTTTGCACTAATTCTGCCAGTTGTGCACTATTTCTGGTGGTTAGGCACTAATTCTGCTAATTACACACTGATTCTGCTAGTTATGCCCTAATTTTGCTAGTTGTGATTTATGCCACCAACTACATTTACTGATTCTACGAATCAGATTCTGATTCCACTAATTTTGAACTGATTCCATTCTTTGCATTTTTTCCACTAATTACAAACTGATTCTGCTCGTAAGAATCTCGTTTTGCTATTACACACTGATTTTGATAATTACAGACTGAGTTTAAGAATTACATGTGGATTTTGAGAATTACACACTGATTTTGAGAATTACATACTAATTTTGAGAATTACACACTGATTTTGATAATTACAGACTGAGTTTAAGAATTACATACTGATTTTGAGAATTACACACTGATTTTGAGAATTACACACTACTTTTGGGTATTACACTCTGATTTTGAGAATTACACACTGATTTTGAGAATTACACACTGACTTTGAGAATTACACTGATTTTCAGAATTACACACTAATTTTGAGAATTACACACTGATTTTGAGAGTTACACACTGACTTTGAGAATTACACTGATTTTCAGAATTACACACTAATTTTGAGAATTACACACTGATTTTGAGAATTACAAACTGATTTTGAGAATTACATGCTGATTTTGAAAATTACACACTGGTTCCACTAATTGCATTTTTCTGCTCATTTTAAATTGATTTTGCTAATTTCCACTTATCCACTAATTAGAATCTGACTCTGCTGATTAGAATCTGAAACTACTAATTAGTTTTCCCTGCTAATTTCCCTGATAGATTAGACTGGGATAGATAGATAGAGAGAGAGAGACTGGGATAAAGAGAGAGAGATACTGTGATAGAGGGAAACTGGCATAGGGAGAGAGAGAAAGAGACTGGGATAAAGTGAGAGAGAGAGAGAGAGAGAGACTGGAATAGAGAGAGAGAGAGACTGGGATAGGGAGCAAGAGAGAGACTGGAATACAGACAGAGAAACCGTGATAGAGAGACAGTGAGAGAGAATGGGATAGAGAGAGAGAGAGAGACTGTGATAGAGAGAGAGACTGGGATAGAGAGAAAGACTGGGATGCAGAGAGACTGGTGTAGGGAGTGAGAGAGTGGGCCTGGGATAGATCGAGAGAGAGAGAGAGGGAGACTGGGATAGAGAGAGAGAGAGACTGGGATAGGGAGAGAGAGATACTGTGATAGAGGGAAACTGGCATAGGGAGAGAGAGAAAGAGACTGGGATAAAGTGAGAGAGAGAGAGAGAGAGAGACTGGAATAGAGAGAGAGAAAGACTGGGATAGGGAGCAAGAGAGAGACTGGAATACAGACAGAGAAACTGTGATAGAGAGACAGTGAGAGAGAATGGGATAGAGAGAGAGAGACTGGGATACAGAGAGAGACTGTGATAGAGAGAGAGACTGGGATAGAAAGAAAGACTGGGATGCAGAGAGACTGGTGTAGAGAGTGAGAGAGTGGGCCTGGGATAGATCGAGAGAGAGAGAGGGAGACTGGGATAGAGAGAGAGAGAGGGAGACTGGGATAGAGAGAGAGAGAGAGAGACTGGGATAGGGAGAGAGAGAGACTGGGACAGAGACAGACAGACAGAGACTGGGATAGAGAGAGAGAGAGACTGGGATAGAGAGAGGGAGAGAGAGAGAGACTGGGATAAAGAGAGAGAGAGAGACTGGGATAGAGAGAGAGAGAGACTGGGATAGAGAGAGAGAGAGACTGGGATAGAAAGAGAGAGACTGGGATGGAGAGAGAGACTGGGATAGAGAGAGAGACTGGGATAGAGAGAGAGAGACTGGGATAGAGAGAGAGAGACAGTGGTATACAGAGAAAGAGACTGAGATAGAGAGAGAGAGGGACTGGGATAGAGGGAGAGAAAGAGACTGGGATAGGGGGCAAGAGAGAGACTGGAATACAGAGAGATTGTGATAGAGAGACAGTGAGAGAGAATGGGATAGAGAGAGAGAGAGACTGGGACACCAAGAAAGAGACTGTGACAGAGAGGGAGACTGGGATAGAGAGAAAGACTGTATGCAGAGAGAGAGACTGGGGTAGAGAGTGAGAGAGTGGGCCTGGGATAGATCGAGAGAGAGAGAGAGAGAGAGAGACTGGGATAGAGAGAGAGAGAGAGAGACTGGGATAGAGAGAGAGAGAGAGAGACTGGGATAGAGAGAGAGAGCGAGGGACTGGGATAGAGAGAGAGAGAGAGGCTGGGATAGAGAGAGAGAGAGGCTGGGATAGAGAGAGAGAGAGAGAGAGAGACTGGGATAGAGGGAGAGAAAGAGACTGGGATAGGGAGCGAGAGAGAGACTGGAATACGGAGAGAATGTGATAGAGAGACAGTGAGAGAGAATGGGATAGAGAGAGAGAGAGACTGGGACACAGAGAAAGAGACTGTGACAGAGAGGGAGACTGGGATAGAGAGAAAGACTGTATGCAGAGAGAGAGACTGGGGTAGAGAGTGAGAGCGTGGGCCTGGGATAGATCGAGAGAGAGAGAGAGAGAGACTGGGATAGAGAGAGAGAAACAGGGATAGAGAGAGGCAGGGAAAGAGACTGGTTTAAAGAGAGGGAGAGAGAGACTGGGATAGAGAGAACGAGAGACTGGGATAGAGAGAGAGAGAGACTGGGATAGAGAGAGAGAGAGAGAGTGGGATAGAGAGAGAGAGACACTGTGATAAAGAGAGAGAAACAGGGATAGAGAGAGGCAGGGAAAGAAACTGGTTTAAAGAGAGAGAGAGAGAGAGACTGGGATAGAGAGAACGAGAGACTGGGATAGAGAGAGAGAAACTAGGATAGAGAGAGAGAGAGAAAGAGACTGGGATAGAGAGAGAGAGAAACTGGGATGGAGAGAGACAGACTTGGATAGAGAGAGAGAGAAACTGGGATGGAGAGAGAGGAAGAATGGGATAGAGAGAGAAAGAGAAATGGGGAGAGGGAGAGAGAGACTGGGATAGAGAGAGAGAGAGACTGGGATAGAGAGAGAGAGAGAGACTGGGACACAGAAAGAGAGACTGGGATAGAGAGAGAGAGACTAGGATAGAGAGAGAGAGGCTGGTGTAGAGAGAGAGCAATGGGGATAGAGAGAGAGAGAGAGATTGGGATAGAGAGAGCGACAGACTGTGATAAATAGAGAGAAACTGGAATAGAGAGAAAGAGACTGGGATAAAAAGAGAAAGAGAGTTGGATAGAGAGAAAGAGACTGAGATAGAGAGAGGGACTGGCATAGAGAGAGAGAGACTAGGATAGAGAGAAAGGCATAGAGAGGGATAGAAAGAGAGTGAGAGAGGCTGAGATAGAGAGAGAGAATCTGGAATAGAGAGAGGGAGAGACTGGGACACAGAAAGAGAGACGGGGATAGAGAGAGAGAGACTAGGATAGAGAGAGAGAGAGGCTGGTGTAGAGAGAGAGAGCAATGGGGATAGAGAGAGGGAGAGAGAAAGACTGAATAGAGAGTAAGACTGGGATGGAGAGAGAGGAGGGAGAGTGTGTATGTATTTGAGTGATTGTAATGTGTGTGTGTGTAGAACAAACAAAATTACAGCACAGGACCAGGCCATTCGGCCCTCCAAGCCTGTACTGACCATGCTTCCTGATTGAACTGAAACCCCCTACACTTGTGGGGATCATACCTCTCCATTTCCATCCTATTCATGGATTTGTCAAGACCCTCCTTAAAAGTCACATTTGTTTTTGATTTGATTTATTATTGTCACATGTATTAATCCACAGTGAGAAGTATTGTTTCTTGAGCACTACACAGACAAAGCATACCGTTCATAGAGAAGGAAAGGAGAGGGTGCAGAATGTAGTGTTACAGTCACAGCGAGGGTGTAGAGAAAGATCAACTTAATGTGAGGTAGGTCCATTTAAAAGTCTGACAGCAGCAGGGGAAAAGCAGTTCTTGAGTCGGTTGGTACGTGACCTCAGACTTTTGTATCTTTTTCCCGATGGAAGGAAGCGGGTGAGAGAATGTCCGGGGTGTGTGGGGTCCTTAATTATACTGGCTGCATTGCTGAGGCAGCAGGAAGTGTAGACAGAGTCAATGGATGGGAGGCTGGTTTGAGTGATGGATTGGGCTACATTCACAACCCTTTGTAGTTTCTTTGCAGTCTTGGGCAGAGCAGGAGCCCAGACCAAGCTGTGATCCAACCAGAAAGGATGCTTTCTGTGTACGTGTGTTGTGTGTGTATGTGTATTTGAGTGATTGTGTGTGTGTTTGCGAATGAGTCCAGTAGATTGAACAATCGCTCAATGTTTCGTTTGTAAATATTTCTCTGGATTGATTTCCAAACGCTCTGTCACCTCTTTAGCCAAATGGGGATAGAATTTCAGGATATTTGAGATTAGAAGTTCCCCAGGGTCTGTCTATTGCTGGGGTGCAGGTTCCCCAGGGTCTGTCTATTGCTGGGGTGCAGGTTCCCCAGGGTCTGTCTGTTGCTGGGGTACAGGCTCCCCAGGGTCTGTCTATTGTTGGGGTACAGTTTGTGATTTTCTCATGTCCGTTTCGGTGTCGATCGGTCCTCTGGGATCTTACTCAGGAAACCACTCTTGATGGAGGGATCTGCACTGGCGGTAGGAGCACTTTGAGATCAGCTGAGTGAGCAGACTGGGACCATTCCCAATCTTTACCACAATACACAGCTCACAATAGACACAATCTGCGTAACGTTCGCACAGGGCAGGCTCGGAGGGCCCTGTCTTTAAATCTGTCAAGCTCTTTTCTCCCCCCGAAGTCTTTCGGCAGTGTTATGATGGAATATTTTTGCCGTTTGAGTGCGAAGGCGCCTGTCTGCGCAGTGCTGCTTATTCCGGGGGAAGAGAAAAAAAAGCGTTGTGTGCGCTGTGTGTGTTTTGGACTCTGTACATACTGGCTGACTGCCAGTTACACTGCTATTACCTCATTGGCGGGTATGGGCTAGACTCAGGATACCTGAGGCAGGTGGGATGGGCCCTGGTTATTGGTGTGAATTGAAGTGAATGCGAGGGGGACAGGCTCAACGTGACCTCACTGCTTCATGCGTCAGAATGACAAAGCAGTCAGCTAGACATTAGCTCTGACTGATTGAGATTAACTGGGTTATACAAAACCAGGAGTGTGCATAGAGTCACATACACCCCGTCAGAGCCTCTTCTAACTCCCATATCCATCCTCCGGCTCCACATTCTCCTAACGCTGCCCCTTCGAGATGCTGAATGTTTAGCTGCTGCTTAGAAGCAGCCAGAACCTCGGAAATTCCCCGCGCAGCCTGTGAATCAAAAATCCCAAACACCTAACTCCAGATATCAGTGACACCGAGTCATGACTTATTTTAAGTTTTATTGATGTTAGCACAAGGCAAACACTTAGAATAATCACATGAAAAATAGAAAAAATAAATATTTCTAGAAATAAATTAAACCGTTTTCATGGAAAACTGATGTCAATATTAGACCACTGAACAGAATGAAGAACAGGGTACATCTTTAAAAATAAACTTTACAATAAATAATCTGATATATTACAGGAACACCATATTGCAATAACATGTAGTTGGTCAGACTAAACATCTGGAAGAGTCTAGCACCGTGCCTCCAACAGTAGTTTCAGCGAAGGAGAATTCGCTTTGGGATTAACCTCGCGCCCTTCCCCGGGTAAATAACCACTTGGTCTCCCAGACATTTGCATGCAGTGCCCGGGGGGGGAAGTGTCCGTGTGCCGGGGCTGCCTACAAGGCCAGCAGGGTGGGAGAGTTGAGAGAGTCCGAGGAGTGTTCACTGCCACTAGCGGGGTGGATGAGTGAGGCACAGGCAGAAATCTCCGGGTAGTTGAAGGTGAAGGAAGAAGAGTAGGAGCCGCTGGGGGTGTCCGGGAGGACAGGAGTACACAGCGGCTCACATTCAGCAGGCAATGAAGAATAGAGAGGCTCCCAGTCCGCCAGGCTGATTAAATCCACATCAGGCACCGACCTGCCCGAGTCCAGGCCGCTCACCAAGTCTGGGCCAGGCCCGCTGCTCTCCTGGGCTGCAGCCGGAGCCGGCAAGGCTGAGAGTGCTGGATCTGCCCGCTGGCTGCTGGGGAGGAACCGCTCTTCCTGCTCCGGGAGCCGGCACACAGGCCGGTGAGCTGCCAGGATAAACTCCAACCTCTCCTTCTCTTTCAGCAGCTCTGCAATCTCCGTCTCCAGGGTGGATTTCTCCCCCTCCAGCTTCTCGGTCTCCTGTGGGGAATAAACTGGAGTTTAGACTGGCATTTGAGTGTCTGCAAACCCCCCCCCCCCCCCCAAACCCCAACCCCGCTTTCAAACCCCCCCCAACCCCGCTTTCAAACCCCCCCCCCAAACCCCAACCCCGCTTTCAAACCCCCCCAAACCCCAACCCCGCTTTCAAACCCCCCCAAACCCCACTTTCAAACCCCCCCAAACCCCGCTTTCAAACCGCCCCCCCCAACCCCACTTTCAAACCGCCCCCCCCAAACCCCAACCCCGCTTTCAAACCCCCCCGCCCCCCACAGCCCCAACCCCGCTTTCAAACCCCCCCAACCCCGCTTTCAAACCCCAACCCCCCCCCCCCCCCAAAACACCGCTTAAACCCCCACCCCCACTTACAAACCCCCTGCAACCTCCACAATCTCCCCCACCCAACCCCAGCTTGAGGCCGGAGCTGCCCAGATCCCCCCCCCTCGCTTACCGTCTGCAGACTGTCGGTCAGTTCCCGCCTCCGGTTGCGGCACTTGGCAGCGGCCAGTTTGTTCCTCTCTCTCCGCACCTTCCGCTTCTCTTCGTCCTCGGGGCTGAGCTGTGGACAGAGCGGGGGGGGGGGAGACAGTTAGATTGTGCTGCTGGAGAGAGACCCCCATCACCATCCCCCGCCCCACGAGAGACCCCAGTCCCAGAGAGTCCTCCCCACCCCCCCAAAACACACAGACAGACTCACCTGCTCCGCTTTGCCCCTCCGGCCGGAATGCTTGTTGTTAAGTGTGGCCCGGGACAGGGGATAGTTGCTGTGCCCGGTGCTGTAGGGATGAGTGCGGCTCTGGGTCACAGAGGGCAGGGACAGGCCGGTGGGCTGCACCATCCACTGGAGCTCCTGGCGGCTGCTCAGCGCAGTCAGAGTGGGGACGAAGCTGGAGCCGGAGCCGAGCTCGGAGCAGAAATCCTGGAGGGGGGAGAAAAGAGATTAGAGACCAGCCAGCTTCCCCCACCCCCCCAAAATCCCAATCCAGCACAGGGACCCCCCCCCCCAAACCAAATCCCAATCCAGCACAGGGACCGCCCCCCCCCCCCCCCAAACCAAATCCCAATCCAGCACAGGGACCCCCCCCCCCAAACCAAATCCCAATCCAGCACAGGGACCCCCCCCCCCAAACCAAATCCCAATCCAGCACAGGGACCCCCCCCCCCCCCCCCCCAAAATCCCAATCCAGCACAGGGAACCCCCCCCCCCAAACCAAATCCCAATCCAGCACAGGGACCCCCCCCCCCCCAAAATCCCAATCCAGCACAGGGACCCCCTAACTCAGCACTGCCCGCCCGCCCGCCCCCCCCCCCAAGCAGGTGTTCCCTCTTCTCCCCCGCCCCCCCGGGTGATTTATGAATGAAGTGCGCGTCATGAGGCGGGACTCGAGTTATTAATAAGCCCACTGTGATTGGTCCACAGTGCTCACGTCACCAGTTCCCTGACGTCACGCTTTACGCAAAGGCGCGCTCGGATTCTCCATGAATGGAGCAAAAACCATCAATGAACCGGCCGCTCCGCCCCTCTCCCCGGTACTATCCCCCTACACTGCTATCTCCGCTCGCCGCTCCGCCCCTCTCCCCCGGTGCTAGCTCCACTTGCCACTCCGCCCCTCTCCCCAGGTGTTAGCCCTCTGTCTTACCGGGGTGCTGCTGTTGCTGGCCGGGCTGCCCAGGCTAGTGAAGGAATCAGCGGGTGAATAATAATGTGGGTCCCCCATGGAGGGAGAGTTGCTGCAGCGAGAGACTGAATCGTAATCGGTGCTGAAAGGCTGGAACATGGTGCTGGGAATCCGGGATCAAGTCCGCCTCGGTGTCAATCCGCTTTGAGGAAGGCTCAGTCCGGGCTGCTCTTGGTTTGTCTCCGGGTTCCCTCTGTGTTGATTCCGCCTCAGAGTTGCTCAGTCTCCGCTTCCCTCTCTGTGCCGCTCTCAGTGATGTTGGGCGCTCTCTATGCCGCTGTCTCGGTGTTGTGGGGTTCTCTCTGTCTCGGATTCTGTGTCCTCCGCTTCCCGGACTCGCCCTTTTATAGGGTTGGGAGCAGTGACGGAGTGCGGACTGTACCACATTCTCCCGGGGTTGGGGGAAGATCTGGCTCAGAGGCCGGGCGGAGGGACTGGAGCGGCAGCACCGGGGAGCGGCAGGCAGTGGCTCCAGGATCACAGCCAAAGTTCACACTCGGTACCACAGTCCACCCGCTTCAGCCCGCCTGCCACACCCGGTCCCCGGCTCAGAAGGTTCCGGGCTCCCCCCCGGCAACTTGGCACAGCCCAGACCGGGAATCCGATGACGTACATGTCCTTATTTGGAATGAAACGGCTCCGAGTCCGGGAACCCGGCACAACAAGATCCCAGAGAGTGGGAACACAGCACAGCAGGATCCCAGAGACAGGGGGAACCCGGGACAGCAAGATCCCAGAGACAGGGTCCCAGCACAGCAAGATCCCAGAGAGGGGGGACCCAGGCACAGCAAGATCCCAGAGACAGGGAACCCGGCACAGCAAGATCCCAGGGAGAGAGAATCCGACGCAGCAGGATCTCAGACAAAGAAGGATAACCCGGCACAGTGAGATCCCAGAGAGAGGGAACCCGGCACAGCAAGATCCCAGAGACAGGGAACCCGGCACAGCAAGATCCCAGAGACAGGGAACCCGGCACAGCAAGATCCCAGAGACAGGGAACCTGGCACAGCAAGATCCCAGAGAGAGGGGGAACCTAGCACACAAGATCCCAGAGAGAGGGGGAACCTAGCACAGCAAGATCTTAGAATTTCATAGAATCCTACAGCGTAGAAGGAGGCCATTCGGCTCTGCAAGTCTGCACCAACCATAATCCCACCCAGACCCTATCCCCATGCATTTACACTGGGTAGTCTCCCTGATACTAAGGGACAATTTGGCATGGCCAGCCCACCCAACCCACACATCTTTGGACTATGGGATGAAACTGAAGCACCCAGAGGAAACCCGCAGAGATTCGGGTGGGAACATGCAATCGCCACACAGACAGTGACCCAAGACCGGAACTGAACCTGAGTCGCTGGTACTGTGAGACGCAGCGCTAACCACTGTGTCACTGTGCCGCCCAAAGAGAGGGGGAAGCACATCAAAATCCTGTGGGGAATGGGACAGCAAGATCATAGAATCACAGAGTCATACAGTACACAAGAGGCTCTTCAGCCCATCGAGTCTGCGCAAACACATTAGAAATACTTAAACTCCCACCTAATCCCGTCTGCCAGCACTTGGCCCAGAGCCCTGAATGTTATGATGTGCCAAGTGCTCATCCAGATACTTTATAAAGGATATGAGGTAACTCGCCTCTACCACCCAGGCAGCACATTCCAGACCCTCACCACCCTCTGGGTAAAAAAGATTTTTTTCACATCCCCCCTAAACCTCCTGCCCCTCACCTTGAACCTGTGTCCCTTGTGAGTGTCCCTTCAACTAAGGGGAACAGCTGCTCCTTATCCACCCTGTCCTTTTCTCTCATAATCTTATGCACCTCGATTAGGTCACCTCCTCAGTTTTCTCTACTCCAACAAAAACAATCCAAACTATCCAACTGCTCTCCATAATTTAAATGTTCCATCCCAGGCAGCATCCTGGTGAATCTCCTCTGCACCCCCTCCAATGCAATCACATCTTCCCTATAATGAGGCAGCCAGAACGGCACACAGTACTCCAGCTGTGGCCTCACCAAAGTTCTATATAACTCCATCATGACCTCTCTGCTTTTGTAATCTATACACCAATTGATAAAGGCAAGTGTTTATCACCAACCTCCTAACATGCCCCTCCACCTTCAGAGATCTGTGGACAAACACGCCAAAGCCCTTTGTTAACCAGCACTTCCGAGTGTCCTATCATTGATTGATTTCTTGTCAAATTACTCCTTCCAAACTGTATCACCTCATACATTTCAGGGTTAAATTCCATCTGCCACTTATCTGCCCTTTTGACCATTCCATCTATATCTTTTTGTCGGCCAAGACACTCTGCCTCACTGTTAAGTACCGGTCTAATCTTTGTGTCATCCTCAAACTTACCAGTCCTAACTGCCCCCCCTCCCACCCCCCACATAGTTGTCAATGTAATTTATATAAATGATGAATAATAGGGTTCCCAACACAGATCCCTGTGGTACGGCCACTGGACACTGGCTTCCAGTTACTAAAGCAGTCTTCTGTCATCACCCTCTGTCTCCTACAACTGAGCCAATTTTGAATCCACTTATCAAATTACCCTGTATCCCATGTGAATTTACCTTCTGTATAAGTCTTTGTCAAAGGCTTTGCTGAAATCCATATAAACTACATCGACTGCACTCCCTTCATCTACACACCTGGTCACCATCTCAAAAAAATCAATTAAATTTGTTAGACATGATGTCCTTCTGATGAAGCCATGTTGACTCTCCCTGATCAAGCTTGACCTCTCCAAGTGGAGGTAGATGCTCTTCTTCAGAAATTTGTCTCATAGTTTCACTGTCACTGACTCGAGACTCACTGGTCTGTAGTTCCCTGGGTTATCTCTACAACCCTTGTTGAATAGCAGAACCACATTAGCTGTTCTCCAGTCATCTGGCACCTCCCCTGTAAGAGTCTCACAATAAAAAGTCTGACAACACCAGGTTTTAGTCCAACCTATTTATTTGATAATATACTCGCAAGCTTTCGAGGGGTTACCCTCTTCGTCAGGTGAATGGGGAGTTCACCTGACGAAGAGGGTAACCCCTCGAAAGCTTGCGAGTATATTATCAAATAAATAGGTCGGACTAAAACCTGGTGTTGTCAGACTTTTTACTGTGTTTACGCCAGTCCAACGCCGGCATACCCACATCAGAGTCTCACAATACCAGGTTAAAGTCCAATAAGTTTATTTGATAGCAAACGCCATTAGTTTTTGTGGCTCTGCCCCTTTGTTAGGTGAGTGGGGAATTCTGATCAGTACTCCCCACTCACCTGATGAAGGGGCAGAGCCCCGAAAGCTTGTAGTGTTTGCTACTAAATAAACCTGTTGGACTTTAACCTAGTGTTGTGAGACTTCTTACTGTGTTTACAGCAGGACTAGGGGGCACAGACTCAAGATAAGGGCAGGGGGGGCGGCAGTTTAGATCAGAGTTGCGGAGGAACTTCTTCACTCAAAGGGTGGTGAATCTCTGGAATTCTCTGCCCGTTGAAGTGGTGGAGGCTGCCTCGCTGAATATATTTAAGTCACGGGTAGATAGGTTTTTGATAGACAAGGGGATTAAGGGTTATGGGGAGAAAGTGGGAAAGTGGAACTGATCCACTTCAGATCAGCCATGATCTTATTGAATGGGGGGGCAGGCTCGAAGGGCTAGATGGCCTACTCCTGCTCCTATTTCTTATAGAACATAGAACATTACAGCGCAGAACAGGCCCTTCGGCCCACGATGTTGCGCCGACCAGTTAAAAAACAATGACCCTCTAACCTAAACCAATCCCTTTCCATCCATAAACCTATCCACGGATCTCTTAAACGCCCCCAAACTAGGCGCATTTACAACTGCAGCAGGCAGGGCATTCCAATCCCTCACCACCCTCTGGGTAAAGAACCTACCCCTGACATCCATCCTATAACTACCCCCCCTTAATTTAAAGCCATGCCCCCTCGTGCTAGCTTTCTCCATCCGAGGAAAAAGGCTATCACTGTCCACCCTATCTAAACCTCTAATCATCTTATATGTTTCAATAAGATCCCCTCTTAGCCGCCTTCTTTCTTACGAAAACAACCCCAAATCCCTCAGTTTCTCCTCATAGGACCTCCCCTCCATACCAGGCAACATCCTGGTAAACCTCCTCTGCACCCTCTCCAAAGCCTCCACATCCTTCCTGTAATGTGGGGACCAGAACTGCACACAATACTCCAAGTGCAGCCACACCAGAGTTGTGTACAGTTGCAACATGACGCTGCGACTCCTAAATTCAATCCCCCTACCAATAAACGCCAAGACACCGTATGCCTTCTTAACAACCTTATCTACTTGATTCCCAACTTTCAGGGATCTATGTACACACACACCTAGATCCCTCTGTTCATCCACACTATTCAGAGTCCTCCCGTTAGCCCTATACTCGACACATCTGTTATTCGTGCCAAAGTGAATTACCTCACACTTCTCCGCATTAAACTCCATCCGCCACCTCTCGGCCCAGCTCTGCAACCTGTCCAAGTCTCCCTGCAAACTATGACACCCTTCCTCACGATCTACCACACCTCCGACTTTGGTGTCATCAGCAAATTTACTAATCCACCCAACTATACCCTCATCCAGATCATTTATAAAAATTACAAACAGCAGTGGCCCCAAAACAGATCCCTGAGGCACACCACTCGTAACCGAACTCCATGACGAATACTTACCATCAACCACCACCCTCTGTCTCCTCTTATGTTCTTATGTCACCTCCAAGATATCATCTCTCTTTACTGTAGTAACTGACTCCGTAACTTATAATGCAATGCTTCCTCCTCTTTTATCCCCTCCCCTGTCTTGTCTGAAGATTCTATATCTATATTCTATATCATTGTGTGTATATTCTCATTGTATGTATGCTCTCTTTGTGTGTATATCCTCACACTGTTTTCTGCTAAGCTGTAGCATGAGTTTGCAGCTGTCACTCAGTGTGCTTTTTCCCCATTGTTCATCCATTTTATTTTCTATGTGTGCGTGTCAGGTTGCCCATACTTTAGTGGCCTTGCCACTCAAGTGGATAGAGCCGTGAAGAAGGCCTATAGTATGTCAGCGTTATTAACAGGGGGTTTGAGTTTAAGAGCCGTGGGGTTATGCTGCAACTGTACCGGACCTTGGTGAGACCACATTTGGAATATTGTGTGCAGTTCTGGTCACCTCACTATAAGAAGGATGTGGAAGCAATGGAGAGAGTGCAGAGGAGATTTACCAGGATGCTGCCTGGTTTGGAGGGTAGGTCTTATGAGGAAAGGTTGAGGGAGCTGGGGCTTTTCTCTTTAGAGCGGAGGAGGATGAGAGGCGACTTAATAGAGGTTTACAAGACACTGAGGGGATTGATAGAGTGGACGTGCAGACTATTTCCTCGGGTGGATGTAGCTGTTACTAGGGGGTATGACTATAAGGCTCATGGTGGGAGATATAGGAGGGATGTCTGAGGTAGATTCTTCACTCAGAGAGTGGTTGGGGTGTGGAATGCACTGCCTGCTGTGATAGTGGAGTCGGACACTTTAGGAACTTTCAAGCAGTTATTTGATAGGCACATGGAGCACTCCAGAATGATAGGGAGGGGATAGCTTGATCTTGGGATTGGACATAGCTTGGCACAACATTGAGGGCCAAAGGGCCTGTACTGTGCTGTACTGTTCTATGTTTTTATGTAAACTGCTCCTTAGTGCCAGGGAAATTAATGGGGTAAATACGTGGGGTTACAGGCATAGGGCCTGGATGGGACTGTTGCCAGTGCAGACTCAACGGACTGAATGGCTTCCTTCTGCACTGTAAGGATTCTATAATGTGTTACTGAGCTCAGCTTTACAGTTTGTGGCCCAATGCAATCGGAGCTGGGTTTTTATGTTCAAGTTATTGATGAATTAATAACTGAATTGATTGTATGAAGGCTGATACTGCAATATTTGGACTGGATACACCTGGGTTATCTTTATATTGTGTGACCCACACTGGAATGGAAATTAGATTGTGTGACATTCTAGAGCTCCTTGGGCATTGCTCATTGCTCTAAGTTATTGTAGCCTTTATATCAGAAAAAGAAGTGGAGTTAAATTTGGATTATAGTCTCACCAGTTGTGATAAGCTCTAGATAAGGGGAAAGCAGAGCTAGGGAAGGGAATGTATTTATACCAGGAGCAGAGAGGATTGGGACAAATGAAGTGGGGGTGAGGGTGTAGGGACAGTGTAATGGGGGAGTGGCAGTTGTTGGGTGGCCTCAGGGCAAGATTCGGGGTAGTGGAAGGGGAGTCAATGGTGGGCTGTGGGATGTGAAGAGTGCAGAGGGGATGGGGGAGTTTGGGGTAGCTGAGAATATGGTGGGGGAATGGGGGTTGTGTGAGTGGAGACAGGGATGTGTATAGGGTTACAGGAGTGGTTGAAGATTTTAGGGAGAAATGAGGTGTTTTGAAACTTTCCTTGTTTGTTTGTGTGTGTTTCCACAATCTGAATGCTGCGGCACTCTATTCCCAAGAATCAGCAGCTGCCAGTAAGTGCTGTTTGGCAGGAATTAGTGGCCCGCCCCCAGATGGGGCCTCTTGGACTGCATTCCCTGACTGACAGCCTCGTGCTTTCTGGGAATCCCTCTCTGGGGGCCCCATAAATAGTCTGAGAGTTCCAGTCTCACCACAACACAGGCTTCAGTTACTGGCTCCAGTCCCAGGCATCCAGTGATCACAGCAACACATCAACGGTGTTAGCAGCCAGTGTTCAGCCCCACCCCAGGGAGAAACTCCACCTGGGTTGGGTTATCAGCAGCTGGTCAACATTTGATTGAAAAGCTGCATTTCCTCAGAATAGAATCTTCCAAACGATACTGTATTGTGTAAAGAAGAGAAATGATGTGAGACTAACACATGGAATTAATTAGAGCGAAACAAATAATGTTGGAAATATTTATCCAAAGACTTTCACTGTCAGTAAACCGAGTCCTGTGCAGTAAGACTTCATATTCACACAATGACTTGCTCATTATAGATGCACATGTTCTATTGCTTTCTAGATACAAGCTTAAATTATTCAGCTTGGTTTGGCTGTGTGTTGTGTCTGTGCAATCTCATTCTCACCCAACTTTTTATTTATTTGTTCATAAACTGTGGGCATTGCTGGTTAGACCACATCTGTTGTTTATCCTCAATTGCCCTTAATAAAGTGCTGGTGGGCTGACTTCTTGAACCGCTGCAGTCCATGTGGTGTAGGTACACCCACAGTGCTGTTAGGGAGGGACTTCTAGGATTTTGACCCAGTGACAGTGAAGGAACAGTGATATATTTCCAAATCTCGATGGTGAGGGACTTGAAGGGGAACTTTCAGGCGGTGGTATTCTGTTGTCTGTCTAAATTCACATCAATCCTGTTCCTCTGGAATCTTTAGCGCTTGCTAACCCCCTTCCCCTCCCCCTTCCCTCCCCCCCTCCCCCTCTCCCCTCCCTCCCCCCCTCCCCCTCTCCCCTCCCCTGTCCCCCTCTCCCATTCCCACTCCCACCCCCATCCACCTCCCCACCATCCCCCATCCCCCACCCCCTTCCCACCATCCCCCCCCCTGCCCCCCCTCCCCCCCACCCCCCCTCACCCCCTCCCCTGTCCCCCTCCTCTGCCCCCTCCCCCTCACCCCCACCCCCTCCCCCTCACACTCCCTCCCCTCTCCCCCTCCCCCTCCCCTCCCCTCCCTCACTCCCTCCCCCATCCCCTCCCCCCTCACTCCCTCCCCATCCCCCTCACTCCCTCCCCATCCCCCCTCCCCCTTCCCCTCCCCCCCTCCTCCTCACTCCCTCCCCCTCCCCTCACTCCCTCCTCACCCCCCTCTCTCTCTCCGCCGCCTTCTCTCCCGCTCCCTGTTTTGTGATGTTGATTTGTGATGTTGATGCCGTTGCCACGGAGACGGGACGCACACCCAGCGTGCCCTGACGTCTTTCCGTGTTCCCATGGAAATAGTGACGTTTGGAGTGGTGACGTCGCCGTCCAGTCACGTGGTTTGTGGAAAGGGGCGGGGCAGTTCCCAGGGCAACGGGAGAGCGTGAGACAATCAGCCAAACACAGACACAGAGGGAGACACACAGGGAGACACAGAGGGAGACACACACGGAGACACAGAGGGAGACACAGAGGGAGACACACACGGAGACACAGAGGGAGACACACACGGAGACACACACGGAGACACAGAGGGAGACACACAGAGACACACAGGGAGACACAGAGGGAGACACACAGGTAGAGGCACCGAGACACACACACAGACTGAGCCACACATTCAAAGAACAAAGAAAATTCCAGCACAGGAACAGGCCCTTCGGCCCCTCCAATCCTGCACCGACCATGCTGCCCCCGACTGAACTAAAACCCCCTCCCTTCCGTGGACCGTATCCCTCTATTCCCATCCTATTCAGGGATTTGTCCAGATGCCCCTTAAAAGCCACGACCAGATCTGCTTCCACTCCCTCCCCTGGCTACGAGTTCCAGGCACTCGCTACCCTCTGTATAAAACATCTGCCTCGTACATGTCCTGTAAATCTTGCTCCTCGAGCCATAAATTTATGCCCCCTACCCTGGGAAAAAGCTTCTGATTATCCACTCTGCCCATGCCTCTCATAATCTTGTAGACTTCATAGAGCATAGAACACTACAGCACAAACAGGCCCTTCGGCCTACAAGTTGCGCCAATCACATCTATACCTACCAAGCCATAGAACTATCTGTAACTTCCAATGCCATTAGATCCCATATACTCATCCAGAAGTCTTTTAAAACATCCCAGCGAGTTTGCCTCTACCACCACTGACAGCAGCCGATTCCATTCACTCACCACCCTCTGACTGAAAAACTTACCCCTAACATCTCCTCTGTACTTGCTTCTCAGCACCTTAAACCTGTGTCCTCTCGTAGCGACCATTTCAGCCCTGGGAAATAGCCTCCGAGAATCCACCCTATCTATTCCTCTCAACATTTTATAAACCTCTATCAGGTCGCCTCTCAACCTTCGTCTCTCCAGGGAGAAGAGACCTCGCTCCCTCAACTTATCTTCATAAGGCATGCCTCCCAATCCAAGCAACATCCTTATAAATCTCCTCTGCACCCTCTCAATAGCTTCCACATCCTTCCTGTAGTGAGGCAACCAGAACTCCGCACAGTACTCCAAGTAGGGTCTGACAAGGGTCTTATAAAGTTACAGCATTACCTCCCGACTCCTAAACTCAATCCCTCGATTAATGAAGGCCAGTACACCATACGTCTTCTTGACCACATCCTCCACCTGCGTGGTCAATTTAAGAGTCCTATGGACCCGGACCCCAAGATCCTTCTGCTCTTCATCCACCTTGCCAGCTCACTTCTGATCCTGAACGACATCACCTTCTGCACCAGTCTGCCATGAGAGACCTTGTCAAATGCCTTTCTGAATTCCATGTAGACAACATCCACTGCCCTACTCTCATCAATCATCTTCATCACTTCCATGAAAAACTCGATCAAGTTAGTGAGACATGATCTCCCCTTCACAAAACCAGGTTGCTTCTCACTAATACATCCACTTATTTCCAAGTGGGAATAAATCCTGTCTTGAAGGATCCTCTCTAATAATTTCCCTACCATTGATGTAAGGCTCATTGGCCTGTAATTACCTGGATTAGTCTTGCTACCCTTCTTTAACAAAGGAACGACATTGGCTATTCTCCAATCCTCTGGGACCTCCCCTGTAGGCAGTGAGGATGCAAAGATTTCTCTCAACGCTCCAGCAATTTCCTCCCTTCCCTCTCTCAGTATTCTGGGGTATATCCCATCAGGCTCTGGGGACTTGTCTACCTTAATGTTTCTCAAGAACCCCAATATTTCCTCCTTTTTGATCTCAAAATGACTCAAACTGTCTACACATCCTTCCCCAGGCTCATCATCTATCAAGTCCCTCTTGTTGGTGAATACTGACGCAAAGTACTCATTTAATACCTCACCCATTTCCTCTGGCTCCACACATAGATTCCCTCCCTTGTCCTTGAGTTGTCCAGCCCTCTCCCTGGCCTATCCTCTTGCTCTTTATATATGTATAAAAACCTTGGGATTTTCCTTAATCCTGCTGGTCAATGACTTTTTGTGACCCCTTTTAGCCCTTCTTATTCCTTGCGTAAGTCCTTTTTTCAACTTTCCTTGTATTCCACACTTGCTTTGTGTGCTCCCAGCGTCCTAGCTTTGACAAATGCTTTATTTTTCTTCTTAACTAAGCTCTGAATATCTCTCGTTATTCAAGTTTTCTAAAACTTGCCATACTTATCCGTCATCCTTACAGGAATGTGCAGATCCTGAATTTCTTTCAACTTACATTTGAAAGCCTCCCACATTTGAGGGATGTTGATTTGCCCTCAAACATCTGCCCCCAATCTACATTCTTCAGTTCCTGCCTAATATTGTTGTAATTAGCCTTCCCCCAGTTTAGCATCTTCACCTGAGAACTACATTTATCTTTATCCATCAGTACCAGTACTGAATTGTGACACACACATCCCACAGACACACACACACTTTTACCCACTGAGACACACACACATATAGAGATATACACTGCAAAACACACTCACGTAGACACCCTGTGAGACACGCACAGAGATACCCACTGAGACACGCACACACACATATAGATACCCACTGAGACATGCAGAGATACCCACTAAGAAACATGCACACACACACATACCCACTGAGACGCATACATACACACACAGATACCCACTGAGACACATACACACACACACATATAGAGATACCTGTAGGGCAGGAAGGATGGATGGCAGTGGCGGGGGGTGGGGGGGATGCGGGAGGCATTCAGCCAGTGGGAAGAGAGATTCATGTGGGGTTTGGGAAAGGGGATGGACGGACAAGAGGAATGTTAATGTCTGGTCAAATAGTCAGTGGGAAATAGAGGAGCAAATATGTAAGGAGATTACAGATAGCTCCAAGAAAAACAGGGTGATAATAGTCGGAGATTTTAATTTTCCCAACATTGAGTGGGACAGCCATAGTATTAGAGGGTTGGATGGAGAGAAATTTGTTGAGTGTATTCAGGAGGAGTTTCTCATTCAGTATGTGGATGGCCCGACTAGAGAGGGGGTAAAACTTGATCTCCTCTTGGGAAATAAGGAAGGGCAGGTATCAGAAGTGTTAGTGAGGGATCACTTTAGGACCAGTGACCATAATTCTATTAGTTTTAAGAAAGGACAGTAGGACTAGGGGGCACAGCCTCAAGATAAAGGGGGGGGGGCGGTTTAGAACAGAGTTGAGGAGGAACTTCTTCACTCAAAGGGTGGTGAATCTCTGGAATTCTCTGTCCGTTGAAGTGGTGGAGGCTGCCTCGCTAAATATTTTTAAGACGCGGGTTGATGGGTTTTTGATAAGAGAGGGGATTAAGGGTTATGGGGAGAGGGCGGGAATGTGGAACTGAGCAGCGACAGATCAGCCATGATCTTATTGAATGGCGGGGCAGGCTCGAAGGGCTAGATGGCCTACTCCTGCTCCTATTTCTTATGTTCTTATGAATGATAGATCTGTCCCAAAAGTTAAAGTTCTAAATTGGGGCAAGGCCAATTTTGATGGTATTAGACAAGAACTTTCAAAAGTTAATTTGGGGAGTCTGTGAGAAGGCAAAGGGATGTCTGGTAAGGGGGAGGCTTTCAAAAGTGTGTTCACCTGAGTTCAGGGTAAACACATTCCTCTTAGAGTGAAGGGCAAGGCTGGCAGAAGTCGGGAACTCTGGATGACTCGGGATATTGAGGCCCTGGTCAAGAAGAAGCACATGACATGCATAGGCAGCTGCGATCTGGTGAATCTCTTGAAGAGTATAGGGGGTGTAGGAGGAGACTTAAGAGAGAAATCAGGAGGGCAAAAAGGGGACACAAGATTGTTTTGGCAGATAAGGCAAAGGAGAATCCAAAGAGCTTCTACAAATACATAAAGGGCAAAAGAGTAACAAGGGAGAGAATAGGGCCTCTTAAGGATCAACAAGGTCACCTATGTGTGGATCCACAAGAGATGGGCGAGATCCTAAATGAATATTTCTCATCAGTATTTACTGCTGAGAAAAGCATGGATGTTAGGGAACTTGGGGAAATAAATAGTAACATCTTGAGGAGCATACATGTTACTGAGAAGGAGATGCTGGAAGTCTTAAAGTGCATCAAGGTAGATAAATCCCCACGACCTGCTGAAGTGTATCCCAGGACATCGTGGGAGGCTAGGGAGGAAATTACGGGTCCCCGAGCCGAGATATTTGAATCATCGATAGTCATGGGTGAGGTGCCTGAAGATTGGAGAGTGGCAAATGTTTTGCCTTTGTTTAAAAAGGGCTGCAGCGAAAAGCTTGTGAACTACAGGTCAGTGAGCCTCACATCTGTGGTGGGTAAATTGTTGGAAGGTATTTTGAGAGACAGGATCTACAGGCATTTAGAGGTTCAAGGACTGATTAGGGACAGTCAGCATGGCTTTATGAGTGGAAAATCATATCTCACAAATTTTTTGAAGGGGTAACCAAGAAGGTAGATGAGGGCAGTGCAGTTGATGTTGTCTACATGGACTTTAGCAAGGCCCTTGACAAGGTACCGCATGGTAGGTTGTTGCATAAGGTTAAATTTCACAGGATCCAGGGTGAGGTATCTAAATGGATACAAAACTGGCTTCTTGACAGAAGCCAGAGGGTGGATTATAGAGAGTTGTTTTTCAAACTGGAGGCCTGTGACCAGCGGTGTGCCTCAGGGATCAGTGCTGGGTCCACTGTTATTTGTCATTTATATTATGACACTAAAGTCGGTGGAGTTGTGGACAGTTGTGGACGTTGCAGGTTACAGAGGGACATAGATAAGCTGCAGAGCTGGGCTGAGAGGTGGCAAATGGAGTTTAATGTGGAAAAGTGTGAGGTGATTCACTTTGGAAGGAGTAACAGGAATACAGAGTGCTGGGCTAATGGTAAGATTCTTGGTAATGTGGATGAGCAGAGAGTTCTCAGTGTCCATGTGAAAGTTGGCACCCAGGTTGATAAGGTTGTTAAGAAGGCGTACGGTGTGTTAGCTTTTATTGGTAGAGGGATTGAATTTCGGAGCCGTGACGTCATGTTACAACTGTACAAAACTCTGGTGCGGCCGCACTTGGAGTATTGCGTACAGTTCTGGTCGCCACATTATAAGAAAGATGTGGAGGCATTGGAAAGGGTGCAGAGGAGATTTACCAGGATGTTGCCTGGTATGGTGGGAAGGTCTTATGAGGAAAGGCTGAGGCTGTTTTTGATAAGAAAGGGGATTAAGGGTTATGGGGAGAGGGCGGGAAGGTGGAACTGAGCCGCGACAGATCAGCCATGATCTTATTGAATGGCGGGGCAGGCTCGAAGGGCTAGATGGCCGACTCCTGCTCCTATTTCTTATGTTCTTATGACTTGAGGCTGTTTTCATTAGAGAGAAGAAGGTAGGGAGGTGACCTAATTGAGGCATACAAGATGATCAGAGGATTAGATAGGGTGGACAGTGAGAGCCTTTTTCCTCGGATGGAGATGGCTGGCACGAGGGGACATAGCTTTAAATTGATGGGTGATTGATATAGGATGGATGTCAGAGGTAGGTTCTTTACTCAGAGAGTAGTAAGGGTGTGGAATGCCCTGCCTGCAACAGTAGTGGATTCGCCAACATTAAGGGCATTTAAATGGTCATTGGATAAACATATGGATGATATTGGAATAGTGTAGGTTAGATGGGCGTTAGATTGGTTTCACAGGTCGGCACAACATCGAGGGCCAAAGGGCCTGTACTGCGCTGTAATGTTCTATTTTCCATATTAATGATTTGGATGAGAATATAAGGGACATGGTTAGTAAGTTTGCAGATGATACTAAGATTGGTGGCATAGTGGATAGTGAAGAAAGTTATCTCCAATTGCAACGGGATCTTAATCAATTGGGCCAGTGGGCTGACGAATGGTGGATGGAGTCTAATTAAATGCGAGGTGATGCATTTTGGTAGATTGAACCAGGGCAGGACTTACTCAGTTAATGGTAGGGTGCTGGGGAGAGTTACAGAACAAAGAGATCTCGGGGTACGGGTTCATATCTCCTTGAAAGTGGAGTCACAGGTGGACAGAGTGGTGAAGAAGGCATTCGGCATGTTGGTTTCATCGGTCAGAACATTGAATACATGAGTTGGGACGTCTTGTTGAAATTGTACAAGACATTGGTAAGGCCACACTTGCAATACTGTGTGCAGTTCTGGTTGCCCTATTATAGAAAGGATATTATTAAACTGTAAAGAGTGCAGAAAAGATTTACTAGGATGCTACCGGGACTTGATGGATTGAGTTATAAGGAGAGGCTGGATAGACTGGGACTTTTTCTCTGGAGCGTAGGAGGCTGAGGGGTGATCTTATAGAGGTCTATAAAATAATGAGGGGCACAGATCAGCTAGATAATCAATATCTTTTCCCAAAGGTAGGGGAGACTAAAACTAGAGGGCACAGGTTTAAGGTGAGAGGGGAGAGATACAAAAATGTCCAGAGGGGCAATTTTTTCACACAGAGGGTGGTGAGTGTCTGGAACAAGCTGCCAGAGGTAGTAGTAGAGGCGGGTACAATTTTATTTTTTAAAAAGCATTTAGATAGTTTCATGGGTACGATGGGTATTGAGGGATATGGGCCAAATGTGGGCAATTGGGATTAGCTTAGGGGTTTTGAAAAGAAAGGGCGGCATGAACAAGTTGGGCCGAAGGGCCTGTTTCAATGCTGTAAACCTCTGACTCTGTGACTCTGTGTGCTGTGTGCAAAAGGTGCTGTCCAGTTCTGTAAGCAGCAAGAACATCAGCAGAGACTTGCATTTCTGTAGCGTCTTTAACATGGCCAAACATCCCAAGCTGCTTCACAGGATTATCAAACAAAATTTGACACAGAGCCAGATCAGAACAGATTAAGATAGCTGACCAGAAACCTGGCAAAGAAATATGTTTTAAAAAGAGGGAAAGGTTAAGAGGTGGAGGGGTTTAGGGAGAGAATTCCACAGGTTTGTGACCAGGCACCTGAACGCATGGCTACCAATGGTAGTGTGATTTAAAAGCACGATGCACAAGAGGCCACAACTGCAATAGTGCAGAGGTCTCGAAGGGTTGTGGGTCATGAGGACATCACAGGGATTAGGACAGAGCGAGCCATGAAGGGATTTGAAAACAAGGATGAGAATTTAAAAATTAAGTGGCAGCCAAGGAACAATGTGGGTCAGAGAGAAAGAGATGATGGATGAAGGGGACTCAGTTTGATTCAAGGATTAAAAATTTGGATGAGCTGAAGCTTACAGAGGGTGGAAGATGGAAACCAGTCAGGTGAGCAGTGTGGAACAGTTTCAACAATAAAGAATACTGCCAAAACTCAGCGCCAGGTGATCAAACTTTCAGTAAGAGAGCATTTCAAGAACAATGTTCATAATTCCATAAGTTTTAAGGTGCTTGTGGACAAGGACCAGAGTGGTCCTCTTGTGAAGATTTTAAATTGAGGGAAGACTACAACAACATTAGGCAGGATCTGGAGAGTGTAGACTGGGGAAGATTGTTTGAGGGTAAATCAACAATGAAATGTGGAAGTCTTTCAAATGTCAGTTGATTGGAATTCAGGACCGGCATGTACATGTGAGGATGAAGGATAAGTGTGGCAAGTATCAGGAACTCTGGATAATGTGGGATATTATGAACCTTGTCAAAAAGAAAAAGGAAACATTTATAAGGTTTTGATTTGATTTGATTTATTATTGTCACATGTATTAACATACAGTGAAAAGTATTGTTTCTTGCATGCTCTGCAGACAAAGCATACTGTTCATAGAAAAGGAAAGGACAGAGTGCAGAATGTAGTGTTACAGTCATAGCTAGGGTGTGGAGAAAGATCAACTTAATGCGAAGTAGGTCCATTCAAAAGTCCGATGACAGCAGGGAAGAAGCTGTTCTTGACTCGGTTGCGATGTGAACTCAGACTTTTCTGTCTTTTTCCCAATGGAAGAAGATGGAAAAGAGAACGTCCAGGGTGCGTGAGGTCCTTAATTATGCTGGCTGCTTTTCTGAAGCAGCGGGAAGTGTAGACAGAGTCAGTGGATGGGAGGCTGGACTGGGATACATTCACGACCTTTTGTCGTCGTTTCTTTGTCTAAAAGGCTTAGCACAGATGAAGCCCTTGAAGAATATAAAGAAAGTAGGAAGGAACTTAAGGAAGGAGTTAAGAGGGCTAAAAGGGATTATGAAAAGTCCTTGGCAAACAGGATTAAGGAAAATCCTAAGGCATTTTACACGCATGCAAAAAGCAAGAGGGTAACCAGGGAAAGGGTTGATCCACTCAAGGATGGTGGACAGAATCTATGTAGAGAACCAGAGGAAATGGGCGAGATACTAAATGAATACTTTGCTTAGTATTCATCAAAGAGAGGGACTTGGTGGATGAGAAGCCTAAGATAGAGTGTGTAGGTATCCTGGGTCATGTTGATATCAAAAAGGAGGAGGTGTTGGACGTCTTAAAAAGCATTAAGGTAGACAAGTCCCTACGACCTGATGGGATATACTCCAGAATACTGAGGGAGGCAAGGGAGGAAATTGCTGGGGCCTTGACAGAAATCATTGTAACCTCATTGGCTTCGGGTGAAGTTCCAGAGGATTGAAGAATAGCCAATGTCATTCTATTGTTTAAGAGGGGCAGCAGGGATAATCCAGGAAATTATAGGTCAGTGAACCTTACGTCAGTGGTAGGAAATTACTGGAAAACATTCTTAGGGACAGGATTTACTGACATTTGGGGACAAATGGATTTATTAGTGATAAGCAGTATGGCTTTGTGAAGGGGAGGTTGTGTCTCACTAACTTGATTGAACTTCTCGAGGAAGAAGCTGATAGATGAGGGAAAGGCAGTGGATGTTGTCTACATGGACTGCATTAAAGCCTTTGACAAGGTACCTCATGGTAGACTGGCACGAAAGGTGAAGTCACACGGGATCAGAGGAGAGCTGGCAAGGTGGATACAGAACTGGCCACAGAAAGCAGAGGGTAGCAGTAGAGGGGTGCTTTTCTGAACGGAAGGCTGTGATGTTCCACAGTTCTGGGAGGTTTGTTGTTCGTAGTATATATAAATGATTTGGAGGAAAATGTAGCTGAAAAGATTAGTCAGTTCACAGATGAAACAAAAATTGGTGGAGTTGTGGATAGTGAAGAGGATTGTCAGAGATGATACAGCAAGATATAGACAGATTGGAGACTTGGGTGGAGAAATGGCAGATGAAGTTTAATCTGGACAAGTGTGAGATAATGTACTTTGAAAGGTCCAATGCATGTAGGAATTATACAGTAAATGGAGAAACCTTAGGTGTACTGACAGGCAGAGGGATCTGGGTGTACGTGTCCATCGATCACTGGAAGTGGCAATGCAGGTGGATAAGGTAGTCAAGGAAACATATGGCATGCTTGCCTTCATTGGCCAGGGCATTGAGTATAAAAATTGATGAGTCATATTGCAGTTATACAGAACCTTAATCAGGCCTCATTGAGAATATAGTGATCAATTCTGGTCACCACACTACCAGAAGGATGTGAAGGCTTTGGAGAGGGTACAGAAAAGATTTACCAGAATGTTGCCTGGCATGGAGGGCATTAGCTATGAGGAGAGATTGGAGAAACTTGGCTTGTTCTCACTGGAGCAACGGAGGCTGAGGGGAGACCTGATAGCTGTTTACAAGACTATGAGTGCCATGGGCAGAGTGGATCGTCAGATGCTCTTTCCTAGGGTAGAAGAGTCAAGCACTAGGGGACATAGGTTTAAGGTGTGTGGGGAAAGTTTGAGGCAGTTTTTTTTTTACACAGAGGATGGTGAATGTCTGAAACGCGCTGCCCAGGGAGGTGGTGGGAGCAGGTACGATAGAGGCAGTTAAGGGGCAATTAGATGAATACATGAACAGGATGGGAATGGAAGGATATGGACTCTGTAAGTACATACGGTTTTAGTTTAGGCAGGCATTAATGATCAGCACAGGTCTGAGGGCCAAAGGGCCTGTTTCTGTGCTGTACTGCTTTGTGTTCAATGGGAGTCACCAGGAATGCTGAGGTCAGGAGTCCGAGAACTGCTACAATACAAGGTGCTTGTAGTTGTTTGTGGACAGTCACCACTGCAGGAGCTACTCAGGGAAACATGCTCAGTCTGAGCATTATTCATTGCATACACATTACATAGCTAATAATGTCAGAGATTTAGTGTTATGGAATGTGTGTGTGGGTGTGTATGGTGAAGGTAAAGGCATTTCCAACATTGGGAAGCCCTCCAGCTTCAGCCTGCTCTACTGTGTCCTCTGGAATATGAATATAACCAAGATCTCTTCAAACTGATTCCTCAATATGAGGGGAGTGCTTGCTGTCAGCCATTGAGTAGAGAAGGACTTGAGATCAACTTTAAGCAGCAGAGTCCTGCCTATCTCTATGGTATATGTGTAGAGATGAGAGTCTGTGATCATACAAGTTTGGCCAGTTTTATTCAACATTCCAAACAACCCTAGTCTGAAATGGTGGCCAAAGTCACAGACAGGTATAGCCACGGTGCTGTTATGGGAGAGAGTTCCAGGATTCTGATCTAGTAACAGTGAAGGAATGACAAAATAATTCCAATTCTGGCTGCTGTGCCTTGAAGAGGAACTTGTTGCAGCGACAGGCAAACTGGATCCGGGCATTCTGGGAGACCAGGCTTGGTGTGTGCCACGATTAACCTTTCAAAGCACTTCGTAATGATGGATGTCAGAGCCACCGGACTATAGAACTCCCAGCCTCCTGAAGAAGGGACAGTCTGTCTGAAAGCTTGTGGCTTTTGCTACAAATAAACCTGTTTAGACTTTAAGCTGTGGGATTTCTTTCTGTTTTACCCCAGTCCAATGCTGGCATCTCCCCATCATGACTGCCTTTGCAGCATCCAGTGCCACCAGCTGTGGTTGTATGAAGACTGATGCTGCGATCCTGGGGAAATATACCTAGATGCTGGTGATACTGAACCTTAGCCGATCTCAGTCGTTTCAGTAAGTGGTCAGGATTTTGTACAACTCTGAGGCAATCTGTGAGCAAGCCAGCGACACTTGCTGCAATGACGTAATAGTTTATGTCACAGCCTAAGGAAAGTTGGAGGTTAAAGAGGAAGGATTTCTCTAAGTTGTGTAAGAATGAACACACAAAGTGTTCTGCTCCTTCCGGCTATCAGTTCATGAGCAGTTATGCACTGAAATTAGTTTGATTGGTGTGCGTAAAGTGGTCACATTGCTCCATATGTACAATTGGGTGTAACAGTGTATGGGGAAACCAGCGTATAATAATGTCCATTTCCTGACAGCCATCACAAAATATGGTTAGTGATGTCTGTAACCATCAGAATCAGTACACAATTAATGTCAGATTAAGACATGAGAAAGAAATTATGGAGAATACGCTAGTATTATCGACTGTAACATCAGGGCCATCCTCTGAGCTCATGGAATGGCACAGTGGGTTAGAACTGCTGCCTCACAGCGCCAGGGACCCAGGTTCGATTCCCGGCTTGGGTCACTGTCTGTGTGGAGACTGCACGTTCTCCCTGTGTCTGCATGGGTTTCCTCCGGGTGCTCCGGTTTCCTCCCACAGTCTGAAAAGTACGTTGACCTGAACAGGTGCCAGAGTGTGGTGACTAGGGGAATTTCACAATAACTTTTCCCAAAGGTAGGGGAGTCTAAAACTAGAGGGCATAGGTTTAAGGTGAGAGGGGAGAGATACAAAAGGGTCCAGAGGGGCAATTTTTTCACACAGAAGGTGTTGAGTGTCTGGACCAAGCTGCCAGAGGTAGTAGTAGAGGTGGGTATAATCTTGTCTTTTAAAAAGAGTTTAGATAGTTACATGGGTATGATGGATATAGGGGGATATGGGCCAAATGCTGGCAATTGAGTCTAGCATAAGGATTAAAAAAAGGAGTGGCATGGACAAGTTGGGCTGAAGGGCCTGTTTCCATGCTGAAAATCTCTATGACTCTAACTTTATTGCAGTGTTAATGTAAGCCTTACTTCTAACTAATAAATAAACTTTAAAAAAATTTTTAAACTTTTACTGGGTTCCATTTAAGAGAGGAGGACTTTGTTAGATGTTATCCTGGAAAGTAAATGGAGTGATTATCGTTCTGAATGTGCAAGAAACGGACGTGAAGAAACAGTCCCAGATTGATCATTATGGTTAGTTTTACTCCCTTCTTTCTCGAGCTGCACTGATTCTTCACTCAACTTGGACTGTTTCTGGTAAACCTTTTGCACCCCTTTGTTTTCATCTTTTGACATTTAAATTATTCCTATTCAGAATAAATTTCAGAATTTAAAGAAGAAAAATTAAATTAAATTTTGTAAAGAAATTCACACTTGTAAATAAATTCCTCCACAATCCTCATTATAAACGCTCCATCACAATCTAAGCAGCACCATCTCCTACCCCAGCCCAGTACAACTGAGAGTCTGAATGGGCAGAGGGATGATGAAAACTTGGGAATATTGTATGATATTGGCACGGAGAGACGACAGACAGTTCTGTAGTACTCGACACACAGGCTTTGCTGTTATCAACTCAAACAGCAACCAATGGAGAGCTACTGTTGTGAAAACAACTATTAGAATAGAGAAGAGGGAAAAGGGCTGAGAGGTCAGGGCTTAGGAAATCATCTAAAAATGTCCAACTGATGGAGTCACTGTTGGAGATCTCGCTCTTATGACAGAAAAACCACATCCTGCCCATCACCTCACTAATCGACCACATCTCAACTTTTCAAGATGTCGCACAAATCGAAATTTAATCTAGTTCTGATCATGCACCAAAATCCATCTTTACAGGGTGGAAATGAGAAAAACTTCTGACCTGTATACTTATCATTCCTCAAACACAGACCCCCATCTCATCCCACATGAAGATTTATTTTTCTGTTACCCAGGTGCCTTATGCGTGGAAACTTATCGTCATGGTTAACAGTCTTTGGACAAAGTGTTGCCTTTCTTATGTTACAGAGGCAAGCTGCTGCCTGGAGACAGTGGTTACCCACATCAGTCATGGGTGATGAGGCTTTTGCATGTCACAAAGATATTAGAATCTACTGGGGTGTTTGTTCCAATTAACCAAGAGTCCAACTGGTTGTCAATTTAAATCTGGAGACAGTTCTGAGGGACGGAGAGTTGAGGACACTCACAGATGCTACCAAGCCCGCTGAATATATCAAGCATTTTCCATTTTTATTTCTGGTCTTCAATAATTACTAGGCGGCATGGTAGCAGAGTGGTTAGCGCTGCTGCTTCACAGCTCCAGGTTCCTGAGTGGAGTTTGCACATTCTCCCTGTGTCTGCATGGGTTTCCTCTCACAGTCCAAAGATGTGCGGGTTAGGTTGATTGGCCATGTTAAAAATTGCCCTTAGTGTCCTGGGATGTGTAGGTTAGAGGGATTAGTGGGTAAATATGTAGGGATATGAGGGAGGAGCCTGCGTGGGATTGTGGTCAGTGCAGACTCGATGGGCTGAAAGGCCTCTTTCTGTACTCTGGGCTTTCTGTAATTTCTGTGAACCCATTTCTAATTGTTCCAGTTTAAACATGTGGCTCAAAGCAAATCAAGTTCACAACATTGCTCAGAACTATTTGTCATAACAATAGGCCTTTCTCTAGCTCAGATGTGACATCCCAGACTAACTCGAACAGAGATCTGGTACAATAAGCTGTGTGGTTTCACAGAGGGAAGCCCAAGAAGTAAAAACCTGGATTGAGCAGTTTGGGTGAGTAAACCTAATACATGGTTTTGATTTGATTTGATTTATTATTACAATGAAAAGTATTGTTTCTTGTGCGCTATAGAGACAGAACATACTGTTCATAGAGAAGGAAAGGAGAGAGTGCAGAATGTAGTGTTACAGTCATAGCTAGGGTGTAGAGAAAGATCAACTTAATGTGAGGTAGGTCCATTCAAAAGTCTGATGGCAGTAGGGAAGAAGCTGTTCTTGAGTCAGTTGCGTGGGGTCCTTGATTATGCCGGCTGCTTTTCTGAGGCAGTGAGAAGTGTAGACAGAGTCAATGCAATGGATGGGAGGCTGGTTTTCATGATGGTCTGGGCTTCGTCCATGATCCTTTGTAGTTTCTTGCAGCCTTGGGCAGAGCAGGAGCCCATACAAGCTGTGATACGGCCAGAAAGAATGCTTTCTATGGTGCATCTTTTACCAACTGGTAAAAGCTGGTGAAGGCTATAACTGACATGCCGAGTTTCCTTAGTCTTCTGAGAAAGTTGAGGCATTGGTGGGGCTTTCTTAACTATAGTGTCGGCATGGGGGGGACCAGGACAGGTTGTTGGTGATTGAGGTTGGATACTTAGAAACCTGAAGCTCTCAACATTTTCACTTCATCCCCATTAATGTAGACAGGGGCATGTTCTCCATTACACTTCCTGAAGTCAATGACTATCTCCTTTGTTTTGTTGACACTGCACCAGTTCACCAGATTCTCTATCTCATTCTGTATATCAGGAATTTCACCTGTGACTGGGTGGAAGCAAGCTCTCCAGTGCAGAAAGCGGGTGGAGAGACAGTTTACCCTGCTGTTTCTTCAGAGTGTATGCTGATCTATAAGACCAGAAGACATTGGAGCAGAACTAGGTCACTTGGCCCATCGAGTCTGCTCTGCCATTCAATCATGGCTAATATTTTCTCCATCCCGATTCCCCTGCGTTTTCCCCACAATCCCCTGATTCTCTTATTAATCAAGAACCTATCTCTCCCTGTGTTAAAGAGTCTCGATTTCAGTATGTAATATGAAGCCAGCTGCTTCTGAAACTTGTTCCTCCCAACCAGTGGAACCCCTCTTTGTTGGGGGAAGGTGTGTGCCTTTGCTGGGGGAGTTTGGTGAGTTGTGTGAATCAGGAAGAGTTTGTGAACCTGCTGCTTGTTTGACAAACACCCAAACTTTTCTGGGGACAGAGCGAAGGGATTTATCTGGGGCTAATTTGTTTCTAAGGTAGAAGCTTGGAGCCAGATGACTGTCTGAGAGATGGTTCATTTAATTCTGGACATGGGTGAGATAGGAACTGCAGCAGTGCTTCTTAAACCATTCAATAATCTGCAAGCATAAACTTGTCACTGGGGCCTAGGCTTGTTTATACCTGGTCCTGGATATGTTTACAAGCCAGCGTCAGGATGCCCTGAGATGCATGAGCAGTGCTGATCCTACCAGTGAGCTGCTATGGTTTTAGCTAGTTACTCCAATACTGGAGGTAACTAGCTAAACCTGGACTGTTGCCAACCTATGCCAAAGCTGTCTGGGCTTGGCTATGTGGACAGTGACCCTGACTGGGAAGACAGAAACCGAACCTGGGTCTCAGCAACGGAAAGATATTGCAATGTTTTGTTAGAAATGCTTTTGAAAAATAAATTTCACTCACTGATTCCATACACATTCAATCATTGAGAATGTGTCGGGAAAGGAATTGTGCCACATTAGAACTGCACTTACTCAAGAGAGGCACTCCCTGGCCCAACCCACACAGAAACAACACAACCACAACTGCTCACATACATCCTGTTCCCTCCCATTCTGAAAATCAGGGCTTCTGGCCAAGTGCAGTTAGATTGCATCAGTGTCTGACGGAATGGCCTCCCTGCACCATGCAGAGCTGCCTGTGCTTGTTTAGTCACCTTGTCTGACTATCTCCTGGAGTGTGCCAGTAACCTGGAGCCAATGACAGAAACACAGAAGCTCCTGTTTCCGGCTGTCAGTTCAAAGGCTGCTCATGAAACTGAAAACCTTTTCATTCCAGGTTAGAATGCAGGATTCAGGGAACAGTTTTTAAGGAAGTAGGGAACATTTCAGAAGGTAAATTGTAAGATAGCAAATGGAGTGGAATTGGGGGGCTGGTCAGGGAGGTGCTGGGTTAGTCCCTGACAAATACTGGGGAGGAAGCAGGGATCTGCCTCAGGTGTTGCCTCAGAGGCTGGGATATTGCTCAGAGTAATTGCTTGGGATCACTGGATTTGGGCCTCAGTCACTGATAGAAGCAGAGCAGAATCCTGGGCAGAGACAAAACCATGAAAATTCATAGGGAATCCTTAACCGCTACACGCAGGATGATGAACATTAAACAGTTCCCAAACTGTGGTTCAACGTCCGTACAATGTTTCAGATGTTTCCCAGGGTCAATGCCAGCCAATATAAATTTCCACTACTGTTTGAGTAGTAAGCTGTTACTCTTCTGCTTTGGACATTGACCATCCTATCAGGCATACAGACCATTCTGACTGGCAGGCTATCTGGCCAATGATTGCTGTTGTTCTGAGCCACTAGCCCAGTGTGTGGAAAATTCCCAGTGTGTGCAGAACTTCCCACTCACCTGACAAAGGTACAGCACTCTGAAAGCTAGCGGTGTTTACTGCCAAATAAACCCCTGTTGGACTTTAACCTGGTGTTGTGAGACTTCTTACTGTGTTTACCCCAGTCCAACACCGGCATCTCCACATCATGAGTTGGAGAGTCAGGGATGGAGTGCTGTGTCTCCTACTTCAGATGGATGAGCTGCCTGTTCGTCCAGGAGGAGTTCTCAGGGAACATGTGGATGAGGAAGTAGGAGTGTGTGGGGCTGGATGGCTGGGGGAAGTGGGGGAGAGTAAGTTTGTACAGGGTGGATGGGGTGGGCTAGAGTTGTACAGTGATGTGAAAAACATTGTTAATGAGGGCTGAAGCAGTCACTAAGATCAGTGTTAACATCTGCACAATATATATAACAAATGGAATATTTTCCTGAATCAAGAGATGGTGCCAGAACGAGGTGACTTCTTGCAAGCTGTGCCCAACATACCTTCTCATTCAGTCTTTACTCTGGCTCTTTGCTTCTGAAACTTTATTCTAACTCTTTTAAACTCTCTAATTGTGCTTTAATTCATTGTCTTACAGATTTGGGGATTCTCAGGGCCCTGGAGACACCCAGCCTGAAACTGACCCAGACCAGCCATCCACATGGGACCTGCAGTCCCAGGGCTGGATCCTTTCCTACAGCAGCATCCAGCGGCACAGGAAAACACCCTCAAAGCCAGGCCCTTCACTCTGCTGGTCTCCATTGGTCAGACCTGCACCTTCTCCCCACTAGCTCCTACCAAAGCCGATGGGCAGACCAGCCCCCAAGCCCTCTGAGCTGGAGAGCGGTGACCTCCCGCTGGCCCCAAGCGCACCCCCCTCCATTCCCCCTTTTTACACTTGCTCCACGCTCCTAAAAATCACTAACACTGTTCTTTTAAATTTACTTGCAGGTCCAGAGATCCTCCAACATCTGAAGGAAGACACTGACCTGGCAGTGACCCTAAGGACCCGACCATCGGGTCATCCCTGACCCCAGAGACTTCATCAACTTAATGGCCTTTGACCATCTGCGGCAGACCATGGTCTGGATATCCACCAATAGTGAATTGGAACACCCCGACCGCACAGACCCATCTACTGGTGCAGGAACCACGAACAAAGCAACAAATCCTCCATCTATACATATCCAGAGTGAAGAACCGCATTGGAAACAAACTTAACACCACAAACCATTCTCACCATCTCCCAGGCACAAAAAGAAGTGGTCACTCCAGGAAGTGTGGGAAATGTGCAGACCTGCAGGTGAGAGTGAAACAACGCAGTCCCAGAGTTCCCCTCCCCAGCTTACTGCTGGCAAATGTCTGATCTCTGGAAAACAAGCTAGACAAACTCAAAGCCAGACTCACTTTCTAAAGAGAACTGGGGGACTGCTGTGTGCTCTGTTTCACAGAGACCCGGCTCACTCCTGCTTCACCGGACTGTGCCCTACAACCAAAGAGCTTCTCAATCCATCAAATGGACCATACGGCCGCTTCAGGCGAGGCTGGAGGAGGTGGCAGCTGCCTCCTAATCAACACTTCCTGATGCCTAGACATAGTAACACTGGTGTATTTCTGCTCCCTGGACCTAGAATACCTGATGCTAAAATACTGCCCCGATATCTTCCACGGGAGTTCACCTCTGTTATCCTGATGGCAGTTTACATCTCACCCCATGTGGATATGAAGATCGCGCTGGATGAAATATACACCAATACGAACAGCCTTGAGCGGAAACATCCCCAGGCCTTGTTCATCATGGCTGGGAACTTCAATCAGGCCAGGCTCAAGAGCGTCCTCCTGAGTTAGCACCAACACATCTCCTGTTCCACCCGAGGCCCAAATATCCTAGACCTCTGCTACACAAATATCAAACATACCCATCACTGTATCGCCCACCCACACTTTGGTAAATCAGACCATAAGCTGTGCTCCTGTTCCTGGCCTACAAACAAAAACTGAAATGGGAGAATCCAATAAGGAAAGTCGTGTAGTGTCGGTCTGAGGAATCGGGTGACCTCCTACAGAGCTGCTCGGGGTCAGTGGACTGGTCAGTATTTAACAACACTGTGACCAGCCTGAGGGAATACGCCACTACAGAAACTGACTTCATCAGTAAGTGCATAGAAGGCAGTGTGCTAAAGAAGCAAATCCGTGTGTTTCCCAACCAGCTAAAGGGTGTGGACAGTTTAATCCTGCATTATATTGCTGCACCCAGTGATATATGTTGCATTTATTATCAGATGGTTGGAACCAGATGCTAATAATGGGTGTTACCATTTACCTGGCCCCTTCTCTGACTGTTTGGAGAATTGATAAGGAGTGGGTTAAAGGGACATGTAGAGTTGGGTGGAGGGTTAGTCTGCAATCAAGTGAAAAGCAAATTTTATACATACAAGATCACTGCTTTTACAATTTATACTCAAGTCAGTGAGAAAATCCCTGACAGATATTTATTTTTTCAGGTGGTATTGGTTCGTATTTTAAGAAAGGAGTTGGGATATTAAAGTTTGGGAAGTGTTAATACAGAGGGAATATTAAAAGAGATAAAAGCAGAACCCCAGTAGTAGGGAGCAGGAATGCTGGTCCGAGAGAAAAGCTCAATTGTGTCACTGGTTAGATCAGCATTTATTACCATTCAGAAGTGGCAGCGAGCTGCCTTCCTGAACTGTTGCAGTCCCTGAGGTGTAGGAATACCCACAGTGCTGTTAGGGAGGGAATTCAGGATTTTGACCCAGTGATAGTGAAGAAATAGTGATACATTTCCCAGTCAGGATGGTAAGTGACTTGGAGGGGAACCTCCAGGTGGTGTATAAGGTGTCCTTTTACTTCTAGAGAATAGCAGCCAAGAGTTTGGAAGATGCAGCCTAAAGAACTTTGGTGATCATCTTGTAAATGGTACGTGCGCAGTCACTGTGTGTCGGGAGTGGAGGGAGTGAATGTTAGTGGAAGGGGTAACAATCAAATAGGCTGCTTTGTCCCGGATGGTGCCGAGCTTCCTGAATGTTGCTGGTGTTGCACTCATCCAGGCAAGTAGAGGAAGCAGCCTGGTGACACAGTGGGTTAGCACTGCTGTTTCACAGTGCCAGGGACCCGGGTTCGATTCCCGGGGGGGGCACGGTGACACAGTGGGTTAGCACTGCTGTTTCACAGTGCCAGGGACCCGGGTTCGATTCCCGGGGGCACGGTGACACAGTGGGTTAGCACTGCTGTTTCACAGCGCCAGGGTCCCGGGTTCGATTCCCGGGGGCACGGTGACACAGTGGGTTAGCACTGCTGTCTCACAGCGCCAGGGACCCGGGTTCGATTCCCGGGGGCACGGTGACACAGTGGGTTAGCACTGCTGCCTCACAGCGCCTGGGACCCGGGTTCGATTCCCGGGGGCACGGTGACACAGTGGGTTAACACTGCTGTCTCACAGCGCCAGGGACCCGGGTTCGATTCCCGGGGGCACGGTGACACAGTGGGTTAGCACTGCTGCCTCACAGCGCCTGGGACCCGGGTTCGATTCCCGGGGGCACGGTGACACAGTGGGTTAACACTGCTGTCTCACAGCGCCAGGGACCCGGGTTCGATTCCCGGGGGCACGGTGACACAGTGGGTTAACACTGCTGTCTCACAGCGCCAGGGACCCGGGTTCGATTCCCGGGGGCACGGTGACACAGTGGGTTAACACTGCTGTCTCACAGTGCCAGGGACCTGGGTTCGATTCCCGGGGGGGCACGGTGACACAGTGGGTTAGCACTGCTGTCTCACAGCGCCAGGGATCCGGGTTCGATTCCCGGGGGCACAGTGACACAGTGGGTTAACACTGCTGTCTCACAGTGCCAGGGACCCGGGTTCGATTCCCGGGGGCACGGTGACACAGTGGGTTAACACTGCTGTCTCACAGCGCCAGGGACCCGGGTTCGATTCCCGGGGGCACGGTGACACAGTGGGTTAACACTGCTGTCTCACAGAGCCAGGGACCCGGGTTCGATTCCCGGGGGCACGGTGACACAGTGGGTTAGCACTGCTGTCTCATAGAGCCAGGGACCCGGGTTCGATTCCCGGGGGCACAGTGACACAGTGGGTTAACACTGCTGTCTCACAGAGCCAGGGACCCGGGTTCGATTCCCGGTGACACAGTGACACCGTGGGTTAGCACTGCTGTCTCACAGCGCCAGGGACCCGGGTTCGATTCCCGGGGGCACGGTGACACAGTGGGTTAGCACTGCTGTCTCACAGCGCCAGGGACCCGGGTTCGATTCCCGGGGGCACGGTGACACAGTGGGTTAACACTGCTGTCTCACAGAGCCAGGGACCCGGGTTCGATTCCCGGGGGCACGGTGACACAGTGGGTTAGCACTGCTGTCCCACAGCGCCAGGGACCCGGGTTCGATTCCCCGGGGGCACGGTGACACAGTGGGTTAGCACTGCTGTCTCACAGCGCCAGGGACCCGGGTTCGATTCCCGGGGGCACGGTGACACAGTGGGTTAGCACTGCTGTCTCACAGCGCCAGGGACCCGGGTTCGATTCCCGGGGGCACGGTGACACAGTGGGTTAGCACTGCTGTCTCACAGCGTCAGGGACCTGGGTTCGATTCCTGCCTTGGGTCACTGTCTGTGTGGAGTTTGCATGTTCTCCCCGTGTCTGCATGGGTTTCCTCCAGGTGCTCTGATTTCCTCCCATGGTTCAACAATGTGCAGGTTGATTGGCCATGATAAATTGTCCCTTAGTGTACCAAGATGTGAAAGTTAGGGGGATTAGCAGGATAAATATGTGATTTACGGGGACAAGGCCTGGGTAAGATGCCCTTTTGGAGAATCGGTGCAAACGTGATGGGCTGAATGGCCTTCTTCTGCACTGTCAGGATTCTCTGATACTACATGTGCCTTGCAGATGGTTGACAGGCTTTGCGGAGTCAGAAGATGAGTTAATCATTGCAGCATTCCCAGCGTTTGATCTGCTCTGAGAGCCACAGTATTTCTATGGCTGGATTCCAATTCAGTCAATGTTAATCTCTAGGATGTTGAATGTGGAGGATTCAGTGATGGTCATCCCATTGAATGTCGAGGAGAGATAGTTAGATCTCCTCGTGTCTGAGATGTTCACTGCCTGGCATTTGTGTGGTGTGAATGTTACTGCCACGTGTCAGCCCAAGCCTGGATATTGTCCAGATCTTGCTGCATTCGGAAATGGAGAGCTTTAGCATCTGAGGTGTTGTGAATGGTGCTGAACACTGTGCAGGCATCAGCAAACATCCCCACTTCTCATCTTATGAGAGAAGGAACATCATTGATGAAAGAGCTGAAGATAGTTGGGCCTAAGCCACTTCCCTGACAAAGTCCGCAGTGATGTTCTGGAACTGAGACGGTGGACCTCCCACAGCTATCTTGCCTTGTGCCAGGAATGACTATAATCAGTGAAGAGTCTGCCCAATGATTCCCATTGACTCCAGGTTTGCCAGGGCTCCTTGGTGTCCCACTCTGTCAAATGGGAGAGAAAGAGTGACAGAATTCTGATCACAGAGAATCAGAGACATGCAGAGAGGGAGAGAGAGAATCCTCATCACAGAGAGAGAGAGAGAGACGGAGAGGGAGCAAGAGAGAGAGTCCCTCGTGTCACTGAGAAAGTGAGTGAACCCCCATCATCGATGGACTGATTTACCTCTGAAGGCTGCTCCCCCACTTACTGGTTACTGCAACTGTCTTTTTCACTCAGAAGCGATGCAAGCTTGGAGGGCTGAAGGGCCTCTTCATGTGCTGTAACTTTTGTCTGCTTCTTCCTTTGAATTCTCCTCTGAATACCTTGGTCTCTGTTTTCTTCAGTCTTCTTAAGATATTCTATTTGTCCCACTTCCCAGGCTCTCTGGACTGTTTCTACTTCTTTGGAAAGTTTGTCTTTTTGCAGCTCCTGTGACGTGTCCAACTTTTCCTGGTGGAATTAATTGATGTTCTCTCCCTGATATCCTTCTTCAGCTACAAACAAATTCAGCTAAAAACTAAATTCAAAAGCCTTTCTACTTTACAAGGCCCACAACAGCTGCTAAGCAACAAGTGCTACTTCTGACAGCCTCTATTTACTCTTCAGGCCATAAACGTTATATATTTAAGTGGTTGCAGATTGCTTTGAGAGTATTCACATGATTTGATAGTGATGTCATTAACAGCATCTGCTGTTTTACTTCCAGTTTGTTCTCTAAACAGCTGCTGGAATAAATCTGTTTGTGTTAGTTTCAATCATTGGGCTGGATATTACTGTCTCACTCGAGTGAGACCTGAAATTCCTGCCCCGTGATTTCTGTTCTCAAATCCTCGCCTGCACTGATTTCCGTGGTGGGCAAGGTGGTGGAGTTCAGCAGCTCCTACAGCCCCTAACATGTTTGGACATGATAGCAACCTGTTGAAGCACAACAACCTGACCTCCACACATACAAACACCTTTGTCCAGCATGAATCTAACTATAGGTTTTACCCTTCCAGCCACAGAAACATTAAATTAAACCCACTTAAAACTATATCTCATTCCTCATATTTACCAATGTATATATAAATCGCTTAAAACTACCTTTGTTTTCCTAACAGTTAGTTAACATACCTACAACACTAAAACACTGTATCTATAACACTATATCTATAACAGTACCTAAAACACGAGTTCAATTGCAACTGGTGATTTGCGTTCAATTCTTGGTGGCAGCAGATTCAATAACAGTTTTGTAAAGAGAATTGGATAAATCCCTCCATGTGCTCCCCTCACTCACCTCATTTTATCCAATTTCCTGATTGTAGCCCTCCATTGGAGAAACTTTAACCTGATTCCAAAACCCCATCTGCCTTCTCACCTCTGACTTCATGCGGAACTCCCAGTGCTCCGATACCTCAGAAAGCTGTCCCTAAGTATCTGTCCCTCTGTCTGTGTACCGAGGCTCACCTCACTCTATCAGGCTGAAAGATCCCATTGAGCAGGAAGATTCCCTCGTGTACGGCTCACTCAACAACACTAAAACCAATTACATCTGATCATTATCACATTGCTTTGTGGGATTTTGCTGTGTGCAGGTTGTTAGGTTACAATAGTGTTATCTCAGTCATCACCATATGGACCTTGGACAGAACCAGTTGTTCAAGAATTTACAGATATCTCCATGTTTACTGATAAGCTAGCTGATATTGCAGTGGGTAAGTTCAACTCTGTCTTTTTGAGTTTATTCATTTATGAGGTGCAGTGTTGTTGAGGTCAACATTCTGTATAAACACCCGCAGTGTTTTACGCAGGAAGGTCCAGGATATTGACCCAGTGACAGTGAAGGAACGGTGATATGTTTCCAAGTCAGGATGGAGAGTGTCTTGGAGGGAAACCTGCCTCAATGGCTTGTGACAGGCCACTGAAAATATTAAACCTCACAATGTAGACAATTCTTATCACCCCCATAGAGGTACATAACTTTTCAAATTAAGGGAACACTGCTTCCCAATATGAAGAAAACTGATTGACAAGAATTCGCTCTTTGAAACTTTTACTGTAACAAACCGAACAAAAAAAACAGCATTTAAACATTAACAAGCCACGGATATTTCAAAGAGGTAAAATTTCTTTAAATAATCATTACAACAGATACACCTGGTTCAGTTCCAAGCGCTCTCATTACTTCCTGTACAAATGTGAGGCTACACATGATCTTAGCCTTTTCATTTTGTGGGATTTCTCACATTGTCCTCAATTATTTCAACCCCTGCATCACATTCTCTTCCAACAGCCATATTCCACTTGATGTCACTGGACACAGCTTGTACCAACAAGACATACATCTACAAAGCCTTTCTCAGTTGGGTCCAAACAGTCTGGATGGTGTATAGTTCCCAGGGACCCCCATATCCAATCATTTCAAACAGACGGGGCTTTGGCAGCAGCAGCTATGGACGGTCCAATCCACAATCCCTTGCCCTTATTGAATTCAATTCTCTGCTCTTTCAAACAATATAACAAGGCACACAGTAACAGCCTGCACACTAATTCAGAGAAAGGTTGCAGTTCCTGTCACTTAGTTATAACAATGATATCCAGGCGCTGGAAAGGTCACAGAGTAGATTTACAAGAATGCGATCAGGAATGTGTTAGTTTACACATCAGAAAAGGATTGATAAGGCTGGGTCTCTTTCTTCACTGAGGAGGTAACCTAATGGAGATCTTTAAAATTCTGAAAGGTTTTGATAGATTGTCTCTGTATCCAATGTTTCCTCTTGTGGGGATGACCATATCTAGAGGCATCCAATACAAGACAGTCACCAAGAAATCCAATTAGGATTCAGAAGAAACTTTTTCACTCAGAGAGCGGTGAGAATGTGGAACTCGCTATCACAGGGAGTGTTGAAGTGACTAATAAGGAGGCATTTAAGTTGAAGCTGGAGATGAAAGAGGAGAGGGTTACGATGGAGGAGGGGAGGGTTACGGTGGAGGAGGGGAGGGTTACGGTGGAGGAGGGGAGGGTTACGGTGGAGGAGGGGAGGGTTACGGTGGAGGAGGGGAGGGTTACGGCGGAGGAGGGGAGGGTTACGGCGGAGGAGGGGAGGGTTACGGCGGAGGAGGGGAGGGTTACGGCGGAGGAGGGGAGGGTTACGGCGGAGGAGGGGAGGGTTACGGCGGAGGAGGGGAGGGTTACGGCGGAGGAGGGGAGGGTTACGGCGGAGGAGGGGAGGGTTACGGCGGAGGAGGGGAGGGTTACGGCGGAGGAGGGGAGGGTTGCGGCGGAGGAGGAGAGGGTTGCGGCGGAGGAGGGGAGGGCTGCGGCGGAGGAGGGGAGGGTTACGGCGGAGGAGGGGAGGGTTACGGCGGAGGAGGGGAGGGTTACGGCGGAGGAGGGGAGGGTTACGGCGGAGGAGGGGAGGGTTACGGCGGAGGAGGGGAGGGTTACGGCGGAGGAGGGCAGGGTTACGGCGGAGGAGGGCAGGGTTACGGCGGAGGAGGGGAGGGTTACGGCGGAGGAGGGGAGGGTTACGGCGGAGGAGGGGAGGGTTACGATATTAGATATAGATGAGGAAAGATGAAGAAAAAATCTAATGAAACTAGGACCACATTTCACCTTTCTCAACACACAAATATAAATTTAAAGTAATACATTGATTGTTGCTAATAATACCCTCTGAGCACCATGCTAAATGGGATAGAATCAGAACAGACTGAGCAACTTCGAACTGGCTGTCCCTGAGGCATTCTGGGCCATCATCAGCAGTGGAATTTTATTCAGCCATAATCTGGAATCTTATATTTATCTGCGATTTTGTTGCCTCTCACTTAACCTGTCAATATTGTTTTACAAACGATATCTATGATCGTGATAAAATGCATGGTTTCTTCGATGTTGTGAAGATAGTCTATAATCCAAACACTGAACGGTCACCACACAGGGAGCTAAGCATGATGGGTAGTTTATCAGGAACAGGAGGGAGCAGTCAGTGCACACTGATCACAACATATTGCACAATTCCTCAGCTCTGTGTTCAACTTGAATGTCCTCAACACCACTCCTACCCCCCACCACCCACTCCTACCCCCCCCACCCACTCATACCCCCCCCACCACCCGCTCCTACCCCCCCCACCACCCACTCCTACCCCCCCCACCCACTCATACCCCCCCCCCACCCACTCCTACCCCCCCCAACCACCCACTCCTACCCCCCCACCACCCACTCCTACCCCCCCACCACCCGCTCATACCCCCCCCAACCACCCACTCCTACCCCCCCACCACCCACTCCTACCCCCCAACCACCCACTCATACCCCCCCCACCACCCACTCCTACCCCCCAACCACCCACTCATACCCCCCCCACCACCCACTCCTACCCCCCAACCACCCACTCATACCCCCCCCACCACCCACTCCTACCCCCCCACCACCCGCTCCTACCCCCCCCACCACCCACTCCTACCCCCCCACCACCCGCTCCTACCCCCCCCACCACCCACTCATACCCCCCACCACACACTCCTACCCCCCCACCACCCACTCCTACCCCCCCCACCACCCACTCCTACCCCCCCCACCACCCGCTCCTACCCCCCCCACCACCCACTCCTACCCCCCCACCACCCGCTCCTACCCCCCCCACCACACACTCATACCCCCCACCACACACTCATACCCCCCCCACCACACACTCATACCCCCCACCACACACTCATACCCCCCCAACCACCCGCTCCTACCCCCCCCACCACCCACTCCTACCCCCCCCACCACACACTCATACCCCCCCCACCACACACTCATACCCCCCCCACCACACACTCCTACCCCCCCACCACCCACTCCTACCCCCCCCACCACACACTCATACCCCCCACCACACACTCATACCCCCCCAACCACCCGCTCCTACCCCCCCCACCACCCACTCCTACCCCCCCCACCACACACTCATACCCCCCCCACCACACACTCATACCCCCCCACCACACACTCCTACCCCCCCACCACCCACTCCTACCCCCCCCACCACACACTCATACCCCCCCCACCACACACTCATACCCCCCCCACCACACACTCCTACCCCCCCACCACCCGCTCCTACCCCCCCCACCACCCGCTCCTACCCCCCCCACCACCCACTCCTACCCCCCCCACCACACACTCATACCCCCCCACCACACACTCATACCCCCCTCACCACCCACTCATACCCCCCCCACCACACACTCATACCCCCCCCACCACACACTCCTACCCCGCCACCACCCACTCCTACCCCCCCACCACCCGCTCCTACCCCCCCACCACCCACTCCTACCCCCCCCACCACCCACTCCTACCCCCCCCACCACACACTCATACCCCCCCACCACACACTCATACCCCCCTCACCACCCACTCATACCCCCCCCACCACACACTCATACCCCCCCCACCACACACTCCTACCCCGCCACCACCCACTCATACCCCCCCAACCACCCGCTCCTACCCCCCCACCACCCACTCATACCCCCCCACCACCTGCTCCTACCCCCCACCACCCACTCATACCCCCCCCCACCACCCGCTCATACCCCCCCCACCACCCACTCCTACCCACCCACCACCCACTCCTACCCCCCACCACCCACTCATACCCCCCCCACCCAGTCTCACTACATTTATAGCTGATTATGAAATGGCCTAGAAACCACTCAGGTCAGGGCACTTAGGGATGGGCAATAAATGCTGGTCCAGCCAGCGACTCCCTCATTCCAGTCTCTCCCACAAGAAGAAACATCCTTTGAGCATCCACTCTCTCACGTCCCCTCAGAATTTCATATGTTTCAGTAAGATCACCTTTCATTCTTCTAAGGTCTCACTAAGTTGCCTTTGCAAGTTCCTCCAGACTCAGTGGAAAGATACTAATCACCGGAACCAACTCCCCCGGACTGACCGTGCCGTTCCATCCCAACCAACTCCCCCGGACTGACCGTGCCGTTCCATCCCAACCAACTCCCCCGGACTGACCGTGCCGTTCCATCCCAACCAACTCCCCCGGACTGACCGTGCCGTTCCACCCCAACCAACTCCCCCGGACTGACCGTGCCGTTCCATCCCAACCAACTCCCCCGGACTGACCGTGCCGTTCCATCCCAACCAACTCCCCCGGACTGACCGTGCCGTTCCATCCCCAACCAACTCCCCCGGACTGGCCGTGCCGTTCCACCGGAACCAACTCCCCCGGACTGACCGTGCCGTTCCATCCCCAACCAACTCCCCCGGACTGACCGTGCCGTTCCATCCCCAACCAACTCCCCCGGACTGACCGTGCCGTTCCATCCCAACCAACTCCCCCGGACTGACCGTGCCGTTCCACCCCAACCAACTCCCCCGGACTGACCGTGCCGTTCCATCCCCAACCAACTCCCCCGGACTGACCGTGCCGTTCCATCCCCAACCAACTCCCCCGGACTGGCCGTGCCGTTCCACCCCAACCAACTCCCCCGGACTGACCGTGCCGTTCCACCCCAACCAACTCCCCCGGACTGACCGTGCCGTTCCACCGGAACCAACTCCCCCGGACTGACCGTGCCGTTCCATCCCCAACCAACTCCCCCGGACTGACCGTGCCGTTCCATCCCCAACCAACTCCCCCGGACTGACCGTGCCGTTCCACCCCAACCAACTCCCCCGGACTGACCGTGCCATTCCATCCCCAACCAACTCCCCCGGACTGGCCGTGCCGTTCCACCCCAACCAACTCCCCCGGACTGACCGTGCCGTTCCACCCCAACCAACTCCCCCGGACTGACCGTGCCGTTCCACCCCAACCAACTCCCCCGGACTGACCGTGCCGTTCCACCCCAACCAACTCCCCCGGACTGACCGTGCCGTTCCATCCCAACCAACTCCCCCGGACTGACCGTGCCGTTCCATCCCAACCAACTCCCCCGGACTGACCGTGCCGTTCCACCCCAACCAACTCCCCCGGACTGACCGTGCCGTTCCACCCCAACCAACTCCCCCGGACTGACCGTGCCGTTCCATCCCCAACCAACTCCCCCGGACTGACCGTGCCGTTCCATCCCAACCAACTCCCCCGGACTGACCGTGCCGTTCCACCCCAACCAACTCCCCCGGACTGACCGTGCCGTTCCATCCCCAACCAACTCCCCCGGACTGACCGTGCCGTTCCATCCCAACCAACTCCCCCGGACTGACCGTGCCGTTCCACCCCAACCAACTCCCCCGGACTGACCGTGCCGTTCCACCCCAACCAACTCCCCCGGACTGGCCGTGCCGTTCCACCGGAACCAACTCCCCCGGACTGACCATGCCGTTCCATCCCCAACCAACTCCCCCGGACTGACCGTGCCGTTCCATCCCCAACCAACTCCCCCGGACTGACCGTGCCGTTCCACCCCAACCAACTCCCCCGGACTGACCGTGCCGTTCCACCGGAACCAACTCCCCCGGACTGACCGTGCCGTTCCATCCCCAACCAACTCCCCCGGACTGACCGTGCCGTTCCATCCCCAACCAACTCCCCCGGACTGACCGTGCCGTTCCACCCCAACCAACTCCCCCGGACTGACCGTGCCGTTCCATCCCCAACCAACTCCCCCGGACTGACCGTGCCGTTCCACCCCAACCAACTCCCCCGGACTGACCGTGCCATTCCATCCCCAACCAACTCCCCCGGACTGGCCGTGCCGTTCCACCCCAACCAACTCCCCCGGACTGACCGTGCCGTTCCACCCCAACCAACTCCCCCGGACTGACCGTGCCGTTCCACCCCAACCAACTCCCCCGGACTGACCGTGCCGTTCCATCCCCAACCAACTCCCCCGGACTGACCGTGCCGTTCCATCCCCAACCAACTCCCCCGGACTGACTGTGCCGTTCCATCCCCAACCAACTCCCCCGGACTGACCGTGCCGTTCCATCCCAACCAACTCCCCCGGACTGACCGTGCCGTTCCATCCCCAACCAACTCCCCCGGACTGACCGTGCCGTTCCATCCCAACCAACTCCCCCGGACTGACCGTGCCGTTCCATCCCAACCAACTCCCCCGGACTGACCGTGCCGTTCCATCCCCAACCAACTCCCCCGGACTGACCGTGCCGTTCCATCCCAACCAACTCCCCCGGACTGACCGTGCCGTTCCACCCCAACCAACTCCCCCGGACTGACCGTGCCGTTCCATCCCCAACCAACTCCCCCGGACTGACCGTGCCGTTCCACCCCAACCAACTCCCCCGGACTGACCGTGCCATTCCATCCCCAACCAACTCCCCCGGACTGGCCGTGCTGTTCCACCCCAACCAACTCCCCCGGACTGACCGTGCCGTTCCACCCCAACCAACTCCCCCGGACTGACCGTGCCGTTCCATCCCCAACCAACTCCCCCGGACTGACCGTGCCGTTCCATCCCCAACCAACTCCCCCGGACTGACCGTGCCGTTCCACCCCAACCAACTCCCCCGGACTGACCGTGCCGTTCCATCCCCAACCAACTCCCCCGGACTGACCGTGCCGTTCCATCCCCAACCAACTCCCCCGGACTGACTGTGCCGTTCCATCCCCAACCAACTCCCCCGGACTGACCGTGCCATTCCATCCCCAACCAACTCCCCCGGACTGACCGTGCCGTTCCATCCCAACCAACTCCCCCGGACTGACCGTGCCGTTCCATCCCAACCAACTCCCCCGGACTGACCGTGCCGTTCCATCCCAACCAACTCCCCCGGACTGACCGTGCCGTTCCATCCCAACCAACTCCCCCGGACTGACCGTGCCGTTCCATCCCAACCAACTCCCCCGGACTGACCGTGCCGTTCCATCCCCAACCAACTCCCCCGGACTGACCGTGCCGTTCCATCCCAACCAACTCCCCCGGACTGACCGTGCCGTTCCACCCCAACCAACTCCCCCGGACTGACCGTGCCGTTCCACCCCAACCAACTCCCCCGGACTGACCGTGCCGTTCCATCCCCAACCAACTCCCCCGGACTGACCGTGCCGTTCCATCCCCAACCAACTCCCCCGGACTGACCGTGCCGTTCCACCCCAACCAACTCCCCTGGACTGACCGTGCCGTTCCATCCCCAACCAACTCCCCCGGACTGACCGTGCCGTTCCATCCCCAACCAACTCCCCCGGACTGACTGTGCCGTTCCATCCCCAACCAACTCCCCCGGACTGACCGTGCCGTTCCATCCCCAACCAACTCCCCCGGACTGACCGTGCCGTTCCATCCCAACCAACTCCCCCGGACTGACCGTGCCGTTCCATCCCAACCAACTCCCCCGGACTGACCGTGCCGTTCCATCCCCAACCAACTCCCCCGGACTGACCGTGCCGTTCCATCCCAACCAACTCCCCCGGACTGACCGTGCCGTTCCACCCCAACCAACTCCCCCGGACTGACCGTGCCGTTCCACCCCAACCAACTCCCCCGGACTGACCGTGCCGTTCCATCCCCAACCAACTCCCCCGGACTGACCGTGCCGTTCCATCCCCAACCAACTCCCCCGGACTGACCGTGCCGTTCCACCCCAACCAACTCCCCCGGACTGACCGTGCCGTTCCATCCCCAACCAACTCCCCCGGACTGACCGTGCCGTTCCATCCCCAACCAACTCCCCCGGACTGACTGTGCCGTTCCATCCCCAACCAACTCCCCCGGACTGACCGTGCCGTTCCACCCCAACCAACTCCCCCGGACTGACCGTGCCGTTCCATCCCAACCAACTCCCCCGGACTGACCGTGCCGTTCCATCCCAACCAACTCCCCCGGACTGACCGTGCCGTTCCACCCCAACCAACTCCCCCGGACTGACCGTGCCGTTCCATCCCCAACCAACTCCCCCGGACTGACCGTGCCGTTCCACCCCAACCAACTCCCCCGGACTGACCGTGCCGTTCCATCCCCAACCAACTCCCCCGGACTGACCGTGCCGTTCCACCCCAACCAACTCCCCCGGACTGACCGTGCCGTTCCACCCGAAGGAACTGCTTCACTTCGAACTCAAGCATGGCAGTAAAAATGTTTTAGGGTTACTTTGAGGACACTCCTAAGAGACCAACCATCCCCATCACCCATGTGAGACCCTGATTTGTGACAGATCAAAATGCAGAAAGCATGTCCAGGAATCAAGGGAACATCTCGAGACTTGGTCAGGAATGTGCAGAGGCAAAAGTGTGTGATCCTGAGGGACTCATGAAAAGGAGAAGGGATATCTACATTATATCTGGAGAAAGGTCCTTGACCTGAAGCAGTAACTCAGTTTCTCTTTCCACAACTGCTGCCAACCTGCTGAGTATTTCCAGCCCTTTCTGTTTTTATTTCAGTTCTCCAGTATCTGCAGTAATTTTCTTTTGTTTATGTCATGTCAGTCCTCCCTGTCTGGAACCTCTCTGTCTCTGACACACGCACACGTGTGGAATGTTCTCTGCTCTGATTGGAATCTCTCCCAGTGAAGGTGTGAATCCAGCTCTGATTACAGTCAGTCTCTGCTTGTCCCATCGATTGACATTTCTCCAGTTTGGGATGGCTTTGTTATGTTGCTATGGATTAGCTCCTGGCACTCGTGCCTTGGAATCCTGAGTATGCTGGGTTATTGCTGCCACCCAGTCTTACTGTGGGCAGAGATCAGGCATCAAACAAGTTTAGATAACATGTATAACCCAATATTTACAGCAGAGAAACAAGGCATTCAGACTGGGGGCCGGGGGGGGACACTGGAAAGGGGAAAATAAATCAAAGCAGGATTGAGTCTTGACTCCTGGTGACCTTAGGCTGCAATGCAATAAAGATGAAAGTAGCTCTTTGAATAAATAACAAAAATAAAACATTGTAGGATTGTGGGAAATCTGAACCTCATTTGAAATTAATTTGTTAATTATATGCCCATTTTGCAAATTTCTCAATGTCTTCTTGCATTTTGTTGCAGACAAAGTACCTCACAAGAGGTTATTGCAGAAGGTCAGGGGACATGGAGTTGGGGGTAGGGTGTTAGCGTGGATAGAGGATTGGTTGTCAAATAGGAGGCAGAGAGTGGAGGTCAATGGGTGCTATTCGGATTGGCGGTTGGTGACTAGTGGAGTGCCCCAGGGGTCGGTGCTGGGGCCTCAGCTATTCACCATTTATATAGATGATCTGGAGGAGGGAACCGAGTGTAGGGTGTCGAAATTTGCTGATGACACCAAGATTGGGGGAACGGCAAATTGTGCGGAGGGTGTGGAGAGTCTGCAGAAGGATCTAGATAGGCTGGGCGAATGGGCCAGGAAATGGCAAATGGAATTTAATGTTGGCAAGTGCGAGGTGGTCCACTTTGGTAGGAAGAATGGTAGGAAGGACTATTACTTACGGGGCGAAAAACTGCAGCAGGCGACGGTACAGAGGGACCTCTGGGTCCTTGTGCATGAGTCGCAAAAACCCAGCTTGCAGGTGCAGCAGGTGGTCAGGAAGGCGAATGGGATGCTGGCCTTCATAGCGAGGGGGATTGAATATAAAAGTAGGGAGGTCTTGCTGCAGCTGTATAGGGTATTGGTGAGGCCGCAGCTGGAGTACTCTGTGCAGTTTTGGGCGCCGCACTTACGCAAGGATATTTTGGCCTTGGAGGGAGTGCAGAGGAGGTTTACTAGGCTGATACCGGAGTTGAGGGGGTTGAGCTATGAGGAGAGGCTGAATAAACTGGGCTTGTACTCGTTAGAGTTTAGAAGAATGAGGGGAGATCTCATTGAGACGTATAAGATGATGAATGGGATGGATAGGATAGAGGTGGAGAGACTCTTCCCGCTCAAAAAAGACAGTAGGACTAGGGGGCACAGCCTCAAGATAAAAGGGGGGCGGTTTAGAACGGAGTTGAGGAGGAACTTCTTCACTCAAAGGGTGGTGAATCTCTGGAATTCTCTGCCCGTTGAAGTGGTGGAGGCTGCCTCGCTAAATATTTTTAAGACGCGGGTTGATGGGTTCTTGATAAGAGAGGGGATTAAGGGTTATGGGGAGAGGGCGGGAAAGTGGAACTGAGCCACGACAGATCAGCCATGATCTTATTGAATGGCGGGGCAGGCTCAAAGGGCTAGATGGCCTACTCCTGCTCCTATTTCTTATGTTCTTATATTCTTCCTCTGTATTAACTACACCCTCCAATACCTGCCAATGTTAAAATTATCCAAATTGTTTATATAAATATCAACATGAATGTGCCCAGCACCATTCTCACACATGAAGGAGCTTGTCATTAGGTTCAGGAGGTGTAAAGGAGAACATGCCCCTGTCTACATCAATGGGGATGAAGTAGAAATGGTCGAGAGCTTCACGTTTTTACGTGTCCAGATCACCAACAACCTGTCCTGGTCCCCCCATGCCGACACTATAGTTAAGAAAGCCCCACCCAACACCTCTACTTTCTCAGAAGACTAAGGAAATTTGGCATGTCAGCTACAACTCTCACCAACTTTTACAGATACACCATAGAAAGCATTCTTTCCGGTTGTATCACAGCTTGGTATGGGCTCCTGCTCTGTACAAGACCGCAAAGATCTCAAAAAGGTCATGAATGTAGCCCAGTCCATCACACAAACCAACCTCCCATCCATTGACTCTGTCTACACTTCCTGCTGCCTCAGCAAAGCAGCCAGTATAATTAAGGACCCTGCACACCCCAGACATTCTCTCTTCCACCTTCTTCCGTCAGGGAAAAGATACACAACTCTGAGAACACATACCAAGAACAGCTTCTTCCCTGCTGCTGTCAGACTTTTGAATAGACCTACCTTGCATTAAATTGATCTTTCTCTACACCCTCGCTGTGACTGTAACACTACATTCTGTACTCTCTTGTTTCCTTCTCCCCTATGTACTCTATGAACGGTATGCTTTGTCTGTATTGCGTGCAGGAAACAATACTTTTCACTGCATCCCAATACATGTGACAATAATAAATCAAATCAAATCTGTCTCTCTATCTCTTCTGCTCTCTGTTTTTCTCTCCCTGTCTCTCTCTCCATCTCTATTTCACTCTCCCTCTTTCCCTGCCTCTCCTATCTCCTCTTGCTCTGATTTGTGAGGATTACTGCCACCTGGTGATCAGAGGGGAGATAGCAGTTTATAACTTGAGAAGATTAGTTTAACTGTGTCAAAGTGCGATTAGTTATTGAAATGACACTTTCTCAACCTGCAGCTTTAAGGGGAATTAACCAGGAACAAAGTTCAGGAGAATTAGCTCTGATCTCTCTCTTCTCACGCATTCACACACGTGTGGAATGTCCTCTGCTCTGATCTCTCCCAGTGAAGGTGTGAATCCAGCTCTGATTACAGTCAGTCTCTGCTTGTCCCATCGATTGACATTTCTCCAGTTTGGGATGGCTTTGTTATGTTGCTATGGATTAGCTCCTGGCACCCGTGCCTTGGAATTCCTATGTTGGGTTATTGCTGCCACAGTAAGGAGTCTCACAATACCAGGTTAGAGTCCAACCAATTTATTTGATAGTAAACTCACAAGCTTGTGGGATTACTACCAAATAAACCTGTTGGATTTAACCTGGTGTTGTGAGATTTCTTACTGTGTTTACCCCAGTCCAACGCTGGCATCTCCACATCATTATTGCTGCCACCCAGTGTTACTGTGGGGAGAGAACTGTCGTCAAACAAGCTTAGATAACATGTATGACCCAATATTTATAGTAGAGAAACACAAATTCTCCCATCCCATGGAAGCAAAACACAAACTGTGGCAATGAGTAGCTGAATATTGAGTGGAAAGTCTAAATCTGGCTGAGGGAAAATAAAAAAAATTGAAAAGAAAATATTGAACTTTTGTTCCATAGTTTGTGTAAAAGACAACCACTGTGGAAGTGAGCTCCAGGCTGGTGGCTGCTCTCCAGAGGATAAAGCAGGGTTAACTATTCAGCAGGACAATCCAGAGGATGGGGTTGATGGATTCCATATATGTTGACAAATATATGAAGAGTTCTTTGAGGATGTAAGAAGCAGGGAGGATAAAGGGAATCAGTAGATGTGGTGTATTTGGAATTACAAAAGTCATTTGATAAGATGCCAAATAAAAGCTTGTGATTAATAATAGAGTTTTACAGCAGATAAGGAGGCCCTTTTGCCCATCATGTCTTTGCCATCCATCAAGCACCTATCTAGCCTAATCTCATCTTCCAACACTCGGTCCATAGCCTTCCACACTGTGCCATTTCAAATGCTCATCTAAATGCTTCTTAAATGTTGTGAGGGTTCTCGCCTTGACCACCCTTTCAGGCAGCGAGTTCCAGGTTCCCAACACCCTCTGGGTGAAAAAGATTTTCCTCAAATTCCCTCTAAATCTGTTCCTTCCCTTAAATCTATGCCCTGGTTCTTTATTCTCAGGGGAAATCTTTCTTCCTATCGACCGCTCAGAAAGGACAGTAGGACTAGGGGGCACAGCCTCAAGATAAAGGGGGGGCGGTTTAGAACGGAGTTGAGGAGGAACTTCTTCACTCAAAGGGTGGTGAATCTCTGGAATTCTCTGCCCGTTGAAGTGGTGGAGGCTGCCTCGCTAAATATTTTTAAGACGCGGGTTGATGGGTTTCTGATAAGAGAGGGGATTAAGGGTTATGGGGAGAGGGCGGGAATGTGGAACTGAGCAGCGACAGATCAGCCATGATCTTATTGAATGGCGGGGCAGGCTCAAAGGGCTAGATGGCCTACTCCTGCTCCTATTTCTTATGTTCTTATGTTCTTATGACCTGATTTATGTCTCTCATAATTTTGTCCACCTTGACCAAGCCTCCCTTAGCCTTTGCTACTCTCAGGAAAACTACCCCAGTCTCTCTCTTCATAACAGAAATACTCCAGACCAGGCAATATCCTACAAAGTAGTATAAAGCTCATGGTGCAGGGGGTAATATATTAGTATTGACAGAGAGAGGCTCATTTCAGGAACAGGAAACAGAGTGGGGATAAACCAATCATTTTTCAGGGTGACAAACTTTAACTAGTGGAGTTCGCCAGGGATCCGTGTGCTGGGCCACAGACATCAATGGGTATTGGCTCAGTGTCTCTGGGGTATTGGCTCAGTGTCTCTGGGGTATTGGCTCAGTGTCTCTGGGATATTGGCTCAGTGTCTCTGGGATATTGGCTCAGTGTCTCTGGGATATTGGCTCAGTGTCTCTGGGGTATTGGCTCAGTGTCTCTGGGGTATTGGCTCAGTGTCTCTGGGATATTGGCTCAGTGTCTCTGGGGTATTGGCTCAGTGTCTCTGGGATATTGGCTCAGTGTCTCTGGGGTATTGGCTCAGTGTCTCTGGGATATTGGCTCAGTGTCTCTGGGGTATTGGCTCAGTGTCTCTGGGGTATTGGCTCAGTGTCTCTGGGGTATTGGCTCAGTGTCTCTGGGGTATTGGCTCAGTCTCTCTGGGGTTTTGGCTCAGTGTCTCTGGGATATTGGCTCAGTGTCTCTGGGATATTGGCTCAGTGTTTCTGGGATATTGGCTCAGTGTCTCTGGGGTATTGGCTCAGTGTCTCTGGGATATTGGCTCAGTGTCTCTGGGGTATTGGCTCAGTGTCTCTGGGATATTGGCTCAGTATATCTGGGATATTGGCTCAGTGTCTCTGGAACTGGCTCAGTGTCTCTGGGATATTGGCTCAGTCTCTCTGGGGTATTGGCTCAGTCTCTCTGGGATATTGGCTCAGTGTCTCTGGGATATTGGCTCAGTGTTTCTGGGATATTGGCTCAGTGTCTCTGGGATATTGGCTCAGTGTCTCTGGGATATTGGCTCAGTGTCTCTGGGATATTGGCTCAGTGTCTCTGGGGTATTGGCTCGGTGTCTCTGGGATATTGGCTCAGTGTCTCTGGGGTATTGGCTCAGTGTCTCTGGGGTATTGGCTCAGTGTCTCTGGGATATTGGCTCAGTGTCTCTGGGATATTGGCTCAGTGTCTCTGGGGTATTGGCTCAGTGTCTCTGGGGTATTGGCTCAGAGTCTCTGGGATATTGGCTCAGTGTCTCTGGGGTATTGGCTCAGAGTCTCTGGGATATTGGCTCAGTGTCTCTGGGGTATTGGCTCAGTGTCTCTGGGGTATTGGCTCAGAGTCTCTGGGATATTGGCTCAGTGTCTCTGGGGTATTGGCTCAGAGTCTCTGGGATATTGGCTCAGTGTCTCTGGGGTATTGGCTCAGTGTCTCTGGGATATTGGCTCAGTGTCTCTGGGGTATTGGCTCAGTCTCTCTGGGATATTGGCTCAGTGTCTCTGGGATATTGGCTCAGTGTCTCTGGGGTATTGGCTCAGTGTCTCTGGGATATTGGCTCAGTGTCTCTGGGGTATTGGCTCAGTGTCTCTGGGGTATTGGCTCAGTGTCTCTGGGGTATTGGCTCAGTGTCTCTGGGATATTGGCTCAGTGTCTCTGGGGTATTGGCTCAGTGTCTCTGGGATATTGGCTCAGTGTCTCTGGGATATTGGCTCAGTGTCTCTGGGGTATTGGCTCAGTGTCTCTGGGATATTGGCTCAGTGTCTCTGGGGTATTGGCTCAGTGTCTCTGGGATATTGGCTCAGTGTCTCTGGGATATTGGCTCAGTGTCTCTGGGGTATTGGCTCAGTGTCTCTGGGATATTGGCTCAGTGTCTCTGGGATATTGGCTCTGTCTCTGGGATATTGGCTCAGTGTCTCTGGGGTATTGGCTCAGTCTCTCTGGGGTTTTGGCTCAGTGTCTCTGGGATATTGGCTCAGTGTCTCTGGGGTATTGGCTCAGTGTCTCTGGGATATTGGCTCAGTGTCTCTGGGGTATTGGCTCAGTGTCTCTGGGATATTGGCTCAGTGTCTCTGGGATATTGGCTCAGTGTCTCTGGGATATTGGCTCAGTGTCTCTGGGATATTGGCTCAGTGTCTCTGGGGTATTGGCTCAGTCTCTCTGGGATATTGGCTCAGTGTCTCTGGGATATTGGCTCAGTGTCTCTGGGATATTGGCTCTGTCTCTGGGATATTGGCTCAGTGTCTCTGGGATATTGGCTCAGTGTCTCTGGGATATTGGCTCAGTGTCTCTGGGGTACTGGCTCAGTGTCTCTGGGGTATTGGCTCAGTGTCTCTGGGATATTGGCTCAGTGTCTCTGGGATATTGGCCCAGTATATCTGGGATATTGGCTCAGTCTCTCTGGGATATTGGCTCAGTGTCTCTGGGGTATTGGCTCAGTGTCTCTGGGGTATTGGCTCAGTGTCTCTGGGGTACTGGCTCAGTGTCTCTGGGGTATTGGCTCAGTGTCTCTGGGATATTGGCTCAGTGTCTCTGGGGTACTGGCTCAGTGTCTCTGGGGTATTGGCTCAGTGTCTCTGGGATATTGGCTCAGTGTCTCTGGGATATTGGCTCAGTATATCTGGGATATTGGCTCAGTGTCTCTGGAACTGGCTCAGTGTCTCTGGGATATTGGCTCAGTCTCTCTGGGGTATTGGCTCAGTCTCTCTGGGATATTGGCTCAGTGTCTCTGGGGTTTTGGCTCAGTGTCTCTGGGGTATTGGCTCAGTGTCTCTGGGATATTGGCTCAGTGTCTCTGGGGTATTGGCTCAGTGTCTCTGGGGTATTGGCTCAGTGTCTCTGGGGTATTGGCTCAGTCTCTCTGGGATATTGGCTCAGTGTCTCTGGGATATTGGCTCAGTATATCTGGGATATTGGCTCAGTCTCTCTGGGATATTGGCTCAGTGTCTCTGGGGTATTGGCTCAGTGTCTCTGGGGTATTGGCTCAGTGTCTCTGGAACTGGCTCAGTGTCTCTGGGATATTGGCTCAGTCTCTCTGGGGTATTGGCTCAGTCTCTCTGGGGTATTGGCTCAGTGTCTCTGGGGTATTGGCTCAGTGTCTCTGGGGTATTGGCTCAGTCTCTCTGGGATATTGGCTCAGTGTCTCTGGGGTATTGGCTCAGTGTCTCTGGGGTATTGGCTCAGTGTCTCTGGGGTATTGGCTCAGTGTCTCTGGGATATTGGCTCAGTGTCTCTGGGATATTGGTCAGTTTTCCTGTCCCTGATCTACTTTTTGTTTCCAAATATTTTCTATTTCTCTTTGACTAAGCATTTGTTCTTCCGCCTGCCTGAAGTATTGTTTGAACCTCCCATGTGAAGTATTTTGAAAGTGTTTACAGTGTTAGTATTCCTACAAATACTATTGGCTGTTCTTGTCACTTCATCTCTGCCAGCCTCTGTTTTATTTGACTAGTTACTTAATTATTCCTTTAAATTTTCAGGAAATCTTTTATGTTCTTTGCTAAACTTTTCTTACACCCTCTCTTTGTCTGTTTTGTATTGTTTTATAATTTCCCCCAAATATCTGGAGTCTGCTTGTTTTGCCACAATATTTCCTCACTGTTAACAGAGTCCACAAGGAGCAGTGAGATGGAGATTGTTAATTGTGAGGTTGGAGAGATAAATGACCTGGAGCTGCTGTCAGACACTGATGTTCCAGGGAAGTAACTGAATCTTTCGATGCAGCAATATGGGCATTGGCTGATTGTGCCGTGTGTGCAAGAAGGTAGGGAAGATAACTAAAAGTAGCAGCAGAAATGTTATCCACGGCTGTGGGCTGGGTTATGCTGCGGCAGAGAATGGAGCTGTATTTGAAGGCAATGTCACTATGGTCTACAGAGTGTCTCTCATACAGCTGGCCCCTAAAAATAGGCAATGCTAAAAATACTCCCCCACCGTCATCTCTGTGTTTGCTATCCTTTCCTCTTATAGGATAATGTCCTGTTCACACCACAGATTCCAGCCCAGTGCACGCAAACCATCTCATTCATCCATCACACTGAAATATTAACCCCCCAGTGTCCATTACACTGAAATATTAACCCCCCAGTGTCCATCACACTGAACTATTAGCCTCCCAGTGTCCATTACACTGAAATATTAACCCCCCAGTGTCCATTACACTGAAATATCAACCCCCCAGTGTCCATTACACTGAAATATTAACCCCCCAGTGTCCATTACACTGAAATATTAACCCCCCAGTGTCCATTACACTGAAATATTAGCCCCCCCAGTGTCCATTACACTGAAATATTAACCCCCCCGGTGTCCATTACACTGAAATATTAACCCCCCAGTGTCCATTACACTGAAATATTAGCCCCCCCAGTGTCCATCACACTGAAATATTAACCCCCCCCCCCCGGTGTCCATTACACTGAAATATTAGCCCCCCCCAGTGTCCATCACACTGAAATATTAACCCCCCGGTGTCCATTACACTGAAATATTAGCCCCCCCAGTGTCCATTATACTGAAATATTAACCCCCCAGTGTCCATTACACTGAAATATTAACCCCCCGGTGTCCATTACACTGAAATATTAGCCCCCCCAGTGTCCATTATACTGAAATATTAACCCCCCAGTGTCCATTACACTGGAATATTAACCCCCCGGTGTCCATTACACTGAAATATTAACCCCCCGGTGTCCATTACACTGAAATATTAACCCCCCAGTGTCCATTACACTGAAATATTAGCCCCCCCAGTGTCCATCACACTGAAATATTAGCCCCCAGTGTCCATTACACTGGAATATTAACCCCCCAGTGTCCATTACACTGGAATACTAACCCCATTCTGGAGTATCACGCCAAATACCTTGAACAAGAGAAGGAGGTTATAGTAAATTAGAATAATTGGTTAACTGTCGAATTAAAAAGCAAAAGTGACAAAAGTTCTAACAATTCATCGTGACACACTATAGTTAAGAAAACCCATGGACGCTTATACTTTCTCAGAAGACTAAGGAAATTTGACATGTCAGCTACGACTCTCACCAACTTTTACAGATACACCATAGAAAGCATTCTTTCTGGTTGTATCACAGCTTGGTCTGGGCTCCTGCTCTGCCCAAAACTGCAAGAAACGACAAAGGGTCATGAATGTAGCCCAGTCCATCACACAAACCAACCTCCCATCCATTGACTCTGTCTACACTTCCTGCTGCCTCGGGAAAAGCAGCCAGCATAATTAAGGACCCCACACACCCCGGACATTTTCTCTTCCACCTTCTTCCATCGGGAAAAAGGTACAAAAGCCTGAGGTCACTTACCGGCCAACTCAATAACAACTTCTGCTGCTGTCAGACTTTTGAATGGACCTACCTCACATTAAGTTGATCTTTCTCTACACTCTAGCTATGACTGTAACACTACATTCTGCACTCTCTAATTTCCTTCTCTGTGAACAGTATGATTTGTTTGAAATGGGAGAAACAACAAGATCACAATAGTTCAAAGCACAAACAAAGCAGGAAAGAGTGTGATACTACTCTGTGTGAGCATAAGAAGCATTTTCAACATTCTTGAAACAGCTAAAAGGGGATTTTGATAAGAGTAGAAATGAAATGTTAATGACATTTTGACTGTTAGATCAAAACACTGATTTCCCACTTGGGAATTTGGGAAGTGGGCTTGAGGGTGGAAGAGTGCCGACAAAACCAACAACTGCTTCGCAGACTAAAATAAAACATTGTTTTGGGAAATCACAAGAAAATCCCAAAGGCCTGGAATCATTCCCACGTGCCGACTGATCCAAATACAATAACATCAGCTTCACATTATCATTGTACAGAGTGACCGGAGTAACTGGGAATTCCACAATGTTCTAATCCGGAATGTCGATGGATTTCTGCGTGTTTAGGTTTGGAAAGCTGATGTAACTCCAACTGATGAAGATGTATTTAGAACATAGAACATAGAACACTACAGCACAAACAGGCCCTTCGGCCCACAAGTTGCGCCGATCACTTCTATACCTACTAAGCCATAGACCTATCTATAACCCCCAATCCCATTAAATCCCATATACTCATCCAGAAGTCTTTTAAAAGACCCCAGCGAGTTCGCCTCCACCACCACTGACGGCAGCCGATTCCATTCACTCACCACCCTCTGAGTGAAAAACTTACCCCTAACATCACTTCTGTACTTTCCTCCCCGCACCTTAAATCTGTGTCCTCTCGTAGCGACCATTTCAACCCGGGGAAATAGCCTCTGAGAATCCACCCTATCTATTCCTCTCAACATTTTATAAACCTCTATCAGGTCGCCTCTCAACCTTCGTCTCTCCAGGGAGAAGAGTCCCAGTTCCCTCAACCTATCTTCATAAGGCATGCCTCCCAGTCCAGGCAACATCCTTGTAAATCTCCTCTGCACCCTCTCAATAGCTTCCACATCCTTCCTGTAGTGAGGCGACCAGAACTGCGCACAGTACTCCAAGTGGGGTCTGACAAGGGTCTTATAAAGTTGCAGCATTACCTCCCGACTCCTAAACTCAATCCCTCGATTAATGAAGGCCAGTACACCATACACCTTCTTGACCACATCCTCCACCTGCGAGGCCGATTTAAGAGTCCTGTGGACCCGGACCCCAAGATCCTTCTGCTCTTCAACACTGCTAAGACTCCTGCCCTTGATAGTGTACTCGTTCATCCCGTTGGTTCTGCCAAAATGGACCACTACACATTTATCTGCGTTGAAGTCCATCTGCCACTCCTCCGCCCAGTCCTGCATCCTATTTATGTCCTGCTGCAACTTCTGACATCCTTCCAGACCATCCACAACACCACCGACCTTCGTGTCATCGGCAAACTTACTAACCCATCCCTGCACTTCCTCATCCAGGTCATTTATGAAAATGACAAACAGCAAGGGTCCCAGAACAGATCCCTGGGGCACTCCACTGGTGACTGACCTCCATGCAGAATTTGTGTTAGAAAGGCCACCAGAGGAGCAGAGAGGAATTGTTTCACAATCCAGTCTTCATGCTTAATAATTGTTTTTATTGTTAAATCTGATCAGCAATCCTGAAACCGTCATGGTCCTTGTGCCAGGGTTCCATTCTGGGATCACCCTGTGCAGTTACAACAACAACTGGGATTGGAATGGGTATCACTGATTTCACCGCCCTCTTCCTGTCACTAGGGGAGACACACAGACTGTCACTGCACTCCTCCCACCGGCAGGGGGAGACACACAGACTGTCACTGCACTCCTCCCACCGGCAGGGGGAGACACACAGACTGTCACTGCACTCCTCCCACCGGCAGGGGGAGACACACAGACTGTCACTGCACTCCTCCCACCGGCAGGGGGAGACACACAGACTGTCATTGCACTCCTCCCACCGGCAGGGGGAGACACACAGACTGTCACTGCACTCCTCCCACCGGCAGGGGGAGACACACAGACTGTCACTGCACTCCTCCCACCGGCAGGGGGAGACACACAGACTGTCACTGCACTCCTCCCACCGGCAGGGGGAGACACACAGACTGTCACTGCACTCCTCCCACCGGCAGGGGAAGACACACAGACTGTCATTGCACTCCTCCCGCCGGCAGGGGGAGACACACAGACTGTCACTGCACTCCTCCCACCGGCAGGGGAAGACACACAGACTGTCATTGCACTCCTCCCACCGGCAGGGGGAGACACACAGACTGTCACTGCACTCCTCCCACCGGCAGGGGGAGACACACAGACTGTCACTGCACTCCTCCCGCCGGCAGGGGGAGACACACAGATTATCACAGCACTCCTCCCACCGCCAGGCGGAGACACACAGACTGTCAGGCAGTCCTCCCGCCGCCAGGGGGAGACACACATTGTCACAGCACTCCTCCCGCCGTCAGGGGGAGACACACAGACTGTCACTGCACTCCTCCCACCGGCAGGGGGAGACACACAGACTGTCACTGCACTCCTCCCACCGGCAGGGGGAGACACACAGACTGTCATTGCACTCCTCCCACCGGCAGGGGGAGACACACAGACTGTCACTGCACTCCTCCCGCCGGCAGGGGGAGACACACAGATTATCACAGCACTCCTCCCACCGCCAGGCGGAGACACACAGACTGTCAGGCAGTCCTCCCGCCGCCAGGGGGAGACACACAGATTGTCACAGCACTCCTCCCGCCATCAGGGGGAGACACACTGACTGTCAGGTACTCCTCCCACCGTCAAGGGGTGACATACAGACTGTCAGGCAGTCCTCCCGCCGCCAGGCGGGGCTGTTTTGAGGCCTCGGCTCTCAGGCTGAGCCGGGTCCAGCCGCAGTGACGGTTGTGCCGCCGCTGCCATGGAGTTGAAGCCGTTCGAGCGGCACTTGGAGTCGCTGAGCTCCGAGTTGGGCGGCAGTGAGTGGGGCAGGCCGGGCTGTGAGGCTGGGGACTCGGTGCTGTCTGAGGCCGGGACAGAGGTTCACTACATCCCGGTGAAAATCCTGGGCAGAGGCGCCTTCGGGGAGGCCACACTGTACCGGCGGACTGAGGTAACCACACTAACTACCATAACCACACTAACTACCATAACCACACTAACTATAAAGGTGGCACAGTGGTTAGCTCTGCTGCTTCACAGCGCCAGGGACCCGGGTTCGATTCCCGGCTTGGGTCACTGTCTGTGTGGAGACTGCACATTCTCCTCGTGTCTGCTTGGGTTTCCTCCAGTTGCTCCCACAGTCCAAACCCTGTGCGGGTCAGGGTTCATTGACCCAAACAGGTGCTGGAGTGTGGCAACTAGGGGAATTTCACTGTAACTTCATTGCAGTGTTAATGTAAGCTGGGAAACTGGAGCATCCGGAGGAAACCCATGCAGACAGATTCCATACAGACCGGCTGGAATTGAAACAGGATCCCTAACGCTTTGAGGCACCAATACTAAAAAAATTAAAAGTTTAAAGTTTATTTATTAGTCACAAGGAGGCTTAGATTAACACTGCAATGAAGTTACTGTGGCCTCCTCCTGCACTGTAGGGATTCTATGTTTCTATCAAACTGAGGTCTATGTGGAGAGCTGATAAGAATTAGTGCGGATGACAAGGTGACTGAGTGCTTATTTAACAATGAGATAATCAGAGAATGTCAGCGTGGATTTGTAACGGCTGAATTCTGTCTAGTAAACCTGTTTTCTTTTCAGAAAGGCATTTGTACAGTTGCAGTTTGAGTGTATATTTTCTTCATAATGAACACTCAAAGAAATGTGTCCTCTGTTTTTAATAATTTGAGTGTGTGAAAGTTGTGATTTTCCATCACAGACTCATGTTGTCATCCAGCGTGCACAGAGTGCAAACTGGATTAGAAGCGTGCAGAGACAGTGAGTGAGGACTGCACTAAGTGCGATGCTGAAAGCTGTTCTCTCTCTCTCTCATAGGAACTGCTGCTAAGGATGCCTGGTCATGCTCAGGGCCCCAGTTTAACAGAAATTTCTGCCCGTTTTATTACAGGACAACTCTCTGGTTGTGTGGAAAGAGATTGATTTGGCTCGACTGTCAGAGAAAGAGCAACGAGACACACAGAATGAGATCCTCATCTTATCAGTTCTTCAACACCACAATATCATCGCCTATTACAACCATTTCCTGGATGAACACAAGCTGCTGATTGAAGTGGAATACTGCAATGGTGAGTGTGCTGGCCTGGAGGGGGGAGGGTTGGGAGTGGAATGTAGGAGGGGGTAAAAGGGTTGAGGGGCAATCACTGTGGGGATGTGCACTCAGCATTAAGTGGCAGTTGGGAATTCTGCTTTTTTCTGGTGGGATATTCGAATGGAAGGTCTAATGTAAAGAATCAGTGACACTATTCTAAACTGAAGTGAGGTTATTTCTGATCTTCAATTATCAGAGGAAGAGATTGTTTTGTTTTTAAATCCACACAGTTTCATAAGAACAAAGAACAGTCCAGTACAAGAACAGGCCCTTCAACCCTCCAAACCTGCACTGATCATGTTGTCTATCTAGACCAACCGTTTGTATCCCTCTATTCCCCACCTGTTCATGTGCCTATCCAGATAAGTCTTAAATGTCACTAACGTAACTGCCTCAACCACCTCACTTGGCAGTGCCCCCACCACCCTGTGTAAAAAACTTTCCTTGCACATCTCCACCGAACCTTTCCCTCCTTACCTTGAACTTGTGCCCCTTGTAATTGTCAATTCTGCCCTGGGAAAAAGCTTCCAACTGTTCTCCCTATCCACACCCCTCATAACTTTATAAACTTCTGTCAGGTTGCCCCTCAGCCTCCATCTTTCCAGGGAGAACAATCCCAGTTTACCCAATCTTTCCTCATAGCTAATACCCTCCGTACCAGACAACATCCTGGTAAACCTTTTCTTTACTCTCTCCAAAGCGTCCACATTCTTCTATCGTGTGATGACCAGAATTGGACACAGAATTCCAAATGCGGCCTAACCAACATTTTATATAACGAACATAATTTGCCGACTTTTGTACTCAATACCCCGTCCAATGAAGGCAAACATGCCATATACTTTCTTCACCACCTTCTCCACCTGTGCTGCCACTTTTAAGGACCTGTGGACCTGTACTCCCAGATCTCCCTGTGTGTCTATGTTCCTGATGGTTCTGCCATATATTTTATGGCCCCCACCTGTATTGGATCTACCAAAATGCATCACCTTGGATTAAATTCCATCTGCCATTTCTCTGCCCGATTTTCCAGCCTATCTCTATCCTGCTGTGTTCTCCGACAATCTTCATCACTATCCGCAACTCCGCCAATCTTAGTATCATCCATAAACTGCTAAGAAGGGAAAGCGTCCATGACACACATAATTAGAAAATGACTTCTAAATTCTTTGTTTGGAGGGATACAGGGATACAGTGCCATTTTTATCCTGATTGCTGCCAATAGCCAGTAACGAAGAAATGAGTTTTACATTTGTACAGCATGATATTAGCAGTGTTAAGTACAAAGTCAAATGAAATCATTAAATCACTTCTTCCAATCTTCCTCCTCCTGTTTATAACTAACATCTTTAAAGCCTGGCTGTGTACATCCTGCTCACATTCCTTTACAGGGATTCCATGTTTCAGACTCAAGTCCAGAGCTTGTTTGATGCAGAACATTCTATTGTAAAGTTTCTAGACAACCTTCCCACGGTCTCTTTTAGATCATCAGCTTTGTACAGCATGTCGTTGCACTCAATGCCGTGTTTGTTGATTCCAGCAACATTATCATATCAGTTTTTTAAGTTTTGAAACAAACTGCTTTGTTTTGGGCCCTCGCTGCTATCTTCCTGCTCATTCACACCTTCAGCGATCTGCTCTCTTTCCTAGAAAGCAGCACAAACAACACTTCCAACGTGCTCGAGTTGGCCGTAAACTGCTTTGAGATGTCCTGCACTCACGAAGAGTGTAAAATAAACGCCATTTGTTTTTTTCAAATTCAGGCGGGAATTTGTATGACAAGATCCTGCAGCAGAGTGGAAAACTGTTTCTGGAGGAGGTAAGCACGGACACAGTGTGGAATGCAGACAGTGAGAAAACAGAGAGAGAAACACACACCATATAACAAAAAGAATTAGCATACATTTTATCAATTAAAATACTTAAACGTGACAAAGTATAATTCTTATCAGCGTGCTATCTCCGTTGTTCCAGTTTAACAGTATCCCTCACTGACATGAATCCCTTCTTTAGGACCAGTTAACACCAAAAACAAGCTGTACCTGTGCGATTACTCAGTGTCTGGCCTTTTGACACCTCTGGAGAGTGATCCAGACAAGACAGCTGTCTCCTAATTCTCACACACCAACTTCGAGAGAGAGCTCTATCCCCCAACACTAGAATCTCAAAGAAAGAGATTTATTTCTCAGCAGATTCCAGTCTTCCACTGCATCCACTGACTCTGTCCACACTTCCCGCTGCCTCAGAAGAAGCAGCCAGCATAATTAAGGATCCCGGACACCCTCCCTTCCACCTTCTTCCGTCAGGAAAAAGATAAAAAGTCTGAGGTCACGTACCAACCAACTGAAGAACAGCTTCTTTCTTGCTTCCATCAGAGTATACCTACCTTATGTTAAGCTGACCATTCTTTACACCTAGCTATACTGTAACACTACATTCTGCACTCTCTCATTTCCTTCTCTACAAACAGTATGCTTTCTTTGTATAGCGCACACTGTACACTAATCTTAGTAAAAGACTTCAGAGTGTGAGATAGAAAGCAATCTCTAAAGATCCCAAAAAGCAGACTCTGTGAAGGCCTAGCCCCATCCAGTCATATGACCTTACCTATCAATCAACCTAATCAAGCCCCACCCTGAAATAACCCGGGGAAAACACAAAATAACAGAGCCCTGTATCGGCCCAGATTAAATAAACATTGGAGTAGTTAAGATCAATTATGCTGCTGCAGGAACAATATAGAGCTGCTGGATCCAGACAGAATGGCTCTGAGTGAACAAGAGCCTGCACAAGAAACATGACTAAAATACATTTCTTAAAGGCACAGTATCATCACAATTCTTACACAGATACACACTGACATACACACCTTTACACATACACATGCATCTTTATACACACACACAACTTACAGACACACGTCACATACATATGTAGACACATACACACTTTTATACATGCACACTCATCTGTGCAAACTCTTGCAGACACACGCAAACACTCACATATGCACTCACACACTCTTTCTTACACATTCACATGACACTCCGGTCTTCCCTGAGCCCTTTTCAATAACCAGGTCTTCCCAATTCCTGGAGCTTATTTCTCTTGCTATTCGCTGACTGTCTCAGAAAGAGATATTCATTGGCTTTCGAACTATTCTGGTTACCTATCAAAATACTCTCAGAAGGGCTCACCCAATCAGCATTGCTGGTTAATTTTGCGCAGAGGGAGACACAGACCAATGGATTTCAGGTCAAAATACTGTTCAGCTCCACAGCTTTCCCCCGAGCTCCGTGCATGTGTAAAGTTAGGAATGTGATATTCCTGTACTGGGCATGACAGTCATACAAGCGCACCCTAACCTGCCATTCCCTATACTTCTTCCCAGGGAGGTGATGGCCTAGTGGTATTATCACTAGATTATCAATCCAGAAACTCAGCTGATGTTCTGGGGACCCGGGTTCAAATCCCGCCACGACAGATGGTGGAATTTAAATTTGATTTAAAAAAAAGTCTGGAATTAAGAATCTACTGATGACCATGAAACCATTGTTAATTGTCGGAAAAACCCATCTGATTCACTGATATCCTTTTAGGGAAGGAAATCTGCGTCCCTACCTGGTCAGGTCTACAGACTCCAGAGCCACAGCAATGTGGTTGACTCTCGGCTGCCCTCGGGCAACTAGGGATGGGCAATAAATACTGGCCCAGTCAGCGATGCCCGTGTCCCACAAATGAATGTAAAAATGTAAATCTTTTTGTTATTTTCTGTTCTTCACCGGGGTTGTGGAAGTGACATTCCCTCTCTGTTCTCTTGTGTTTAGACTGTCGTGTGGTACCTGTACCAGATTGTGTCAGCAGTGGCTCATATTCATAACTATGGAATTCTTCACCGGTCAGTATGTTAGTGCCACAATTGGCTGGAGAGAGGGTCTGTACACTGACAGGGGCAGCAGCAGGCTCTGTACACTGGGGGCAGGAAAGAGAGAGCAGAGTCTGTACATTGGGAGGGACCGGGGAGGTGGACCCGGGAAAGAGGGACATGGGAGGAGATGGGCGCGGGGGAGAGAGGGACGTGGCGGGGGGGAAGCTGAGAGGGGGGAGAGAGACACGGGGGAGAGAGGGACGTGGCGGGGGGGGAGAGGGACACGGGGCGGAGAGGGACATGGGGGGGTGAGGGACGTGGGGGGGGAGAGGGACATGGGGGGGTGAGGGACGCGGAGGGGAGTGACGTGGTGGGGGAGGGAGTGATACGGGACCGGGGACCCACAAGTAGCTGTGCAGTGTGTATAGATTGGGTCTCTGCGTTGGTATTCTAGGTGTGGGTATTCTTGGCACAGAGAATCCTATGATAGATCCCATCTGGCCCAGGGGACTTATCTATTTTCACACTTTCCAGAATTGCTAACACCTCCTCCTTATGAACCTCAATCCCATCTAGTCTAATAGCCTGTATCTCAGTATTCTCCTCGACAACATTGCCTTTTTCCTGTGTGAATACTGACGAAAGGTATTCATTTAACACCTCTCCTATCTCTTCGCACTCCATGCACAACTTCCCACTACTGTCCTTGACTGGCCCTAATCTTACACTAGACACTCTTTTATTCCTGACATACCTACAGAAAGCTTTAGGGTTTTTCTTGATCCTACCTGCCAAAGACAACTCATGTCCCCTACTGGCTCTTCTTAGCTCTCTCTTTAGGTCCTTCCTAGCTAACTTGTAACTCTCCAATGCCCTGAGACTTCACGTCTCATCTTGACATAAATCTCCTTCTTCCTTTTCACAAGAAATTCAACTTCTTTACTAAACCATGGTTCCCTCGCTTGACCACTTCCTGCCTGCCTGACAGGTACAAACTTATCAAGGACACGCAGTAGCTGTTCCTTGAACAAGCTCTACATTTCAATTGTGTCCATCCCCTGCAATTTCCTTCCACGTCCTACGCATCCTAAATCTCGCCTGATCATAATTTCATTCCCCCAGCTATAACTCTTGCCCTGCGGTATATACCTACCCCTTTCCATCACTAAGTGTGGAGGCATTGGAAAGGGTACAGAGGAGGTTTACCAGGATGTTGCGTGGTATGGTGGGAAGGTCTTTATGAGGAAAGGCTGAGGGACTTGAGGTTGTTTTCGTTGGAGAGAAGAAGGTTAAGAGGTGACCTAATTGAGGCATACAAGATGATCAGAGGATTAGATAGGGTGGACAGTGAGAGCCTTTTTCCTCGGATGGTGATGGCTAACACGAGGGGACATAGCTTTAAATGGGTGATAGATACAGGACAGATGTCAGAGGGAGGTTCTTTATACAGAGAGTAGTAAGGGCATGGAATGCCCTGCCTGCAACAGTAGTGAACTCGCCAACTTTAAGGGCGTTCAAATGGTCATTGGATAAACATATGGATGATATTGGAATAGTGTAGGTTAGATGGGCGTTAGATTGGTTTCAAGGTCAGTGCAACACCGAGGGCAGAAGGGCCTGTGCTGGTTTTGTCCGCGCTGGTTTTGTCTGCGCTGGATTTGTCTATGAGCGGCGTTTGTTCTGTATTGTGTGCGAGCGGCGTTTGTTCTGTATTGTGTGCGAGCGGCGTTTGTTCTGTATTGTGTGCGAGCGGCGTTTGTTCTGTATTGTGTGCGAGCGGCGTGTGCGATGTACTGTGTGCGAGCGGCGTGTGTGATGTTTGTTGGTGATTGTTCCGCAGGGATATAAAGACACTGAACATTTTCCTGACGAAAGCAGACCTGATTAAGCTGGGTGACTATGGACTGGCCAAACGGCTCAACTCCCCACACTCGATGGCAGAAACTGTAAGTACTGAATGCTGCCTGTCACCACATCAGATGGCCAGGAGCTCAGAGAGCACATGGTTAGTGTAATATGCACACTGCCAGATTTTACTGACCGGGAAGTGTGTTCACAGAGCCGCTTACTGTTAATCTGCTCTCTGTCCTAGAGTCTGCCTCTGGCATCAAAAGCTAAGTGACTGTCAGGCGCAGGGTTTTCGGGGATATCCACCCAGTGCAGCTTCAACTCCTTCCAGGTACCTTCCCTCAAAGTGGCTCCTCCTTGGTCACATACTCCCCTACTGCAGGCCAGATACATCCCCAGACACAGGCTGGGCTAGACTGTCCCCCCAGACACAGGCTGGGCTAGACTGTCCCCCCAGACACAGGCTGGGCTAGACTGTCCCCCCAGACACAGGCTGGGCTAGACTGTCCCCCCAGACACAGGCTGGGCTAGACTGTCCCCCCAGACACAGGCTGGGCTAGACTGTCCCCCCAGACACAGGCTGGGCTAGACTGTCCCCCCAGACACAGGCTGGGCTAGACTGTCCCCCCAGACACAGGCTGGGCTAGACTGTCCCCCCAGACACAGGCTGGGCTAGACTGTCCCCCCAGACACAGGCTGGGCTAGACTGTCCCCCCAGACACAGGCTGGGCTAGACTGTCCCCCCAGACACATAGAACATTACAGCGCAGAACAGGCCCTTCGGCCCACAATGTTGCGCCGACCAGTTTTTTTTTAAAAAAAAACTGACCCACTAATCTAAACCAATTCCTTTTCGTCCATAAACCTATCCACAGATCTCTTAAACGCCCCCAAACTAGGCGCATTTACAACTGCAGCAGGCAGGGCATTCCAGTCCCTCACCACCCTCTGGGTAAAGAACCAACCCCTGACATCCGTCCTATAACTACCCCCCCTTAATTTAAAGCCATGCCCCCTCGTGCTAGCTTTCTCCATCCGAGGAAAAAGGCTATCACCATCCACCCTATCTAAACCTCTAATCATCTTATATGTTTCAATAAGATCCCCTCTTAGCCTCCTTCTTTCCAGCGAAAACAACCCCAAATCCCTCAGTCTCTCCTCATAGGACCTCCCCTCCATACCAGGCAACATCCTGGTAAACCTCCTCTGCACCCTCTCCAAAGCCTCCACGTCCTTCCTGTAATGTGGGGACCAGAACTGCACACAGTACTCCAAGTGCGGCCGCACCAGAGTTGTGTACAGTTGCAACATGACGCTGCGACTCCTAAATTCAATCCCCCTACCAATAAACGCCAAGACACCGTATGCCTTCTTAACAACCTTATCTACTTGATTCCCAACTTTCAGGGATCTATGTACACATACAACTAGATCCCTTTGCTCCTCCACACTATTCAAAGTCCTCCCGTTAGCCCTATACTCAACACATCTGTTACTCCTACCGAAATGAATTACCTCACACTTCTCTGCATTAAACTCCATCCGCCACCTCTCGGCCCAGCTCTGCAACCTGTCTAAGTCACCCTGCAAACTATGACACCCTTCCTCACAATCTACCACACCTCCGACTTTGGTGTCATCAGCAAATTTACTAATCCACCCAACTATACCCTCATCCAGATCATTAATAAAAATTACAAACAGCAGTGGCCCCAAAACAGATCCCTGAGGCACACCACTCGTAACCGAACTCCATGACGAATATTTACCATCAACCACCACCCTCTGTCTCCTATCTGCTAGCCAATTCCTGATCCAAGTACCTAGATTACCCCCAATCCCATACATCTGCATTTTCTGCAGAAGCCTACCATGGTGAACCTTATCAAACGCCTTACTAAAGTCCATATATACCACGTCAACTGCCTTACCCCCATCCACCTCTTTGGTCACTTTCTCAAAGAACTCAGGCTGGGCTAGACTCTGTCTCGGACACAGGCTGGGCTAGACTCTCTCTCGGACACAGGCTGGGCTAGACTCTCTCTCGGACACAGGCTGGACTAGACTCTCGGACACAGGCTGGGCTAGACTCTCTCTCGGACACAGGCTGGACTAGACTCTCTCTCGGACACAGGCTGGGCTAGACTCTCTCTCGGACACAGGCTGGGCTAGACTCTGTCTCGGACACAGGCTGGGCTAGACTCTGTCTCGGACACAGGCTGGGCTAGACTCTGTCTCGGACACAGGCTGGGCTAGACTCTCTCTCGGACACAGGCTGGGCTAGACTCTCTCTCGGACACAGGCTGGACTAGACTCTCTCTCGGACACAGGCTGGACTAGACTCTCTCTCGGACACAGGCTGGGCCAGACTCTCTCTCGGACACAGGCTGGGCCAGACTCTCTCTCGGACACAGGCTGGGCCAGACTCTCTCTCGGACACAGGCTGGGCCAGACTCTCTCTCGGACACAGGCTGGACCAGACTCTCTCTCGGACACAGGCTGGGCTAGACTCTTGGACACAGGCTGGACTAGACTCTCTCTCGGACACAGGCTGGGCTAGACTCTCGGACACAGGCTGGACTAGACTCTCTCAGACACAGGGTGGACTAGACTCTCTCTCGGACACAGGCTGGACTAGACTCTCTCTCGGACACAGGCTGGACTAGACTCTCTCTCGGACACAGGCTGGACTAGACTCTCTCTCGGACACAGGCTGGACTAGACTCTCTCTCGGACACAGGCTGGGCTAGACTCTCTCTCGGACACAGGCTGGGCTAGACTCTCGGACACAGGCTGGGCTAGACTCTCGGACACAGGCTGGACTAGACTCTCTCTCGGACACAGGCTGGGCTAGACTCTCGGACACAGGCTGGACTAGACTCCCTCTCAGACACAGGGTGGACTAGACTCTCTCTCGGACACAGGGTGGACTAGACTCTCTCTCGGACACTGGCTGGACTAGACTCTCTCTCGGACACAGGCTGGACTAGACTCTCTCTCGGACACAGGCTGGGCTAGACTCTCTCTCGGACACAGGCTGGACTAGACTCTCTCTCGGACACAGGCTGGACTAGACTCTCGGACACAGGCTGGGCCAGACTCTCTCAGATTCAGACTGGATAGGGTATTGTGTGGATATGCCCACTGGTTTGGGTGAAGTGAGGAGAAATGTTTCCTGTGGTAGTGATCCTCTCCTCTGAGTTTGGAGTTTCTATAGAGCTTGCTGTCCAATTTCTATCAGTGTCTTGGATGAATGGACCAATGGAATGGCTGCTAAATTCACTGATAGCCCAAAAATGGGAAGGGAAGTTATGAAGGGGACACGAGGAGTCCCATTTAACCATTGTGTAAACGGGCGCAAAAACCTGGTAAAGGTGGGTGTGAGGCCATCACTTTACTGAGAGTGGGGAATAGGCACGATCTGATTCACACCCAAAACAAGCACAGTGACAATTTAAATACATTTGCATTTCCTTAAATTGAATTAATGAACCGCCTGCCCAACCTTATCAGCATTTCCCCCTTTACCACCGTGTTCACCAATCCGGAATCACGCTGGAATGGATCTGCTGAATACAAGTCTGAACCGGGCACTCCAGCTGCTGAAGAGCGAGTTCAGAGCTTCCAACGGCTCCCTGACTCAGATCAGTAATGGTGGGGGGGAGAGAGGCAGGACAGATCATTCTGGGGGGAGGGGAGTGAGGACAGATCATTCTGGGGGAGGGGGGGCAGGGGGAGGATGAGGCCACATCATTCTTGGCATGGGTGGGGTGGGGGGGGGTGCGGTCGGTGGTGGTGGTGGAGGCCCAGTCAATCACTAGTGGAGGGGGCAGATGGATCTCTGGGGGAAGGGAGGCAGGGGGTCTGCTGCCACTCTGCGGGCGATCGGTGTTGGGGGGGGGGAAGGGGGCAGGGGGTCATGATCGGTCTGGGTAGCAGGTCGGGGGGGGGGTGGGATGGATTAGGGGGACAGTGATATGTGTCAAGGCCAATGCTCCTGTTTTTTGTTCCCGAGCCGCTTTCTCCACATTCCGTGGGAGCAATCTGACACAGGTGCACTTTTTCAAATTGTTTTTCTAACTGCGTGTGTGCGGTTAAGAGCTTCAATCGTTTTGGGTGCACTAAGTCCTGCCCTCAGCGCAATTCAGACTCACAATTTTTGTTTCAGGCTGAGTGCGAATGGGGGTGCCTGAAAGCAGATTTCCAAGTGGGATCAACATTATGCCCAGATTCAGCACAGAATGAAAATGGTAAAATCAGGCACACGGAGCCTGCAGAGGGAATTGGCTCAGTTAGACATGTCAGATGGAATATAAGGGCATCATGGTGCATCCATCACTAAATGTTTGTTTGTAGATATAGCAGGTGATTGGGAAGGCAGCTGGAATGTTGTTGTTTATTGCAAGGGGAATGGAATATAAAAATCGGGATGTTTTGCTGCAGTTGTACTGGGTGTTGATGAGACTATATCTGGAGTTGTGTGTACAGGTTTGATCTTACTTAAGGAAGGATGTAAATGTTTTGGATACGGTTCAGAGAAGGTTTATTGTTTGATACCTGGAATGAGTGGGTTGTCGAATGAGGAAAGGTTGACCAGGCTGGACTTGTATCCACTGGAGTTTGGTAGAGTGAAGAGTGAGGATTGAAGCACGAGACCCTGACTGATATTGGCAAGGTGGGCACGGAGAGGACTTTCCCTCTTGTGGTGCAGCCCAGAACCAGGGGGCACCCTTTTCGGACTGAGATGAGGGAGATATTTTCTCTGAGGGGTGTGTGATCTTGGAACTCTGTGCCTCAGAAGGTGGTAGAGGTGGGGGGGCCCTGAATATTTTAAGGAGTTTGATAGATTGAAGGGAAACAAGATGGTGCAAGAGCAAGGTGACTTCATGCAAGCTGTGCCTAGCATACCTTCCAATTCTCTTTCACTCTTGTTCTCTGCTTCTAAAACTTCATTCTTATACTTTTAAACTCTAACAATACTTTAATCATAACTGTAACACTACATTCTGTAATCTCTCCTTTCCTTCTCTATGAACAGTATGCTTTGTCTGTATAGTGCACAAGAAACAATACTTTGCACGATGTTAATACGTATGACAATAATAAATCAAGTCAAAAAGATTCTTGTTAAACAAGGGAATCAAAGGTTATTGGAGTGGATGGGAATGTGGAATTTGAAACACAAGCGATCTTATTGAACAGCAGAGCAGGTTTGAGGGGCCGAGTGGCCTCTCTTTGCTCCTAATTCATGTGTTTGTATTGGAGTTTAGAAGATTGAGAGGTTCTTATTGAAACATACAAGATTGTCGGGGGACTGGACAGGGCAGATGCTGAAAGGATGTTTCCCCTGGGGAAGAGACTAGAGTAAGGAGTCTCACAACACCAGGTTAAAGTCCAACAGGTTTATTTAGTAGCAAACGCCACCAGCTTTTGGGGTTTGCCCCTTCGTCAGGTGAGTGGGGAGTTCTGATCACATACAGAGCATATAAAGGCACACACTCGGTTTATAGAATACTGATTAGAATGCAAGTCTTTACAGGTAATCAAGTCTTAAAGGTACAGACAATGTGAGTGGAGAGAGGGTTAAGCACAGGTTAAAGAGGACAGTTAGTGAGATTTTGCAAGTTCAGGCAAGTCACAGGGGTTACAGATAGTGTGATATGAACCCAAGATCCCTGTTGAGGCCGTCCTCATGTGTGCGGAACTTGGCTATCAGTCTCTGTTCAGCGACTCTGCGCTGTCGTGTGTCGTGAAGGCCGCCTTGGAGAATGCTTACCCAAAGGTCAGAGGCCGAATGCCTGTGACCGCTGAAGTGTTCACCAACAGGAAGGGAACACTCCTGCCTGGTGACTGTCGAGCGATGTTCATTCATCCGTTGTCATAGCGTCTGCATGGTCTCCCCAATGTATCATGCCTCAGGACATCCTTTCCTGCAGCGTATCAGATAGACAACGTTGGCCAAGTTGTAAGAGTATTTACCATGTACCTGGTGGATGGTATTCTCACGTGTGATGATGGTATCCATGTCGATGATCCGGCATGTCTTGCAGAGGTTGCTGTGGCAGGGTTGTGTGGTATTGTGGTCACTGTTCTCTTGAAGGCTGGGTAGTTTGCTGTGAACAATGGTCTGCTTGAGGTTGTGCGGTTGTTTGAAGGAAAGAAGTGGGGGTGTGGGGATGGCCCTGGTGAGATGTTCGTCTTCATCAATGATACGTTGAAGACTCCGGAGAAGATGTCGTAGCTTCTCCGCTCCAGGGAAGTACTGGACGACGAAGGGTACTCTGTCCACTGTGTCCCGTGTTTGTCTTCTGAGGAGATCGGTGCGGTTTTTCGCTGTGGCACATCGGAACTGTCGATCTATGAGTCGAGCGCCATATCCTGATCTTATGAGGACATCTTTCAGCATCTGGAGGTGTCTGTCACGATCCTCCTCATCTGGGCAGATCCTGTGTATACGGAGGGTTTTTCCGTAGGGAATGGTTTCTTTAAGGTGTTCAGGGTGGAAGCTGGAGAAGTGGAGCATCGTGAGGTTGTCCGTGGGCTTGCAGTACAGTGAGGTGCTGAGGTGACCGTCCTTGATGGAGATGTGTGTGTCCAAGAGTGAACCGATTCCGGACAGTAGTCCATGGTGAGTCTGATGGTGGGATGGAACTTGTTGATGTTGTCATATAGTTGTTTCAGTGATTATTCTCCATGAGTCCAAAGGAAGAAAATGTCATTAATGTGTCTAGTGTATAGCGTCGGTTGAAGGTCCTGTGCGGTGAAGAAGTTTTGTTTGAATCTGTGTGTGAAGATGTTGGCATATTGAGGTGCGAATTTGGTCCCCGTGGGTGTTCCAGTTGTCTGGATGAAGAACTGGTTGTTGGAAGTGAAGACATTGTGGTCCAGGATGAAGTGAATGAATTGTAAAACTGCATCTGGGAATTGGCAGTTGTTGGCATTGAGTACTGAGGCAGTTGCAGCAATGCCAGCGTCATGGGGGATGTTGGTGTAGAGTGCTGAGATATCCATTGTGACGAGGAGTGTTCCTGGTTCAACTGCTCCATTTCTGTAGGAAGTCCATAGTGTCACGACAAAAGCTGGGGGTTCTTTGTATGATGGGTTTCAGGATGCCCTCAGTGTACTCGCATAGGGTCCTATTGCCCGATACGATGGGACGGCCGGGTGTGTTTGCCTTGTATATCTTTGGGAGGCAGTACCTCACAAGAGGTTATTGCAGAAGGTCGAGGGACATGGAGTTGGGGGTAGGGTGTTAGCGTGGATAGAGGATTGGTTGTCAAATAGGAGGCAGAGAGTGGGGGTCAACGGGTGCTATTCGGATTGGCGGATGGTGACTAGTGGAGTGCCCCAGGGGTCGGTGCTGGGGCCTCAGCTATTTACCATTTATATAGATGATCTGGAGGAGGGAACCGAGTGTAGGGTGTCGAAATTTGCTGATGACACCAAGATAGGGGGAACGGCAAATTGTGCGGAGGGTGTGGAGAGTCTGCAGAAGGATCTAGATAGGCTGGGCGAATGGGCCAGGAAATGGCAAATGGAATTTAATGTTGGCAAGTGTGAGGTGGTCCACTTTGGTAGGAATAATGGTAGGAAGGACTATTATTTATGGGGCGAAAAACTGCAGCAGGCGACGGTGCAGAGGGACCTCGGGTTCCTTGTGCATGAGTCGCAAAAACCCAGCCTGCAGGTGCAGCAGGTGGTCAGGAAGGCGAATGGGATGCTGGCCTTCATCGTGAGGGGGATTGAATATAAAAGTAGGGAGGTCTTGCTGCAGCTGTATAGGGTATTGGTGAGGCCGCAGCTGGAGTACTGTGTGCAGTTTTGGGCGCCGCACCTGCGCAAAGATATTTTGGCCTTGGAGGGAGTGCAGAGGAGGTTTACTAGGCTGATACCGGAGTTGAGGGGGTTGAGCTACGAGGAGAGGCTGAATAAACTAGGCTTGTACTTGTTAGAGTTTAGAAGAATGAGGGGAGATCTCATTGAGACATATAAGATGATGAATGGGATGGATAGGATAGAGGTGGAGAGACTCTTCCACTCAAAAAGACAGTAGGACTAGGGGGCACAGCCTCAAGATAAAAGGGGGGCGGTTTAGAACGGAGTTGAGGAGGAACTTCTTCACTCAAAGGGTGGTGAATCTCTGGAATTCTCTGCCCGTTGAAGTGGTGGAGGCTGCCTCACTAAATATTTTTAAGACGCGGGTTGATGGGTTTTTGATAAGAGAGGGGATTAAGGGTTATGGGGAGAGGGCGGGAATGTGGAACTGAGCAGCGACAGATCAGCCATGATCTTATTGAATGGCGGGGCAGGCTCAAAGGGCTAGATGGCCTACTCCTGCTCCTATTTCTTATGTTCTTATTTCTTATGTTCTTAGAAGCAGGAGTCACAGTTTAAAAACAAGGAGTTATCTCCATTAAGGTGGAGATGGGAAGGAATCTTTTAGCTGTGAGTGTTGTGAATCTTTGGAACTCTCTTCCCCACAGGGAAGTGGAGACGGGGTCACTGAATGTCTTTAAGATAGAGGTAGCGTGATTCCTCATCAACAAGGGGTGGATTGGTGTGAATGTAGCGCTGGGCTGCAGTCACATTGGCTGTGATCTTCCTAATCGGTGGCTGGAGGAGGTTGGTGTGGTCACCTTCTCCGCGCTGTCTGGTCCACCCTGTTCTCCAGTCTAGTTAATGTGTCTGTTCTTTCTGCAGTGTGTCGGGACTCCGTATTACATGTCACCTGAACTGTGCCAAGGGGAGAGGTATAACTTTAAATCGGATATCTGGGCAGTAGGATGTGTACTGTTCGAACTGCTCACCCTCACACGCACCTTTGATGCAACGGTACGAAGCTACCTCGGCTTCTCCCTTTCTGCTAAAACCCGCTCCCCAATCCTGTCTCATCCCTGTACCGTTCTCCCTTCACCCCACTCATCACTCCCTCTACCCTCGCCCGCCTCCCCTCCCTGCACCCCTTCCACTCGCCCCCTCTCCCCTGTCCTTCCTCCACTGCCCCTCCCCCGCCTCCTTCTCTCCATCCCCCTTCCCTGCCCCCAACTCCGCCCCCCCACCCCCGCCACCCTCTCCCCCCTGGCCTCCTCTCCGCAGCCCCCTCGCCCCTCCCCCCTTGCGCTCCCCTCCCCCCATCGTTGCGCGTGCGCTCCCCCCCACCCCGGACTGATTTGATGGTTTTATTTGTATCTGTTTCAGAACCCACTCAATCTCTGTGTTAAGATAGTGAAGGGCACCCGTACGATGGAGGTTGATGCCACGGTGTACAGTGAGGACATGCGCTCCATAGTATTGGAGTGCTTGGACAAGGTGAGCCTGATATCTGACCTCCTCAAGTCTGCTTATACTCTGGCCATGCTGGCTGCCCCCCCACCCCCCGCCCCCCCACTGTACCCCACTCCCCGCCCCCCTCGCTGTACCCCACTCCCCGCCCCCCCTCGCTGTACCCCACTCCCCGCCCCCCTCACTGTACCCCACTCCCCGCCCCCCTCGCTGTACCCCACTCCCCGCCCCCCCTCGCTGTACCCCACTCCCCACCCCCCCTCGCTGTACCCCACTCCCCGCCCCCCCTCGCTGTACCCCACTCCCCGCCCCCCCTCGCTGTACCCCACTCCCCGCCCCCCCTCGCTGTACCCCACTCCCCGCCCCCCCTCGCTGTACCCCACTCCCCGCCCCCCCTCGCTGTACCCCACTCCCCGCCCCCCCTCGCTGTACCCCACTCCCCGCCCCCCCTCGCTGTACCCCACTCCCCGCCCCCCCTCGCTGTACCCCACTCCCCGCCCCCCCTCGCTGTACCCCACTCCCCGCCCCCCTCGCTGTACCCCACTCCCCGCCCCCCCCTCGCTGTACCCCACTCCCCGCCCCCCCTCGCTGTACCCCACTCCCCGCCCCCCCTCGCTGTACCCCACTCCCCGCCCCCCCTCGCTGTACCCCACTCCCCGCCCCCCCTCGCTCTACCCCACTCCCCGCCCCCCTCGCTGTACCCCACTCCCCGCCCCCCCTCGCTGTACCCCCACTCCCCGCCCCCCCTCGCTGTACCCCACTCCCCGCCCCCCTCGCTGTACCCCACTCCCCGCCCCCCTCGCTGTACCCCACTCCCCGCCCCCCCTCGCTGTACCCCACTCCCCGCCCCCCCTCGCTGTACCCCACTCCCCGCCCCCCTCGCTGTACCCCACTCCCGCCCCCCCTCGCTCTACCCCACTCCCCGCCCCCCTCGCTGTACCCCACTCCCCGCCCCCCCTCGCTGTACCCCACTCCCCGCCCCCCCTCGCTGTACCCCACTCCCCGCCCCCCTCGCTGTACCCCACTCCCCGCCCCCCCTCGCTGTACCCCACTCCCCGCCCCCCCTCGCTGTACCCCACTCCCCGCCCCCCCTCGCTGTACCCCACTCCCCGCCCCCCTCGCTGTACCCCACTCCCCGCCCCCCCTCGCTGTACCCCACTCCCCGCCCCCCCTCGCTTACCCCACTCCCCGCCCCCCCTCGCTGTACCCCACTCCCCGCCCCCCTCGCTGTACCCCACTCCCCGCCCCCCCTCGCTGTACCCCACTCCCCGCCCCCCCTCGCTGTACCCCACTCCCCGCCCCCCTCGCTGTACCCCACTCCCCGCCCCCCCTCGCTGTACCCCACTCCCCGCCCCCCTCGCTGTACCCCACTCCCCGCCCCCCTCGCTGTACCCCACTCCCCGCCCCCCCTCGCTGTACCCCCACTCCCCGCCCCCCTCGCTGTACCCCACTCCCCGCCCCCCCTCGCTGTACCCCCACTCCCCGCCCCCCTCGCTGTACCCCACTCCCCGCCCCCCCTCGCTGTACCCCACTCCCCCGCCCCCCTCGCTGTACCCCACTCCCCGCCCCCCTCGCTGTACCCCACTCCCCGCCCCCCCTCGCTGTACCCCACTCCCCGCCCCCCCTCGCTGTACCCCACTCCCCGCCCCCCCTCGCTGTACCCCACTCCCGCCCCCCTCGCTGTACCCCACTCCCCGCCCCCCTCGCTGTACCCCACTCCCCGCCCCCCCTCGCTGTACCCCACTCCCCGCCCCCCCTCGCTGTACCCCACTCCCCGCCCCCCTCGCTGTGCCCCACTCCCTGCCCCCCCCTCGCTGTACCCCACTCCCCGCCCCCCCTCGCTGTACCCCACTCCCCGCCCCCCTCGCTGTACCCCACTCCCGCCCCCCTCGCTGTACCCCACTCCCCGCCCCTCCTCGCTGTACCCCACTCCCTGCCCCCCCCTCGCTGTACCCCACTCCCGCCCCCCCTCGCTGTACCCCACTCCCCCGCCCCCCCCTCGCTGTACCCCACTCCCCGCCCCCCCTCGCTGTACCCACTCCCCGCCCCCCCCTCGCTGTACCCCACTCCCCGCCCCCCTCGCTGTACCCCACTCCCCGCCCCCTCGCTGTACCCCACTCCCCGCCCCCCCTCGCTGTACCCCACTCCCCGCCCCCTCGCTGTGCCCCACTCCCCGCCCCCCCCTCGCTGTACCCCACTCCCCGCCCCCCCGCGCTGTACCCCACTCCCTGCCCCCCCTCGCTGTACCCCACTCCCCGCCCCCCCCTCGCTGTACCCCACTCCCCGCCCCCCCTCGCTGTACCCCACTCCCCGCCCCCCCTCGCTGTACCCCACTCCCCGCCCCCCCTCGCTGTACCCCACTCCCCGCCCCCCCTCGCTGTACCCCACTCCCCGCCCCCCCTTGCTGTACCCCACTCCCCGCCCCCCCTCGCTGTACCCCCACTCCCCGCCCCCCCTCGCTGTACCCCACTCCCCGCCCCCCTCGCTGTACCCCACTCCCCGCCCCCCCCGCGCTGTACCCCACTCCCTGCCCCCCCTCACTCTCTCACTTTGTCTCATTTTCAGGATCCCATGAAGAGACCGACAGCTGAGAAGATCCTGAACCAGCCAATCATCACAGCCA